>NC_031953.1:6253175-6589709 GCF_000303195.2 Fusarium pseudograminearum CS3096 | reverse complement strand
TAGTAGATCAGCTTATGCTACTTAGACTATGGTCTTTAGGCTATTTATTTTTGTAACCTAAGACTTAGAAGGTCAACTTTTCTGCTACCCAGTAGATTGAGTCACCGAGTTCCTTCTCAACAAAAATAACCTTTTCCAGTCATGATCCTTCAGTTTGTTGCCTTAGCAGTGGAGTCCTCGGGACCAGCATTGCGGGTCGGAGCAACCATTCCGAAAGGACCTATTTTGCGGCTTTGCCTTTGGCTGATTTGTTGTTGCAGTAGGCCTTTTATAATTGGCCGAAGGACTGAAAGTAAGAAGTAAAAAGTCATTCGTTCTGGGGCGCAGTATCCAGCAAACGTCACAAAGATACTTCTACCGATAGGTCAAGGAGTAATGCAACTGAGCATGTAGTCTCGCTATTGCTGTGATTGGAGCCCAAAGTCTTCGTCAAGGGATAACCAATAAAGTATCTCATTGGATGGAGAGACTTGACCTTGGCCAGGAACATTCTGTTGTTTTTGGGAACATTGTGTAATTATGCAACAGCCACGTCGTGGCAAACCCTTGGCCAGTGCGTATTTCAAGATTCGCATTTGTTCTATGAATCAAACCCTAAAGTAGTGGCTTATCTTGTCAAGCTTTTTAAAGAGAACATGTGCGGTATCTTTATGTTATGTATAAAGCTGGGCTGTATGCAGCTTGTCGACACTTAGCCTTTCTCCTTACTTCAACCAACCTCACACATCATATCACAACAAACAAACGAGACGAAAGTGTCAACATATTTTCATCTTCTCAACACCACCCACTCGCTCTACAATGACGCTCAAGAAGCTAACGTTGCCGTACTATGCCCCTAACGCGGAGGCATCGGATAAATACCCATCATTCTGCCCAAGATTGAAGCCGTCAGACTGTAAGTCATGCACTGCCCCAATATTTCCTTGTGATATAGGCAAGCTGACTCCCAAACTACAGGCAACAAAAAGGTTGAGCGACCAGCGCCCATCGTCCACATCAATGGATTCCCTGGTGTTGGCAAGTCCACAATCGCTAAGAAGCTCCACGAACATATCAACAAGTGGAAGATAAAGGTAGTCCAACACCACGAACTTGACCTCCTGGCGAACACGATCAAGACACCCGAAACCTTCGATCACGAGCAACTGCGTCGCGCGACCCGCGCACTCGCCTTGAACACAATTGCCGAATCCGAAGACAGATTGGATACTTGCTATGTGTTTGAGGATTTCGCGCTCAACAATCAGGGCGGGTTCAGGATCATGGAAGAGTACCGTCTCCTAGCACTCCGTCGTGGATGCTCTTTGATCCGCATCGAACTCACGTGCGACGACGTAGCGTACAAAACAAGACTCAAGGATCAGGGACGAATCGATTTCCGCACAGAAAATGACTATCCCCGGCGTAGCTGTCTTACCTGTACGGACCAGAGACTCGTCACATCCCCTATACTTTGCAGGGGTTTCAGCGATGGGGGCTTGAAATCATTGGATGTCTCGAGCAAGCCTGAGCTTTGGACAGCGATGTCAGCAGCACATCATGTGATGGTGACATGGAATGCAGGATTATGAGTTTACTAAAATGGAAGAGGATCTATTGCTCTTACTTTGGTATTGAAAAAGTTGCGCCATGCTGAATGCTGTTTGGTACTGGTGGACTGTATTTTATTCAGGCGAGATGGAACTACATTACATTTATTATGCAGTCAAAAAATGTTGTTCTTGTCAAATCAGCCATTCCTCTTGTATCAGCCTGCTAAACTGCACTTTGTGTCAAAATTGACGATGGAAGTAAGTATCACAATCTGCATCCAGCTCACAGGCTGTGTCAAGGTATGGTCGCTGGTTGAACTCAACCCTCTGATTCGAAGCTACAGAACGAGGGGAAAAAATGGTGTTAGACTTTAAAAAATAGTGAGACACGCAAAACCATTGTGGGTAGACAAGATTATTTGCGAATGGAAAAAAAAACAGCTCCCCGAAACCTGGATCGAACAAGTGACCTTTCGATGACATATAACAATTACAGTCGAACGCTCTTCCAGCTGAGCTATTCGGGGAGATCTCCGAATCGGAGGAATAGCTATTGTTGCGACGATGGGTCCGTAATGGTATCTATATGGGCTAGCAGCTAAAAATGACAATATGACAAGTGTGATGTCGCGAATATTTATCTTCACTGCCAATATTCTACTTTCTCCAGCACACGTAGCTGAATGACAGTGTACAGATGTCTGTAGAGGTATATTCTTATCGGCTGTCATTTGCAGACTTGACGTTTCTGCAACACTTCCGGCTCTATGCATGGACATCCAATCCACCAGTCTGCCTCAACAGTACGCGTTTCTCGTTTCTCGTTTCTCGTATACAGATCAAATCCGCAGCAGGAGCATTGGTTTTTAAGCGTTGCACCCCAGTCTAGACAGTGTCGCGACACCCGACGAGACATACGTGAACCCGCCGATCCAGGAACTAAATACCCTTGATTCGCTAGAAGCATCAACGGAAGCACATCCGTTCAACAAGAACAAGTGGATGTCAATCTCATTCGCCTGACTGCGGCTGTCAGATCGGACAATTCCTGCTACCCTAACCTTATCTAGTAAAATCCGATGCATTGAAACGGCTTCAGAGATCCACTACGCGACCGAGCTGCGAGGAACGAGGCTATACGAAGCTGAACGAGACTGTGAAATGCAGGGGAAATATGAAGGTGGCTTAGCTACTCGTCCAGCGCTTTGCTCAGAGGTCCGTGAATACGCCTACCGCCAACTATTCGCTGATGAGAGTCAAGTTTCTCTTGTCTAATTTTAGTCGCGATAGAGATGGACTACTTATAAAGATGGCTAAAACTCCCAACGATAGATTTAGACAATCGAACATCAATCCTTCTTTCCTTTTCTCAATTCATATCATTCATCTTCTTTGACTTTCTGTTTGACAATCATTCCATCGATAACTAGTTCCTTGAACAGCGGTGTTGACGTCTGAACTTTCTTTTATTATTTACCATTGACTTTTTACCAACTTTGCCAACGATGAACATGTATCAACGAGATGCAGCAACTGATGCCGGCGACGCGGGTGGGTTCAAGCTATATCACTACGACCCGTCCATGGCTGGCGGTGCCATCTTCACGATCCTTTTTATCGGCACCACTCTCTTTCACACATGGCAACTGTTCCGGGGCCGATCTTGGTTTACCATTCCTTTAACCATTGGCGGTTTATGTATGTTCACTACCATTTAATTAACATGAGATACACACGCTAACCCATCGTTTAGTTGAGCTTGTTGGGTACGCTGCGAGATGCAAGTCTGCCAATGAAACGCCAGATTGGACGTTGGGGCCCTATATCATCCAAAGTATCTTTCTACTCGTCGCTCCGGCACTTTTCGCCGCTACCATCTATATGGAGCTTGGTAGGATTGTCGAGATGATCGATGGAGAAGGCCGGGTGATGATCAGCAAGAAGTGGATGACCAAGATCTTTGTTACTGGAGATATCCTGTCGTTCTTTCTACAAGGCGGAGGTTAGTAAACGCGCATCCACATTGCAATTTCGATACTAATTTTTAATGCAGGCGGTGGTTACCAGTCCTCCGGTACACTCGAGGCGCTGGACGCCGGAGCGAAAGTCATCATCGTTGGCTTATTCGTCCAACTGATCTTCTTCGGAGTCTTCATCATCATCGCCATCTCGTTCCATCGAGCTATCCTGCAGAACCCAACTGGTCGGTCGACTAGCGGACTTCCATGGAAGAAGCACATGATGGTTCTTTACATCGGCAGCTTGTTCATCATGGTGCGATCTCTTTTCAGAGCAGTTGAGTACATTCAGGGTAACAGCGGTTTCTTGCTCAAGCATGAAATCTATCTCTACATTTTCGATGCCCTCTTGATGTTCCTTGTTATGGTACTGTTCAACTGGTTCCACCCGTCCGAGATTACTGCTATTCTGGATGAAAGGAGGAGTGGTAAAGGGTACAGCATGGGAGCATTTACCGCATGCGCTTAGTGGCGACTTTTTATGAAGGTGTTAGTTTTGGAGGAGCAGCAGCATGTGTGTGTTGTGATTATAGTCGTCAATTATTAAATTTGCTTTGTTAACATCTTACACCTGTAACTTGAAGAGGCCATGCTATCCAATCTCTCCAATACGAACCTAGTAAATCCGCTACTACGTCAACTATATCGTGACCCCATCCTTCGAGAAACCAGGAGTCGTTTGTAAATTTATGCAACAGTGCGCCGTAGAACGAATACAATATCAAGGCCGGTGGCTGGCGCTGATGTAGCAGGGTGAAGTAAGCCTCGGGGGCAAATGGCTCAAGCAAAAAGGCACCTTGCCACGTTCTGTCGAAAATGGATTCGCTCGGCGATTCAGTCTCCATTGAAGAGAACTGCTCCATAAACATGTGACACCTCCTGAGGACTTGTAAAGTGTCCTCGTATGTCTGCGCATCGGGGTGATTCTTCCATACTTCTCTCGCCCGACAGAAATACTGATCGTCAGGATGTAAGTGCTGGTCAAGATCCAGTTCTTCAAAGTTGCCAATCATCAAGAGTTCCTTCAAAGGCCCGTCTCTCAGGGCAAAGAAACACGGCTCTAGCATGGTCTGAACACCACGCAGCATCGGAACCCAGCTCAAGCCCAGTATACGGTCTTTGCGGCTGACGCTCTCTGAATCGTCCCAAAGCCCTTGACCAAGGCGACCATGAATACCGAATACATAGAGCACGTTGAGTGATGACCACGCAAATAATGCATCGGATACTTCTTCCCGGGGCTGTTTTAGCGTATCGTTGAAGCCCTGTAGGCTTTGGTTGTGATAACGAGATGCCTCTCCTAGGTGCCTCAATCTGTCCTCTGGTTGGAGATATGCGATGTGGAGAGCGGCAAGTCCGAGCAGAAGCCGCATTACAAATGGATGTTTGAATGCGATTTGGGGGAATGTAAGTTGGAATGTGACCGACAAGCCTGAGTTTTTGTATATGTCATGGCTGGTGGAGATGGTCCAATGGTGAAGAAGTGCCATGTCTCTGATTCCGAATTCCACTAATGCTGAATCATTTGGCTGCTCTCTCAGGATGGATGCCAGATTAGGGAGTGGAGAGAACTGTCGAAGCTGAGGTGAGGGGGCATGTCCGAGGTAAGAGGCTGGTGAAGGGTCTGCAGAGAGGGATCGTATTTCGGTAGATGTGTATTCACATTGAGCCCCACGTCGCTGACAAGCACGACACTTTGGCTTTTCCTCAGTGCACTAATCAAAGTCAGTGTCAACTGCTTTTGTTAACGGTCGTCTACACTCACCTTGACACGACGCCTCCTGCAATCGGTGCACCCAGTTTTCACCTTTTTGTGGCCTCGACGTAGTTTGGAACCCTTCCTGGGCCCTGATGCGTCATTCTCTGCGTCGCTCATGGCAAGGGTGAGACTAGTAACGGAAAGTTTGATAAACGAGGGATTGGACGGGAAAAAGGAATGCAGAGGTCGGGGAGCGAGATGCTAAGGTTTTGTTGGCTTGCGAAATTAAACGGGATGGTACGAAGTCAAACGAGGTCTGAGCGAAGGGGGTCGATGTGGCTGGACAGTTTGATAGGTCGACTCAGGATGATTGTTTATACGGCCCACCATATTGTCACCCTTGACCAAGAGTAGTTAGTTACTCCCGGAAACCCCGTTCGCTTGTCTTTCTGATGTGGAGGTTGCTGAGATGGTACAGAGTCAAATGAATGGTTCGCTTGTGTTTGATGAACAAGTTTATTATACCTCTAAGTCTAGCAGAGGCAGACTCTACTTTTATTTGATATGGAAAAGTCTATTTGAGATTCGCGACAAAGGAAACAAGTATTGAATCTGACAAAATGGCTACCCCCATGCATCAAGCTCGTTACACAGCTGCTCGTCTAATTCCTTCGCTGAGACTTCCTTCGTGGGGGCTCTTCAACCATTTCCGAGGTGTCGTATGATGATAATTCCACGTTCTCGGCATCCGAAGTCGTCTTGACATCTTTCTGCAAAGAATCGACATACCAGATAACAAGAATGGCCATGACCAGCGCCATCAGAATAGCATCAAACACATACAAGTAGACCTCGTGCGAAATGAGATATCCACTGTTGCCTTGGAGATATTCCACCACTCGGAAAATGCTTCGGACGAGGATAAGAAAACTCGACACGTAAAGAACGTATAGATATCGCTTCCACGGAACGACACCTCGCACAGACTCGGGAGTAGGACACCTCATCAATCGCCAGTGGAAAAGGAACGAAGTGACAACAAAGAAGCCAAAGACCACGATCTGAACAAACAATCCGGCAACAATGATCTTCTCGCCCATGTTGTAAAGGTCCAGTGTGCCGGCTGACTGAATGCCTCCGCCGCCAGCCTGGAGACTAAACGCGATAACATCGCCTGTGACGAAGATGCGTGTAACCCATTGAACAGGTATGAGCGATAGATGAGACGCGCCAACAGTTCGAATCAATCGGCCGAGGATCATGTATATCGATGCGGCGAAGAGCGCGGGTGCGACGAGGATGGGAATGGCTTGGAGGACGAAGCCGCCGACGGAGAGTTTATCGAAGTGACCCCATATTCTACCGGCGTAACCTATCGTTTCAACTGGAGATGACCTGTTAGCTGGAGCTGATTGAGATGATTGATGCCTGATAAACTTACAGAGTCCACCGATTGTGAACGCGGTAAAGTAGTAAGCCCGCACACGGAATAACCGCCATGTATGCGCCGCTGTGAGAATGGCAAAAACTGCAACGCTGACAATTGCTGCTGCTAGTGAAGGATCGTAGCGGTAGAGCTTGAAGTCGAATGCTTCGGCGTCGTGGGAAGAATCGGCCATGATTGAAATGAAAGATACGCTTGAAAGTGGTGAATGTAAAAGAACGAGATGGTCGTACTACAACAAAGTAGTAGACACTTCTAATACTTTATACGTCCTGGTGACACTCGGGATTGCTAGGGACGGCGCATCGCTTTGCAATGCCCCAGTGGAACTAGGCCTAGTCCGTGGTTCGTGGCTTAGCGACCGATGTGAACGAGGTTGAGCGAGGCTCGTATACGAATCTTAACGAGGCCAAGATCTTGACCCACGCTTCGGCCGAATCTTAGCTTGGACTAGGATCATTCGAAGTGGACTCCAACACACGTCTTCTTCCTCTAGCACAACCTAGGAAATACCGACATGTCCATTAGCTTACCCGGCTTATACTCAATTCCTGATACTAGCACTGATCCTAGCCACACAACGCCATGTGTATTGAACAAATGAGCCTGCATGGGTGGCACCCGGCCTACTGCCACCCACGCGGGCTCCCCCGCCCAGTACCTAGGCATAGTGTTATGTAACCAGGATCGGTGTCAGTAATGGGACTTTGCGTAGGATACGCTGAGCAGGCTAAGTGACAAGTCGGTCTTTTTGGTATTTCCTAGGTTGTGGCGAAGAAAGAAGACGTGGGGATGAAGAGGACATGGGACGGAAGAAGACGTGAGCAGTGCTTTTGTATTGTGCGAGAATAAGGTTGTGTTTATGCCCTACTTTGTATGACTCTTAATGAAGGCCAGCTGAAGGCAATACTTTGTTTAAAGTTGTACAAACCACCAAATGACTCTTGATACAGGGAAACAAAAATTCAATTTGTGTTTAAAGTTGTGCCAATCACCAAAGTGGACTCATACTCAGATCGGATCTAATTGTTACATAACAACATACCAAGTATAGGTTACCAAAACACACCGTGATCCACGTCACCATGATCATGTTTTCCTGCAACAGGACAAAGTACCACGATCCCATTCTCCGCATCTTCTTGGCCAGGAATCGGCACATCAATATCGAGGTCGGCCATGAGCATCCCAACCTGTGAATCATGAATTAGTTATTGCTTGATAATGGCATATTACTTGACGGACCTTTCCCACTGTATTCTGATCTATAGCAGAAGCCCTCATGTTGTGCGCCAGCCGAACAGCCAGCGACGCCACAAACATGTTGGTCTTGCCAACCTCGGACATGACACTCATGAGAGCCGTAAAGTTATCTTCGCTCTGACGATTACCCGTCGTCGAGAAGTCTGTTAAGAAAAAGGATGCTGCGACGAAAGTGGCGAATGACACAAGGGGATTCCGGAACCTGATACTCAGATCTGAGACCAGTGCGACTGTCATCATAATCTGGAGTGCAGACTCCATGCATCGAGTGTTTATATGTGGCAAAAGCGACATATCAATCTGTGAACGAGTCGTTACTGAACGATGAATGC
Source organism: Fusarium pseudograminearum CS3096 (assembly GCF_000303195.2). Taxonomy (NCBI): domain Eukaryota; kingdom Fungi; phylum Ascomycota; class Sordariomycetes; order Hypocreales; family Nectriaceae; genus Fusarium; species Fusarium pseudograminearum. Next base: position 6,581,418 of record NC_031953.1, on the reverse strand, counting down.
ATATCAACGCTGTATGCAACTGTAAATTGATGAGAACAGCCGCGGGATTATCCATATTATCAGGACATCGCAAGTCCGAAGGTAGAGTTGCGAAAGCGTTGGTCACCGCCTCGTCTAGTTTTTGAAGTTGCGTCCAGTCGTTATTGTCTTCATCTTCCTCGCTTGCTCTGGAGAAGTTGAAGCATTCGTTAAACAAGTGAACTGCGACGACTCTGCAGGCGCTGGTGGATAGCTCGAACATGCCTTGGCCGAGAGCCTGCTTGAGCGTTATCGTAGCCACTGGAGTGCTGGATAGAAAAGCGTCGATAGATGTTGGTAACCGTGTTTGTATCTAGTCGAGATTAGTCCGGGTCTCAATCGAGAATGCGATATACGCACGCTTCGCCAGTCCATCATCGTGGGCCAACCACCAGTGCTGCTCGTGATCCGGTCAGTCGTAAAGACCGTCCAAAACGTCTTTCTCCGTTCCTCCTCCTCGGTGAAATCCCGTGCTGGGGGTAACGTCAATCCAGCAGCATTTTTACCGTCTAGACGGTGTAGGCCGAGTATGTGCGCCAATCGAATAGCTCTGGCAATACTCATTGACGCTCTTGAGAACCATAGGTGCTGTGCCTCGAAGTGGCTTATGAGAACCCAAGCTTGACAGTGGGCTAGCGAGACCTGTTCACTATCGCTCTATCAAGATATCAGCGTTGTACAACCTGGCTTTGTTGTAGTGGATAGATACCTTCATCTCGTCTGCTTGGATATACTGCCTTGATCGTACGTAAAAGGCCTCGGCCATATATGCGTGTGTCTGCGATGCACTTGCTCCAGCGGCTAGGATTGCATATTGTAGACACATTGGCGGTTGCATATGTACTGGCCTATACAGAGAGGCAATATACCTCTCACCATGAATCATGAATGAGTCGGATTGGAGTTTGTTGAAGTAGATACTCGTTCTATCCATATGAGTCAGAGTTCTTTATCTCATTGTTTCACATGTCATCACTCACAGCTCATCAACAATATGAGGAGGCGGCAACCTCTCAAATCGACCCGTGTCAATGAGTTCTGTGCTGAAGGGTTGAAACTCAGGTGGACTATTCTGTGATTCAAGTCTCGCCTCCAAATCCCCTACATCAGTCAATATCTTGACTGCACAGCAACTAGTACGCATTACATACTGATTCGACTTTGCATGTCGCGTAATCGCGGTCTCATGGTCGGATTGATCACTGGCTTCTTTCGCGCAGCCGGATAATCGCATTTCTCATTTGTCTTGGCGCAACGACCACAGATCGGAATCGCTTTGTCGCATTTTAATTTTCGGAATCTGCATAGCTGACACGACAAAGGTGAGAGTCCGCCTAGGTCTGATTCAGAGCCTGAGGGCGCCTGAGGCGATTGGGGTGAGCGGGAGTCTCCAGACATGGTGCTTACTATGGCAAGCTCGAGACTTGGCGCCGGATAGCGGGGACTTTGATCGCAACTGATGACAGTTGGGTCTGCATATAAGAGATGGTAGGCCTAAATAGGTTACGAGATCGACGATGCAAGAAGAAACTTGAGACAAAGTCAGGTCACTGTCGAAGATTGCCCACGTTTGCGGGGCTGTCAGCATGCTTTCCTATTCTGGGTTACTAAGAAATTATCTCACAGCAACTGATCAGAGGTGATTTCACGGCATGAAGTATTGATAACGATATTGAAGTTCCAACAATAATAAATCGATATGCTTCTGTCCTTCTCTATATCAGAAGTCATTGATATTGTAGATAATTATACTTGCCACGGCGAGCATTTCCCGCCACTGACAGCTATGCAAGCGCAGTTTTGGATGATCTACCAATGAGATATCGTCGTGTTGAACTGGCAAATCGGACACCGATTCATCCGTGTCAGCTCTTGTCCGCTTGTGGTAAAGTGTGCATAAATACTTTATACTGTTATGCAATGATAATAAAGAATTGTGAAAGACACAACGCGAGTTTGCCACAAGAATGACCAAAAGTCGACCATAAGAAGCAAGATTTGGAGCAAGGTTTATGATTTACTTGAGTGTGTTGATAGTTATATCATCGCAGGCGGAGGTGGGTTTTTGGGAACAATAAATGAGTCTCCGTTCAAAATCATTGAGAGGTTCTGTTTATAAAAAGAGGTCAAGCGAAAAAGAACAGTATCAACCAACACAAGCAAGTAAATTGCACCACGAAAAAAGCACTTCGCTTCCTTTTGGAATTTAAAAATGTATTTCTAAGTGTAAGATGTTATAATATAGTTACAATGGGATGGAACGACAGTTCACGGGAGAAAAAGATCTTGTGTACAGGGTAGGATCATGTACCGGTATTGAGCGATACATAAAATCGATTGAGTCGGAAAATGCTCATTTATTTACTACCAACTATATACTCCAGCATCCCAATCTCATAATCTCCCAATCCGGTCTTCAATCTGAGAATTCCAAATTCTCTTAGATAGCCTGGAGACCAGCAAGAACACCAGCCCAAGTCTCGCGAACAGTAGGCTGGATCTGGCTAGCAGGCAAGCTGAAGCCATAGGTACCCTTGTCTCGGAGCTCAATGGTGTAAGCGTACTTGGCCTTGGCGACACCCTGGACGTAGTCGATGCTGTCACCAGTGGTGGCGTACAAAGCACGACAAGAGTTACCAGCAGTGTAAGAAAGACCGGACTGGCCACGGATACCGGCGTTGATGCGGGCAGCAACAGATGAGAGAGCAGTCTCTTCGGGAGCGACGACGCTGCAGTCGTAACCGTAGGCTATAACATGTTAGATCAAACGGTAGAATAGTGATAATATGAACTTACGCCAGAGGATGTACTGTCCGTAGGAGTGGAAGTCAACGTAGAAAGAGATACCACGGCCAGCAGCGAGAGAGTTAATCTGGCCAACGATAGCCTTGAGCTCAGGGCTGTCACCAGCGGCACGGCCCTTGAAGGTCTCGTCACAGGGGTTAGTGGAAGCACCACCGGTCAATTCCCACTTGTAAGGCCAGTTGCGGTTGACGTCACGGCCAACACAGGTGCTTCCAGAGACGGTCTGACGGTTCTTGCGCCAGAGACGGTTGGTGGTCTGAGTGTAGACGAAACCTATCATCATGAGTTAGTATTTATACACACACGGCGTTGGGTGATGCTTACCATCAGGGTTAACAATGGGGGTGATGTAAAAGTCGTACTTGTCGACAATAGCCTTGACAGCAGCGTCGGAGGCGTACTTGGTCAACAGCTGGTAAGCCAAGTACTCGGCAGTCTAGAGCAAACAATGTTAGTAATGAAACATTCATCTAAACAACTATGCTTACCATAGTGGCAATCCACTCGCGGGCGTGGACAGTGCCGTGGAAGACGACAGCAGGCTTGGAGCCCTTGCCTCCGCTTCCCCAGATGTGGATACCAGTCAGAGCACGACCCTGGAAAGAGTTGCCAAGAGTGAAAACCTCGGACTTGGTGGGGTAAGAGGTCTGCAGGTCGGTGAGGAACTGAAGATGATCCGCGTAGGGGTGGTAGGCGGTGAACCACGACTCGCTGGGGACTACATCTTGTCAGTATCATTACTCGTTATCTTACTGCCATGACATACCAGCGTAGACAGTGGAGGTCTCCTCCTTGGCAAGGACAGCACCAACATCCTCGACCAAAACAGTCGCGTCAGAGGCAAGCTTCTTGACCTTGGCAACGTTCTCGGGAGCAACGACAATGTCGAGCTCCTCGCCAGCACCAGGGTTCAGGATGGTAGCAGCGAGCTTGTTGATGGCCTCAGCATCAGCGCCCTTGGGGAGGGTGACACGCAGACTCTTGAAGCCATTGTAGTCAACCTTCTTGGAGCTGGGAACAGCCGTGGCGAGAGCCAGAGGGAGAAGAGCGAGAAGAAAAGACCGCATCTTGGCAATTCGTTCTCGAGAATCAACAGCGCACGAGAGATGGTGGGTAAAGATTGGATGAGGTGCGGGGTTGAAGAGAACCGTGGATAGTGGCTGATGGCTTGGACTTTATAGTTACCGTCACCAATTAATTATTACTACTTGTTGTTTTGATATGACGATCATCAACACTATCTTGATCATCAGACCCTCTGATAACGCTATAGTTGAGCGAACTTCTGTCAATGATGCCATCTTGGCCAGACCCGGACCTTGACTCCAAAAAGGTAGGTAATTAAGGTGCTACAACATCAGGCACGGAAGCTCCCATATCTCCGCAAAGTACCTTTCCCAAACGGGCAGCTGAAAAAACCCCTGGCCAAGGTTGCATTATCAAGCCATGATCTTAGCTAGGAGGGGTCGGCAGAGCAAAGGTTCCTCTTTAAGCGCCGACAAGCAACGAATCATAGTTGAGAGTGACACGGCTGTTGACTCCGCGAAAGGAAAGTGGCCTCGGCAATGGTATATGCTTAATAGGCTAGTTTATATGTGATGCGATTAACACAGGCCATGATCAATTGAGTCAACACCTCCGGTGGAAAACACGCTTCGGTTATCGTCTTCTGGGGTGGTTCCTGATTCGCGGCTTATTATGTACCTTGATAGTTGGACTCTGCTATTGGTGTTTTGGTTGAGTCAATGCAGATGCAGACGAGATGAGAAGGAGGATACATGATAAGCTGAATCACTGCTCTAATTGCGTCATTCTTTGGGCATCAAAGTAGAAATATTGGTTCTTTTGTTGACTCTCAAAGTTCGTATCTGTCGGTCTTGGACATTCCTGGCATCTCGAATGTTCTGATCTGTTGATAGCATGTTCGAGACTCTGTCATGATCTGTGCCCCACCATACACTTGGTGTTTCTAGAACAATATTCGACATACTTTGTTTGATCTGAATGCGGGATAGTCTTAGCCTCAAAGGGAAGTTATTTAATTCCTGAATCAACAGGTCTATCAACGTGGGGTGATAAGCAATAACTATTAGTGATGGTAATGATGATAATATTAAGATAAGATTTATCGCTAGTCTATGTGTCTAAATGATGTGCAATGCTTGCAGAAAATGACTTTTAATCCAAGATTGTTGAAAGAAAACTTTAGCTGGCTGATCCCGGTTGAATTAGGAGTATGCATTTTATATGCGCGAAAAGCCTAGGCAGCGTCCTTTTCAGACAGCTGTCCAGAAGGAACCTCAACCTCCCAACGGCCAGACCAGACATCAATGTCCTTAGCTCGTGCAAACTTGCTGCCATAGGCGAGCTTCCAGCCAATGATGGGAATGATGAAAATGGGAATGCCGATATAAGACGCAATAAAGCTCGCCGTGTCCCAGTTACCCTTGAGGAAGACAGGGAAACCACAAACAAGCGTGATGATGACAGAGCCGATAAAGCCGAACCAGGCGGTGTATGGCTGCCAAGGTGCCTTCCAGGGCAGAGAATCACGGCTGATACCTTGGACCGTGAGAGCGCGGTGGAATCGGATGTAGGAGAAGCAGAGAGTGGCCCATGCGATGAGACCTGCTACTGTGCTGAGGTTGAGAAGCCAGCTGAATGCCTGAGCAGCACCACCAGAACCTAGACCTGGAGATTGTTAGTCCATAATTCATCAGACGATTTTGTTAATGAAACTCACTGAGGTAGGCCAAAGGTCCAAATAGCCACGAGGTGATGACAGCGACGTAAGGAACACCCTTCTTGGTTGTGCGACCAAAGAACTGAGGAAGTTGCTTGTCTGTCGTCATGGCGAGAATCATGCGAGATCCAACCCAACAGTACGAGTTACCAGCAGACCAAGCAGAAATCAAGATACAAGCGTTGATGATTGAAGGCAGAACCTTGATGCCAGCAGCCTGGATAGCAATGACCCATGGTGAACTCTTAGCATTGCCAGTGCCAGAGACAAGGCCCTCGTTTCTGGGATCAACGATCAAACCAATCAAGAAAGCTCCCAGGATGTAGAAGAAACCGATGCGGTAGGTGACGCGGTTGGCGGCCTTGGGAATTTCCCTGTGGGGGTTGATAGCCTCTGCGGCAGTGATGACGACGGTCTCAACACCGATGAACGAGAAAGATGCGTTGACGAAAGCTGAGAGAAAGCCGAGGAAGTGTCCAGATGAACCAGTGATGCCGTTGTAGTCGACCCAAGCACCAGGGTCGCTCCAGTATCGGAAACCAATCGCGTCGCCCTTGGGACCTCCGCCAGCGGTGATGACGATGGCGACAACGACAAGGCCGCAGAAGCAGAGGACCTTGATGGCACCAGACACGACTTCAGCTTCACCGAAGAATCGGACGTCCATCAAGTTGATCCAGAGGATGAGAACAAGACTGACGGTGATGACGACTGCGGGTGTGATGTCGGTCCAGTAACTGACTAGAACTGCTGATGCTGAACATTCTGCTGCGATGGAGATGGTGTAGCAGTAGCCGTATGAGATTGCGAGAGAGAAGCCAACTGAAGGGTCGATGAAGCGAGTTGCCCAGTGAGGAAAAGAACCAGCGGTAGGTAGCTAGCAGAGTCAGTACTGTGAGACTTTGTGTCAATTATAGTTAAGCTTACCAGTGTCGCAAGCTCAGAGATACTTTGCATGACACACCAAAGAACAGCGCCGACAACGAGATACGCCAGTAACAAACCAGCAGGTCCAGAGGTAGCATATGCCGAACCAGCGCCGATAAAGAGTCCTGTTCCGATACCACCGCAAAGACCGATCCAAGTGATGTGATAACCCTTTAGTCGTCTTTGCGTAGGCCCTTCGCCGCCATTGCTGAGAACAGGCTTCTCATCATCACTCTCATGCGTGTGTCCATACGACGCGTCCACAGGGGGAGCAGTCTCAATAGCGTCGTCGACGGGATAGTCAAGCGCCATAATTGCCAGGAAAAATAAAGAATAATAGTAACGTAATTGAATCAAAAGAAAGAGACCCGCCAAGAGTAAGTTGTGTTTTTATATAAAGGAGAAGCGAGAGTTGCGGCTCACTTTCGTCTCTCCGATTGCGCAATTCGAAGTTTTCACAGCTAGTGCGCGGTCTCCCCTAGAACTAGGTGGCAATGGGGAAGATTATGGGTCTTTTCAGGGGGCGAGATGCGGGACTTTGGTTGAATGTGGTTTGGCGCAGAGAATTAGGAAAATCTACTTCTCCACTAGCATGGTGACTATTTGTTCGGTGGAGGCGATGGCGAATGAATAGATTAATTTTGCGATATTTTATGGTTTGGAAATGGTTCGTTTACGAGGACTATCCTTCCGGTATAGGATCTTGATTGGCTTTGAGTGATGCTTTGTGTCATGGATGAGACTCGGTCAGCCAACTTGCTGATATGACCAGCAATCAAGTTCCACTAATGTATGGGACCTTTCATGTAGCCAAGATCAAGAGGTATCCGCATGTCAAAACATGGAGGTGGTCTTACAGCTGCACTTGGACCAAGTTGATGGGGTTGAAACCCACATGGTTAAGATCAGTGCATCGTTCCCATCCATCAGCATCTAGTCTACTAACTTAGTCAGTGTAACCCAAGGTCTACTGTAGGGCTGAAGGAGATCTAGTATGTGCTGGGGAGGCACTCTCATTAGCGGAAAGAATCCAGGCTCCCAGCCGTAGTATAACCAAAGATCAACAATAAAGAGGTACAGTATATTTCATAACATCTCATATCAGCCTAGCTATCGATATCGTGCATCATTATTCTCAAAAGACAATCTGGTCCCATAGCCAACTTGCACCTAACCTAATCATTTCAATAAAAGTCGTTTGTCCAACCGCATGATTCCTCTACAGAATAACAACTCCTGCCAGACCAATCACTGTCTTCTTCCTGAGCCTCAGGATCAATGGCATTCGTCCAAAGACGGAAAAGATTTCCTAGTCCCGCATGTTCTATCGTTTCCTCGTCTGGCGTCCAGGAGTCCGATAGCTTGAGCAAGTCGTCCATCTCTTGATAGATATCTCTCATATTTGGTATATGGGGCATCTCGTAAATAGAGAGTGGACGAGGTAGACCAGGCGGGTGGAAACCAGGTGGCGTAACCATAACAGGTGGAACAGGCATTGGAGCGGGCATTGGAAGAGGAGGAATAGGCGGCAAGTATCCCTTGTAATCCAACCTTAGTATCATGCCAGGACGACGAACCGAATCCCAGGTCTCGGACGTGACGGGCGTTTTATTCTCTGTGCAAATAGTATAATTGCAGTAGGCCTGTCCTGGAGGCCGACCCAGGACAGGCTGACCGTGCGCTGGCAGTTGATCTCTCAACATCTAGTGAAATTGATATGTAAGCGCTCGTTCCACTGAGTTCAAACAAAAGAACAACATACCTGTACGGTTTCGCATGCAGTATAAGGAATGGTCCACTTCTTGTCGTCTCTATCAACAACGTAAATGGGCTCATAAGTTTCGCCAAGTTTGAAGAAGAGCGTGAAAGATAGTTCCGAAGTGTAGGGAACCTTGTTGTCGATCCCAGCAGACGAAGCTGTTCTTCTAGCCGACATGGCGATAAGAGTCATGTCACGATTGTTCTTTCGTTTTGCAATAGAGATTGCTTCGTCGATGTCCTGACGGACGGTCTGGTCAAATGAGTCGTATTGTTCCATGAGGCTGGGACGTCTGTTCCAGAAATGCTTGGTGGTCAGCTTGCGTAAGGTAGTTATGATTTCCTTTTCTTCCAGCGGCAGCTTCGCTACATGTTGCTTGCCGTGTCTGATGTGGAGGGTGTACGCTTCAATGTCTTCATACCACCACTCATCGCATGAAGTGCGCGAGAACAGACGTTGGAACCAGTTTTTAGAAGGAGTGCCCAGATAAGAAGTCGTATCTGAAGACGTTGTGGTATCATCCTCTGTATCTCCGGGAGTTGGGACGATAGTGTCAGATACATTGCTGACTTTGGAGTTGACGTCTTTTCCAACATCTTCGGTCTTGTTCTCGTCGGGACTATCTGTGTCAATGGCATGGTTTCGAAATCAGAGAGGCCTGGCTTACACTGGAACATTTACTTGTGCAGAAAAAGTCTCTAGAGTAATAGAACTAGATGCCTCGGAGTTAGACCAACGATACCACACGCCTTCGACACAAGATCTTACCTTAAAGCTGCAGTCAAATCTATCTCTTCTCCAATAGGCGTTGTGGTCGAAGAAAAAGTAATTTCATTTGTCCAGCGTTCCCGGTTCTTTTTACACTTCTTGTGGTATGCCACGCGTCGTTTAGCAATGCTCTCGGCAGAGACTCGTATCGAACGTTCACGCTCCCAATCCCCGGGAGAACGCGTCGTAGTACTACAAAACTTTGGTTAGCCTTCTCTGCCAGAGAATGATTGTAAGATGATACAAACCTTGATTGAAACTGAGCGATACTCCCAAGAAGAAAGCGTAGTGTGAGCTCGAATTTGACTTTTCGTAGTTCCTGTTGACAAACTTTGAGACGAAGGCTTAGCCATTGCCAGGTTTTGTAGTTCGAAAAGGTCTTGTTCGTCAAAGAGGAAAGAAGACATTCGACTCGTTCGATGCTCAGACGGCCAATTTCTTTATTTTCATCGTGTTGTTCGTCTCGATGGACAAGTAGGACAAGAGTTCCTTCGTACAGAACCCGGCAGGCATTAGCAAGGCCGTTGATGTCGTTTTTGCAAACTTCGGTAAAGGCATCCGGGGTTTGTTGAGATAATTCGTGTAGTTTTCGAAGTGTCGACGATGTGGAGTAGATAAGGGACAAGAGGTTAGGAATGCCACTTTGTCTGGCCTCGTGATATGTCTCAGTCTGTAGGTCAAGTGAACTTGACAATTTGGCACCCAGTTGGGCTATGTCCAGTATGTTCAAGTCCGCCATTTCGTTGTCAACGGTGAGCGAAACAGAGAAAGTGAAGAAACATGTTTGGTCTGGGAGTTGAGCATCTAGCCCCTCTTTATGCTTGAAAGTCCTTCGTCGACCTGCTGCGATGATTGCTTATGGTCTCCCAAATATACCCCTCCATGCCTGCAGGTTTAGAACGTCGACCAGTCATCTTGTCTAGTCCAGACTGCTGCCTGGACTGTGTCACATATGGAGTAATTGAACAACATACCTCGCGTAAGCCACAAAGATCGCGATTGGCGCAGCTGTTAAGGGCGTGTCTCCTCTGATTGCCTATAGCTGAAATGCACGTGACTGGTTTTCACTTACTTGATCCTTCCCGCGTTGGCATGACAAGAACAAAGAAACTTGAACAGAACATCTTTCATTCTTCAACCACAACTCTACAGCCATCGAACACGCAGAAATACTGGCTCACAATGGCGCCTCTTCTACTACGGTTGCCAGGAGAGCTGCACAATACCATACGTGCTCTTCTAAGCGCTGTTGATATCAAGAATCTCCGCGCAACCTGCTCTACCTTGGCGAAAACATTCCCTCTTCGTTTCGACCGCGTTTTCATTTCCGCCAATTCCCTCAATATTGAGGTTTTCCTCGCTATCGCCAATAACGAAATATTTCGCCACCAAGTCACTGAAATCATCTGGGATGATGCACGCTTCCGCACTGGACCAAACGTAGAAGAAGAAGAACGACAGGGTAGGGAACCCGAAGATTTTACTGAGTATGAGTGTCCACGCTGGTTCCAGAAGGGGTGTTGCGATTACGTTTATCGTGTACCTGGACGTCGCGTGTGTCTGAAAGAGTTATGGGCACATTATCAAGCACTGGTGAACGACCAAATACAAGTTGTTTCTTCCAATGCCGACATTGAAGCTTTCAACTATGGCCTTAGACGTTTTACCTCGTTGAAGCGAGTCACCATCACACCTTCAGCTCATGGAAGGCCCCGGAGCCCGCTCTACAGAACACCCATGATCCGAGCCTTCCCTGCCGAATTCGACTACCCTCAATCCTGAACCTGGCAGTTTAGTGGCAGAAACTTCCGGGACCGCAATCCAGTTGATACTTTTCCCTGGGTATCTGATGGTGACGACACTCCCTACCGGGACGTCTACGACATTGAATGCACAGCCGAGGCCTACGGGGACTAATGGCGCGGATTCCGGCTGGTTATTAGAGCCTTGAGTGAGAACCCTGGCCATACTATATCCGAGTTTGTTATTGGGGGGGGGCTGAAGTCGAATCTGGATTGAACTGCCGAATCTTTGACCAGTGGTCCCACGAGTATGGCGACTTAGTTGCTTTATTGAAACGCCCTGGGTTTCGACACCTTGATCTTAACTTGTTCACCGGCCTCCTTGAAGTTAACGGATGGCATTCATTCAAAACTGGCCTCTTGCGTGGTGCTTTGGCCCAAGCAAAAGATCTCGAGTACCTATGCTTGCGCACGACTACAAATATCATCGATGGAGTGCCTCGACGCCTTAGACCAGACATTGAAGGGCATGCCGTGCCGCTGCAAAGTATCTTTCTTCCAGAGTCTTGGCCGCGACTGCAACACTTTGTTATCTCAAATCTGCTTTTGGACCTGGACGATTTTATCGGGTTTTTGGCCAGTATGCCACCATCATTGCGATCCATCAAAATCATTGACATGGCCTTTCACACTCGGGAGCATGGTTATGATGATTTACTCTGTGCCATGCGTGATATTCTCAAGTGGCGCTTGCGTCCGGTAGAGCAGAGACCCAAGGTACAGATAGCACTATCTTGGTCAGACATGTTTGTACCTGTAGATGGGAGGTTTTTTGAATTCGATCAACCAGTATATTCATATATGTATGAGAACGGAGACAACCCTTTCGAGGGTGCCAAGCATCATGTAGGGAAGGGCCGAGGCGCCATTCGGTGGGACTATTTCGACCCAGACTTTGAAGTTTTGTACTAGATAACACGTATTTTATCCTGTATATAGGTGTTGTGTTGTTATGGTAGAAAGTGTTCTGGAATACTACATCTTAGTTCTTTGTCTGAACTTGTTGTTCTCTTCTCAGATGATCTATTCAGTAATTAATTCTTACAAATCCAACCTACTTAGGGTTAGCAAGTACTAGCTTCATTTGAATCAAGTCGTGTTCCTATAAGATATCCAGTGTCGTTATATGTTATGTTCGTCTCATCCACCATTGAAGGCATTGTCGAGGAGTGTTCAACAGGGTTAAGCTCATGTTAAACGCGAACAATGGAACAGCTACACCAACTGGTGGAACAGTTGGATCCCAAAAACGAGTTTAAATACTGACTCTTTCCCTCCCAGTTTTTCTTCTTCCTTCTACAACCTATCAACTGACTTCCTGTTTTGACAACGGTAAGCCTCTTGTTATTCCATCAACATCCTTTTCAATATTGAGAAGACAAAATAACAGCCCAAACTAAACTCACCAGCAAGACGCCAGTATGTCTTCCAATACCAGCAAGGACATCGCTCAGCTCCGCACTCAGTTCGAGGACCTGATCATCAACAATTTGGTTGAGACTCCCGAGATCTTGATCGACTCCCCTGAATCTACCTCACAGAGGGAAGCTACATCATCCCCAGTGTCTGACCCATCTCACTACGATGAGAACGGTCAGTCTATCCCTTCCCCTCCCATGAGCGCTGACTCACCTATGAACAGCAAGAACCCACACCCAAGCCTCTCAATCTTGACGTCCTTCCTCCAGGAAGCCATCACGGATTGCCTCAAGCCCGGAAGCTGTTTCAAACGCTCCATTATGCGTCGCGATACATTCTTCACGTACGAGATGGACCGGTCTTTCGAGGGCGTTATTCAGCACAGGTTTGATTCATGGCGCTGGATACCAGACGTGTCCGATGACTTTTTGCATGAGTACGCTGACAATTGGATCTATGCTGGCGATGTCGAAATCATCAGCATCAAGAACGATGTGATTCAATCAAGAATCGAACGCAAGGAGCGAGTCTTTGAACATCCTGACAATGTTGGTCGCGTTTGTCCTATCGGGTCGAACATCAAGCTGGATCTCAGCGAGCCTGAGAATGCAGGATGGCGAGTCCTTGTCTGGCGTATCCATGGGGCTGGTGAAACCCCCTACATGGATCGTCACGGACGTGTCGTTGCTGACCCGAGAGTACATCTCCATCAGCGTGTCGGCGCCTTGAGGGATGGAGCTATGTAGGGTGGGTGGGGCGAGACGCAGTCTCGGAGGGGGAGGGGGATTATCGGGTGAGCGGTGGAAACCCAGCTGCTTTGTTTTCTTTGGAGGTTATGGAGTAGGAACATGGCATAGATTGTAACACGCGGACCAGCTCTGGAGCTGAGATCCAGGATAGGAGTATTATTGGAGATTGGGTAGATTCTAGATTGAAAATTCTAACTATGATTGGAAAGAAACTCATTGCCAGTACGTTTAATTGTAACTGTAACTCATTGTGCCTAATGAAGTCATGTATACAGGCATGTTCTATCACTGTCTGTTTGGGTCATTTATCCAAACTTTCAGTGATCAACAACAAGTGTTTGCGGGGTAACGCGGGGATGTTCCAGGGGACAAAAGTCCACCAGTAGAACACAAGAACGCACTGTAACATCGTATTCAGTAGGTTGTTCATAAGAACAAGGCGCTATATCTTCCCCGCATGTTGCCAGTGTAACTTGTGTTCCTGGCACAAACACCGGTCCGACGCGGGCCGTGAACAGGACATCATGTTGACGATCCCGGCTAATAAGTAAATGTTCTATGTAACGTCACCAGATTCGTTCACTTGGCAGCCCTGAGTAGAGATGCGCACGAATCCTGTTCTGCCGATCGTCGTCAGTAACTACCGTTGAGCGATACCGTTGTATTGGCCGTCGAGTCATGGTATGATTTCATGCATAGTGACCGAGGCGAGTACTTCCAAGGTTGTGACTTCGTCTATAGCCGTCTAGGGGACTGTCGTGAGGTTACTTTAAATATGTATGAGACCTTCATCTTAGATTGCAGTAGTAGCGTTCCTCCTAGGGACTCATTTATTAAATCCCATCACCATCAAGTTAATCTCAAGGCATCGTTATTACTTGGAAGTAACAATGATCACCCTACCTCCAAAGGCCACTGCCCTTGTGGCACTTGCCTGCGCTTTGTTCCCCGCCACCACAACAGCCAAAGCCGACGGCCCATACGAAGCAACATGGGAATCAACAGACAAACACAACGCCGCACCAGAATGGTACCGCGATGCCAAATTCGGCGTTTACTGGCACTGGGGAGCTTTCACAACCGCTCAGTACGCCAGCGAATGGTATCCACGCAACATGTACGAGCCCGACTCTGACCAAAGAAAGCACCATACAGAAACCTATGGACCACCTGAAGACTGGGGTTATGAGAACTTCATCAAAGGCGCAAAGGACAAAAAGGGCAACTTTGTTCAGTTCAAACCTGTTCTCAAGTCAAAAGGTGGTGAATTCGATCCCGAGGCCATTATCAAGATTGTTAAAGGTTCTGGTGCTCGGTTTGCTGGGCCTGTGGCTGAACATCATGATGGGTTCTCCATGTGGGATAGTAAGGTCAATGAGTGGAACCCGGTCAACTATGGGCCCAAGCTAGACTTGGTCAAGCTCTGGGCTGATCTTGTTCGTGAGAACGATATGAAACTTGTTGTCGCTATGCATCAGGCGTACAACTACAATGGCTTCTTCCAATGGGCGCCAAAGACAAACGATACGAGCCTGCAGAAATTGCTTGGTCAACTACCTCGCGATGAGGAAGATCAGCTCTGGTTTGACAAGCATCGCGAGATGTTGGACCACGTTCAGCCCGACATCATCTGGAACGATTTCTCGCTCGACAGTCCTGGCGAATGCGGAAGTTTCGAAGGTCCTTGTGCAGTAGACGAGCAGAAACGTCTCGAGTTTCTTGCCTACTACTTCAACCGAGGCGAGGAGTGGGGCAAAGAAGTTGTCACCACCTACAAGCATCACGACCATGGCTTCCGCAACACATCAGCTGTAGACGACTGGGAGCGTGGTGGACCATCCAACCTCGTTCGTCCCTACTGGCAGACTGATGATGCCATCAGCGCGTCCAGCTGGAGCTACACAGTTGGCATCAAGTACTACAGCTCCAAAGCCATGGTACACTCTTTGCTTGATCGCGTGAGCAAGAATGGCAACATGCTGCTCAACATTTCTCCCATGGCCAATGGAGTATTGCCTGAGGAGCAGATCAAGGTTTTAAATGACATTGGTGACTTCCTCAGTCGTTACGGTGAGGCTGTTTATGATACTCGAGCTTGGGATATCTATGGCGAGGGACCGAACCAGGTTGAAGGTGGATCTTTCACAGCGCCGTTGCAAGGAAATAGCAGTGATGTTCGCTTCACACGCAACAAAGGAGATGATGTTCTCTACGTCACTGTTCTTGGTTGGCCTGAGGATAACCTTGTTTCGGTCAAGAACCTTGGATCAAACGCTCTAGTTGATCTCAAGGCCTTGAAGTCTGTGCAGCTACTCGGCGACAAGGCTGGCGATTATGTGGAGGTTTCCAAATGGGATCAGACCAAGGACGCTCTGGACATTACTCTTCCTTCTCAACCAGCTGAGTCTCTCGCTTACGTTCTCAAGCTTACTTTTGATGGTGGTATTCCGGTACCTCAGCCTGAGCGTGGTGCGGCCGTCTTCTCTAAGACGGATTCGACTGGAAAGGGCGTTGCGCTTGCGTTGGGTACTTTTGACACGGTGTTTTTGACTGAAGCTGGACTTAAGCCTGCAGATATCCGCTCTATTCGGGTGTCAAATGGCACGAAGGCTACTCTGTTTAGTGGATTCAGGTTCACAGGAGAGAGCAAGGAGCTCAGCGCTGGGGAACACGAGGTTGAAGAGGGCTCTGTAGGCTCTATTGTTATCTCAAAAATTTGATGCATGTTTGCTAGTTAAATAATGTCAGCTCAGATAATACATCCACCACGAAGGCCAAGTGTTTCCAGTTAATGAATTGAATCTTTTATTGTTAATCCCAATTCCGTCGCTGTATTTCATGCTGAGGTTCCATAATAATTCACGCCCACATACATACAAGATATGTTTGTAAAAAATAGCCATTGCTAGATCCGTATCTTGATCAAGCAAAAATGATATTCTGGCTCACAATAGCAAAAGAAAAAACCAATCGACGCAGGCCTGATTCGAACAGACGCCTCCGAAGAGAATAGATTTCTAGTCTATCGCGTTAGACCACTCCGCCACTGCGCCTTAGCTGATTGGATGAAAGATATGTCCGGACATGGCCCTAAGAGCGACGATTGCGCGTTATCCTCTACTTTTTATTTATCCTTTCCTAGGTAGTACCTAAAGAACATCAAAATCGATGTTGAACATTTCGACACTATGGATATTCCGTACCTAATCACCATGTCCTATTTGCCAGTCTGTACTTCTCTCGTATGAAAGATAGCCCGAGAACTAAAATGCTTGACTCCACATCGGCACGTATCACACCGAGCTAACCAAATAATCAACAACAGGAAATGAATGATCCAGACTCTATAGAGGTACGAATGACAATACCGCTATTTCTCGATCGGGTCCTGACTAAAGATAATTAGTGTATAGAATAATCTCTTATCCGCTGTCAAGCTGAGAAAACCATCCATATGTGAACACGAGCTATTGACATACCCTGCATCGGATTCTCGGGATATACGAAACCGGTCAATCCTCCGATCGCTTGTTGTTTTTACGAGTACTTGCCCAACCAATACGATCACCGTCTCGTCGTCTAAAATCTGGGCCTTCTAGGGATGATAAAACCTAGACGTGATATGGAAGGTGAATGTGATAATATCCATACCCTTGTTCATAGCCAAGCTCAACTTTGCCGGCATCAAATTTCCCCAAACCAAGGATTGACTATACGGGGATTGCGACAACCCTGGAAGAAATTCGATCGTTAATAAATCCGGTATATAAAGCAATTGGTACATCCACGCTTCCCCATTCCTGTCTCAACCAATCCCTGTACCACTGACCACGATGCGCCTCTTCAGCATATTCCTTTCCCTAACGAGCCTAATGGCGACCACTACGGCCCTGAAGATCAAATCCACCAAACAATGGACCATCGGTACAGACATCCAGGGTTCCGAGCGACTTAATGGTGTAAGCTACCAGGAAGACGCGCTCATCACCTACGGAAACTATCAATATGTGACATTCTACGAAACTGCCCCAGCAGGATACCTCAACCACTTTGTCCGGCTTGGTCGAAGAAAGATCTCTCCTAGTGTGGCAAACTGGGAATATCTTACGCTCGATGATTACACCCAAAAGACGATGGATGGACATAACATGATTTCCATGGGTATTTCTGGCGATGGAAAGATTCATCTTAGTTTTGACCATCATGTGAGTTGCACGAGCGATCAACAGGGTCAAACTAATTTTTGAAGGATGTACCCATCAACTACCGAGTCTCCAAAGCAGGCATCGCCAAGAACGTTCCCTCAAAATGGTCTTCAGAACTGTTTGGTCCAGTTGTTCACACATTGGATGGATCTCAAGGACCTTACTCACCATTGACGTATCCTCGTTTCGAACCGCTTCCTAATGGTGATATGCTTCTTGAGTTTCGCATCGGACAGTGAGTTTACCAAGCCCAAGTTACGAAACTGATGCTTATAAAAACGATAGGTCTGGATCTGGAGACAGCTACATCCATCGCTACAGTTCCTCTACAGGCAAATGGCAAGCTCAAGGGATGTACATCCGAGGTGACGATAATAACGCGTACATTAACGGCCTTGATTACCTTGACGGAAAGCTTTACACGTCTTGGACTGTACGGGAGACACCGAATGCTGACACTAACCATGGCGTGTACTTTGCCTACTCCAATGACGATGGCAAAACATGGTTCAACACGAATGGCGCCAAGCTTACTAAACCCATCTCGACTTCTGATGCAAGCACTCTGATTTGGGATATTCCACAGAATAGTCGTATGGTCAACCAAGAGGGCCAGCTTGTCGATACCAAGGGACGTTTCCACGTCCTCATGAGGGATTTGCTTTCCGGCAAGCACCTCTATCAGCATTACCTGCGAGACACCAACGGTAAGCCACCTCATTTCACTTAGGGTCCAGACTAACGTCCATAGGAAAATGGACCAAAAACGCGATAAACCCAGCTGGTCTAAATGGTCCTGACCTCTACGACCCACGAGGCAAACTGGCTGGAGACGCAACAGGCGAGTACTTGTTCGGACTTCTCCCGGACCCTGTGAAGCAAGCGACTGGGATTTATGTGGCAACGGCTTCCAAGGGATTCAAGGACTGGACACCTCTTGCTGAGATCCCGAATACGGCTACTGAGCCTCTCTTCGACAAGACTAGGCTGCATGAGTTTGGTGTTTTGAGTGTATTTGTGAGACAGGCCGGAGGGTTCCCGGACAGGAAGCTACAGGTGTGGGACTTTGAGTTGGATTTATAGACTGTCTGTCTTGTCAGTAAGACCATTAGTCGCGATTTGTATATATTTTCATTCTACGAGTCCATAAAATATATTTAAGATTGTTATGAATAAAAACGAAGTCGGGTGCCTCGGGTGCCATGTCAGATATTTACCCCGCCCGGCTCCGATCTTGTCAAAATCTCACCCATCGACTGTCTCAGTACCAGTCCAAATTTAGCATCAACCACCTTCTTATTACATTACCTACACAAACGTTCTCATGAACAGCATTATTCAAAAAGCCATCCAATACACCATCGAAATGAGGAAACCAACTTCCTCAGTTTCATGGAAAGCCGACCAAATATGGCAACAGGCCTTCTACGGATGGGTTACCAAAGACAACGAATGGCAACCTCTCCAATCCACCGAGGCATCATCTGCAAGGCCAAAGATAAAGAAAATAGCAGTGTACAGCTGGAACATAGACTTTATGCTGCCTCATGCTAAATCTCGAATGAACGCTGCTCTCAAGCACTTGGAAGAGCTTAGTCGGCAACATCGATTGGATGAGGACACAGCGGTCATTGCCAATCTACAAGAATGTGTACCATCTGATTTGAACACCATCGGCGAGAAGGAATGGATTCGGGAAGGGTTCTATCAAACGGATGTTGACTCGTCGGAGTGGGCTTCTGGGGCTTATGGTACAACCACGTTGATTGACCGACGGCTCAACATATCGTCGTGCTTTCGTGTCCACTATTCGGCGACCAAGATGGAACGAGACGCTTTGTTTGTTGACGTCTCGCTTCCTTCAGATAGCAGAAAATTCAGGTTCTGCAACACCCATCTCGAGTCTCTTGCCCTTGAACCACCGCTACGTCCGGCACAAACGCAACTCATCGCGTCACACATGCACGCTGACGATGTTGCCGACGCGGTCGTCACGGGAGATTTCAACGCTATCCAACCATTTGACCGCACACTCCACTCTGAAAACAATCTCAAAGACGCATATTTGGAGCTTGGCGGTGAAGAAGGCGACGGACGAGGTGATGATACTGGTGGCTACACATGGGGTCAACAGGCTTTACCTGAGCTGCGGAAATTGTATGGCTGTTCTCGTATGGATAAGGTGTTTTTCCGTGGTGTTGGACTTAAGATTCTACATTTTGAGAGATTCGGGAGTGATGTTGAGCCGGATCAGGAGGACGAGGATGCTAGAAATGAAATCCTTGCGATTGGGTTTGAGAAGCCGTGGGTTACTGACCATCTCGGCGTCAAAGCGGTATTCGAAGTCATTGTTTGAACATGACTGTTGTTCAGATTGAGAGATAGTGAGCTATTGGAACACAAACAAAATTTGAACAACATTACGCATTCAATTGATGGTACCTATACAATACTATGATACTCAATTAATCATTCCAGTAACAACGCTCTAATTAAATAAGGTTGCTTTTCACCGTTCTAACCACAAGATCGATCCGCCCTCTTCTATTCCAGAGCCCGATGTGACATCCTCTTAGTATGATACTGTGCTGTGTTCACCGTCACCAAGTTCTTCTCACTCGTATCATCATCAGCAGCCGTGGTAGTCCTCATCTCAAAAGACTGCTGAACAGTAATCTCCAAGTCGATTCCTTGAGATGGCTTGGATTTTAGAGAGTTCTCGGGGTTGTTGTCGTAGATGTGTAAGCTGCCTGGGGAATGAGGGTTGCCTGATAATTGCGACTTTGACGATTGTAGCGACGCAAAGAAACTCGGGAACGCTCTTGAGAACAAGGGTTTGAGCGAAGGTACGCAGGCACACATGATTGCAATGTTGCATTCGAGACCAGACCATATGGCAATATCGACACCTTTGGCTTGTGAATGTTGGTATGAACTACTATCGAACAATGAGAAACTCACCTGGTCGCTGGGATATAGACACTGAGCTGTAAGCCCAGAGAGAGTGCAGTCTAATTATTGCAACAATGCAAGCACTGTGTCTCGTTATTAGCATCCAAGCGAGTGATGGAGTGGGGCGAAAACTTACACTGCTCCCGCTGCAAAAACACCCATCAGAACAACTTTGATCCTTTTTGCAATCTGCAAGTTCCGGAGAAATGGCATCGGAGCCACCAAAAGCATGATATCGTTGACAATATTGATTCCAGCAAAAGCATAACGCAAAGCTCTATTGTCGAGACATTTCCCCGGTATTGAGTCTTCCCAGTATTTGGCGACAGGGTAGCAAGTGAACACGGTCAACATAAGACAAAGTATCCCGTATACGGCGAAGTACACGATGAGACCGATGAAGAGCCGTCGGGCCTTTGGTGTTATGAAAATGCGAAAACATTGGAAGGCGATGGAAATTTTGATGGCGAGATGGCAGATGGTGTATGATATTACGCTTGCAGTCGTCGCTTGGATAATGGGTGAGAGCAACTTCGGGTTGGGCGGTAGTCCGAGACCGAATCGAACCTCTAGATAACAATCCTGTGAGTAAGTTATGGTATATCAGAGTGTCAGTACTTACGTTCCATGACAGCAATCAAGAAGCCCAATGTACCAAGCTGAGAGGAAAGTCAGATGAGAGTGTTGTGGGATGCATTAATACTCACATTCGCAAGAATGATGAAACCATCATCAGCGCCAACGCTCCTCACCAAGCAAACCCTCGTAATGAATCTCAGGATCACAAAAACAGAGGCGAGGCAAGTAAAAAGGAATCCAAGTATCACCAGCGCACAGCACTCTTCTGGTACAAAAATGTTGGCAACATGCATGGTCATAAGAGCATTATTTCAACAACGACGGGAATAAAAAGCCACTCAAGTGACAGGCCAGGTCTTTAATTTATCTACATACTTGCCTGCCTGTAAATTATTCTCATTGTCCTCCCTTTGTCTTCTTAGACATATGCACGAGTTTACAGCGTCTGACCTTTTGTCTTATCATCAGCCGCTGATTGACACCAGACATGGCGGATGCCCCGAGTTTTGTGTGGTCAAGATGATCGGATTTTATGCTTCTTTATGCAAGGGATTAACCAATGTCTCTGGTAGCGTCTCAATTCGGAAGCGATCAGCCACGGCTCAGAATGCGACTAAGCCTGCTCTGGTTAGAGACAATGGAAATTCGCCCTTGCCCCAGAATCCGCCTGCGACAGGGGCTGGGAATAACTTGGGTTAGCCGTGGGCAATCAGTTGGGTGGGATGACGTGAAGAACGAGAAGGATCGTCTGAATGAAATTGAGACGTAGCATTTCGGCTGCGGTCCCTGCCATGTTGGTGAATAGCCAGGGTTCAAAAACAGCCCGAAGTTTGTCGGCATCCTTTGGGTCTGCCTTGAAACTGGCAGACTGGGAATGTCCAGGATTTATGTGCAGCCTTATGTCAACCAAGCTTTTCGAGATGCATTTCGATGCTTCAAAACACCGCTAGTATGACTTCATTGGCTGTCTGTCCTTCCGCATCTAAAGGATCGAAGCAAGAGACACAGTCGGTACAAAAACAGCTGCATTACTCCGGTCTGGCGGCAGTTGATAGCTCTCGTGAAGTATGTACGTTCCATGCAGGTACCAGACACGGTGATTCGTTATCTGGGCAATGCAATATTGTCATGCTATCACCAATTGATGGTGACCACATAAGTTATTCGGACAGCTGTGCATAAACCCGATTGTCGGCCGAGAAGGTCAAGCTTGTTAGGAGACTGGCTCAGCCATGTCTTTATTGTCAGCTTTAACATTCCTACAGCCAGAATCAACCATCAAATCTACAGAATCCTTCAGGGTATCGTGTATACCGACAATGCGGTTGTAGCGTCTCTGTCAACTCCCTGCAACCCCATCAATCCCGTCGTTTAGATAAGATAAAATCGCTAAGATAAACATTCTTAGGCCCAAGCTTCTGTAGCATCCAAGGTACAGCCCCGGCAGTTTGCTCTGCCACAGTTGCAGTGACACAGCCTTAGCGCTTACTGGTACCCGTAAAGCATCAAACAAGCCAATGCGAGGCAGACACCGATCAATCCAAGCCCCCAGACTTGGCCGTCGGTGCCGTGAAGGATTTAATTAACTCCTGTCATTAAATGCTGATGCCAAGGATTGCTTTTCTGTTGAGCCTCTGAGCATTTCCATAAATGCAATTGAACAACCCTCAAAATATAGTCACTTTCTTGTTCTCTCAAGACTTTCTTCTCCGTTGCGTTCATTCACGCCAAATTCATTACGCTACAGTCGCTACATCATGAAGTTTCTTGCCATCTTCAGTCTCTCTGTCTCAGTGGCGGCTTGCAAAAGCACACCGCCACCAGCAAAGTCAGCCAAGGTGGACGTCCACGCCCATCTTGTGCCTGATTTCTACGCGGATGCTTTGAGGGAGGCTGGCCATGTACCTGGTCCCGATGGAATGCCCGGTATTCCTGTAAGTCCACCAATCTCCATTGACGTAACGCCAATACTAATTCCGACATAGACCTGGGATGCCGAGTCTCATTTGACGTTCATGAAGGAGAACAACATTGAGAGATCAATCTTGTCGATTTCAAGCCCTGGAGTTTACCTGAATGTTCCTTCAAAGACCGCCACTCAGAAGGCTATCAGCCTTGCACGACAGGTCAACAAGTACGGATCTGAGTTGAAAGCCAAGTACCCCAAGGAGTTCGGCTACTTCGCTTCTCTGCCTCTGCCCGACATTCAGGCCTCGTTGAAGGAGATTCAGTACTCCTTTGGCGAGCTCGACCCAAAGCCCGATGGTGTTGTGATGATGTCCAACTACTACGGATTGTACCTTGGAGACCGCGATCTTGAGCCCATCTACGAGGCTCTGAACGAGCTCAACGTCACCATTTTCGAGCACCCCACAACGCCTTGCACTGAATTCCAAGGAATGCGATTCGATATCGACAAGGACGCGCCCACTATTTCTCAACAGCAATGGCAAGCCCTCAACCGACCTGTGGCCGTTCGCCAGTTCGCTGCCCCCACCCTCGACTTTCCCTTTGAGACTGCACGAACATTCGCCGACTTGTTCTACACCAGCATGCCAACCAAGTTCCCCAACCTCAAGTGGATCATGTCTCACGCTGGTGGTGGTCTTATCCCCACCCTGGACCGAATCGTCACTTACAGCGCTCTGTACCCCGGCTTGAACCTTACCGAGGAGTCGATGAAGGAAACCCTTGCTAAGAACTTCTTCTTCGACCTTGCTGGCCCCTGGCCTGTCAACTTTGCTATCCCTGCTCTGCTGCGATGGGTCGACTACACTAGGATCGTTTGGGGTTCGGATACTGTTTTTACACCTATGAAGCAAGCTGCCAAGTATGCTGCTGCTTTTGACAAGGAGGTGGATGTTGTCTTTAACGATCCTGTTAAGGCAAACGCTGTGCGAGCGACCAACGCACAAAACCTGTTCAAATAGATGTGTTGATTCTTTCTGAGTCTTGTCTTAGTCTTGTCTTACTCTGCAGTTCAATGTAGAGGTGTCTGTCCAAGCTATTCTCAATAATTGTATTAATACCATTTCACGTTTCATGATCTACCATTGTCGTCTTTTGTCTCTTGCCATCCATGTCACTACCCGTTAGTCTAACCATTAGCCATAGAATGTTCGCAAAACGATCTGGCCCGCAAGTATATCACCCCAAGTTGTCGGAAACATGACCATTGGTGGACTTTTTCGCCTTCCAGATAGCCTATATCATATGACCTCGGGATTAATGCCAGGAACAGCAATCTTTAAGGTAATCGGACGATAGACGACCGGGATCGAAGAGTTTGACCGGGTAAATGCCCTCAACGTGGTATTATGCGGGGTGATGAAGGAGGTCTTGGCTCCCCACAGTTGAATTCATCCGCGGTAATTGGGACTGTGGCTATGAAAACCAAGAAGCCGGTTAATTTGGAAAGGTATATATTTCCGCTTATTTGCCAACCTCGATTGAAATGGCTTGTACAGGTGTTGTCAGTTGAACGTCTGGATAAGTCATAATGAAGTTAGTACTAGCCTCTTCAGAAGCCACCACAGTATATAGCCAGGTCCTCATATTCTAACACTCACAGGCTCGACCCCTCACAACTCACTGCCTTTCTGGCCGCCAACTCAACCGGAGTCGGTGTTCTAGTATGTCCCGGTGGTGGCTACAGCATGATGGCTCGAGGCCACGAAGGACACGACCCTGCCCGGTATCTCAACACTCTTGGCATCGACGCCTGGGTTCTTGAGTACACGACAGCCTCCAACATGACCCCGCCACTATATCCAAAACCCATGGAAGAAGCTCTCGGTGCCTTGGATCTCATTCGCCAAGAAGCCCCTGATCTGAAGAAGCTCGGCATTTGGGGCTTTTCAGCTGGTGGCCACCTTGCAGGAAATACACTTACCAATCCTACGACTAACCTCGATTTTGGCATTTTGGGATACCCGGTCATAACACTTGAGAACGACTACACACACGAGAACTCTCGATACAATCTTCTTGGAAACAATCCTACCAAGCAACAGATTGACGAGCTGTCAGTGCAGAAGAGAGTTTCTGACAAGACACCACCAACCTTCCTTTTCCACACTTCGAATGACGGTCTTGTACCCGTTCAGAACACATATCTCTATGCAGAAGCCATGGCGAAACACGGCAGATTGGCTCATGTGGTGGTACTTCCTGACGGGCCTCATGGGATTGGCTTGGCACAAAATGACCCTGTTAGAGATTGGACTCCGGAGCTAAAACGGTTTCTCACATATTCGATCTAGAGGCGTTAGAAAGAACTGTCACGCATTATTTATCATATCGTTCTTGAATTTATGTATATCCTAGCCGAAACATGTCTTCGATTGTTCCATCAAAACGAATCAACAGATTTACTTCCCAGGAGACTGGCAGAGCTACTATACTAACGAAAACTCAAAGGAAGCGCAAATAAAGTGAGGATAGCCAGATGTTATGACGCAATTCCGTTGCGATGGTAAAACTTGTCAACAGCTACTAGCCGCTGCAGCCCCAGCAGCAGCATTAAGATGAGTCGAGTTCTCGTCCTCCTCCCGCTTTTGGTACTCATAAATCGAAAGCAAGCTCATAATGACAGCATACTCGAATATGGGACCCAGATCCATGTTTATCTGCATAGTACCAACTGCACTCAGTCGCAAACTCATAGTATGACTCGTAAAAACAGCCATGAGTTGTCCATGAGGATCTTGAAGTTTAAAGTTGTTGTCACTGAGACGTGAAGCGTGCATTCCATCGACAGCAACATTGTTGTCCTTCTTCCAAGTCATGGGTATGGGCTGTCCAGTATTGGGAAGGTTAAACATAAATGTCCAGCCCAAGTCGTCATTGCCGCGATGAATCATCTGTATGTACTGTACGTTCGGGGGCCTTCCAATGACAATCTTGAAGCTTTTGGCATCGCTTCGAGAGACGCGCTTGTAGTTTGGAAGGTAGCATGCACCCATTGGGATTCCCTCCGCGCTAAAGGACAAATCTGGATCCTTTGACACTTTGAGGCTGTATGTAACCGGGCCGTCGGATGCATGGTCGGGTCTGCATTCGTATCGGCTGTGGAAAGTAGGCTTGGCCACTTTATAGCGAGCCGGGCCGTCCATCTGATTCTGCGATGGAGTTGATGTACAGTGTTGGGGAGGGTGGTACATGGAGTGGCTCTGTGGCTGGCTAGGGGGACTGGGCATGGCATATCCTTGTGGAGGCATTGGAGGCAAGACGCCATTCTGAGGGACTTGGTAAGACATTGACCTATTTGGAGCTATAAATAAGAGGATGTATAGGAATTGAATAATCGGCTATAATCAAGTATCAAAGTTAGATGCTATAAGAACTCGACAGATGGGAGTATATATACGGTTTTAGGTGGTTTCGACGACCGAGAAAAAGAAAACATGACGATCATTGCATCATATAATGTCTCAAGTCGAGTCCTGCATAAAGTATTCCAAGAATATTATCGTGTCTCATAGTAAAAGTGCAAACAACTCGCATGTCAGACAAACATGGGTGGTTGGAATATTTGTCAATGTACGTATGTGGCTAACATTGCCGCAGAGATTACCTTAAGGGGAATTTTGCTGCGCTTGACGCTCGCTGGATGACATCAGGAGATCTGTGACAGCCGAACAAACGAGCATTTGTATCGGATAAGCGCTGTCAGGTGGCACATTATTCTTAAACTCTTACATCGATGCAAGCGAGTGAGACTATTCCATCATTTCACATGTATTATTAGTAACGAGTAATACCTACCTGCCTGGAGCAGCTTATCAAACCAGCAAGATATCCTGCTTTTTCAACCAACCCTCAGTAACACTAGCCTTTACCTGCCCATCCATAAATCCATGTACATACGCCGGACAAACAACTTTATAAGTATCCCTAGTACCGTCCTTTTCAGAAACCTGACCAGCCTTTCTTAAAATCATGGGTACCTTGCCACCATCCAGAACAGCAATAACATCTCCCTCCTCAACATGAGGCCTTGCAAGAACATATAGTCCGTTGTCCGTCAC
Source organism: Fusarium pseudograminearum CS3096 (assembly GCF_000303195.2). Taxonomy (NCBI): domain Eukaryota; kingdom Fungi; phylum Ascomycota; class Sordariomycetes; order Hypocreales; family Nectriaceae; genus Fusarium; species Fusarium pseudograminearum. The sequence goes on along the minus strand of NC_031953.1, from coordinate 6,554,663 downwards.
CACAAACATATAGTGCTTTGTCGCGTAATGGCTATAAGGGTTGCCTACAGGCGACGTGGAGAACTTGCTTTTGATACCACTATAATCCAAGGTGTTGCCTAAGCACTTGGAAAACATAGATCGGTCGCTGTATAGATCATTTTCGACACAAATTGTACTAACGTTGATCATCGTCTCGTTGGACAACTCCTTCATGTTGACTTTGTCGAGAGACCTGACCTCGTTGCTTTTTAAACGTCTCATTTTAGGTGGTAATGTGCAATCCTTTACGAGCGTCCGCCAGAACGCACGTAAACATGTCTCGCCGCTTGTCAACGTCTTTCCACCAATCTTCGGGGCATAGATGCGACTCTTGGGCTTCAGGATTGCTTCTTCGCTGAAATATAGTTTCAACATATCGCGAGCGGTATAGTCTTGGTCTCTGACCTGGAGAATTGGTCCGATAGCTCCGAGAATGATGCCTCGCACAATCAAGGTATCACTTCCGGGTCCAACAAGCCGACAGGGTGTCTCGTAGGTCGTGACTCCGGCGTTGAAAATGTCGCGCTGGGCGAACATAATCTCTGCACAGTCTCTGTGGCTCGAGTTAAACTCGGTGACCCAAGAAGGCAGGGCATCTTGTGCATGTTGAAGAGCCTTGTGTCCCCTACTGGCCTCGAATGGATTTTGACACAAGATATCCAGATTCCCAGACAGATTGATCAAGGAAATAGTAGTGGTCCGATACAAATCAGGTACCGACTTGGTATAGTCGGCGTGGATTCCATGATCATCAGTCGCCAAGCCAAGGAGACTATAGATCCTGTCTCTGGGATCAGTAGACTCCATCTCGCGAAACCTGGTTAATACATCCATCAGTTTCGAACTGACCTGTCCAGGTGAACTGAACAGCCGGCGTTGATCCTCGATGAGCTTGATTCGGACAAACAAGTCGCTCCAGACTGGTAGGTAAAAGGCATGAGAATCCCCCATGTGAAACGCGTCCAGATATGGCTGGTCCTTCAGAAGAGCCGATAACGAGTCCCAGTCAAGTTCAGCACCCTTGCACATGAGAACCAGCTTGGGCGCTAATGAAAGCTCTTGCATAACCCAAAGACGTTTCCACAGAAACGGCGAGTCGAACAAATCGCGGAGACGAACCTCTTCGTTATATTCAAGTCTGTACCCACCGTCATGATAGGGGGCTAACAGTTCCCCAAGAGTATTGCGGTCCTTTTCTATGATGGTATTCATCAGTTCCATACCCTCCTTAATGCTGGCTTCCATTTGAGCAAGTTTTGGATCGTTGTATATATCGTCCGACGTGAAGGCCACACCAACGACTGGATCCAACCAAGCGATGTCTCTCTCGCACTTTGAGTAAATTTCACGCATCAAAGCGACTTGTTGATTGCGTTCTGGAATATCTGACTGGTTGATGCAGAGTGCATCTACCCATAGAACGCATGGTTGGGTCTTGTATCTCAGGCATGAGAGGGCATATTTTAGACTTGGTGTGATGTAGAAGTATGTATCGTTGAGAAGAATTAATTCCGAGAAGTCGGGTTTACCCCAGACGTAGGAGAGGGCTTCGTAAACAGGGAGAGTTGAGGAGTTGGTGGGCTTCAACTCGGCGTGGGAAAGAGTACAACAGATCCGATCGCTTTCCTTGCTTGCTGGGTGCAACGTAAGCAACCGGATCTCATGGCAAGTGCTGTCAAGAGGTGTATAAATAATCTCGTGTGCATCAGGGTTGTTGGTGATTGTCGTAAGCTCTTCATCATCTAGGACGGCCATGTTGGATGCTTATAGTAGTGAGAGTTGCCAAGTGGGAGATAGGAACAAATCGAGAGAGGCTGAAGACACTGTATTAATTTCTGACTGAAACACTTATACCTAGCCCAAGGCTGACTGAACTGACTACCTCTATCGTAAGCGCAAAACCCTGCAAGGTACTCAGCCCCAACAACTGACTAGACTAGGGTCAAAGCTCCAAGCAGCAAAAAGAAATGACTGCGGTTTATGTGGATCGAACACATGACCTTCAGATATCACTTGGTGAGGATTGAAGTTTGACTTCAGTCTGACGCTCTCCCAACTGAGCTAAACCCGCTGACTAATTATAGTTGGTGAGACACAATTCTGTCTCATGTTGGGGACATGGATTGCGAAGCAACAAATCATCATAATTCTACTCAAGCTCTTATTCCATGACACTATTCCACTAGCCTAATGACTTTATGATATGTCATAACTTAACTCTCAAGCCATAGCAGCAGCCTATCCATTATCTCTGAGTATAACCTCCATCAACAGCCAAAGCTGACCCAGTAACAAACGAGCTTCTCCCACCAGCCAAGTACAAAACGCCATCTGCAATCTCCTCAGGCTGTCCCATCCTATGCATAGGAACCGCCGTAGATATCCTCTCTTGCATCGCCTTGAGTACGTCTGGGTTCTTTGTTGTCATTGGCGTTTCCGTATACCCAGGACAAATTGCATTGATGCGCAGTCCGTCCTTTGCATAATCCTCTGATGCAGAACGTGTGAGACCAATGATGGCGTGCTTTGCTGCAGTGTACGAGGTAGACAGTGGAATACCGACAACACCCTGGATGGAAGAAAAGTTGATGATGGAGCCACGCTGTAGATCCCTTCCATTGATCGATGACTTGATTGGGTCTTGCTTGAGCATAACCTTTGCAGCAGCTCTCAGAACGAAGAAAGTTCCGTTGAGATTAATGTTGAGGACACGATTCCAGTCAGCTGTTTGAGCGAATGCTGCTCCGCCTTGGTGTTTGATGGCGATGCCAGCTGCATTGACGACGTAGTCTATGCGACCGAATTTCTGCACCATGTCGTCGACGATTTCATTAATTCTGGTCTCGTCTATGACATCTGCAGGGTAGAGCTCAATCCGAAAATCGTGTTTTGGTGATAGCTTCTCTTGTTCTATCTCGGACTTGACTGCTTGCAGGGCTTCGAGATTGAGATCTATGAGGGCAATACCAGCAGAGCCATCTCTTGCAAAGGCTTTGGCACATGCGCGGCCAATCCCCGAGGCACCTCCTGTGATTAAAGCGAAACCTGGGACATCCATTGTGGTGATATGAGTACGTGATGAGATGAGTGTTCTAATGCGAAATAATTCTTTCAATAATATTACAGAGAATTGCCAGAATAAATGCTGCTCTTATATGGATCAACAGCAGTTTGACCCCATCGCTTCCATATCAGTCAGTCTCAGAACTGGAACAGCGATTCCCGACACTAGTCTGGCGAAACTTGCCCATTTTGTCAAAGTCGTATTGGCGTGTCGCTGCATTACCCCACTGTGATCAGCCACCAGATATAACTTTCCTCATTTGAATTGCGGGGGATGCATGATAACGGTTCAGGAGCTGATAGATAACACGACGTGTAACAACGTGTCACGCACTGACGGGGTCAAAGCAGAAGCGAAAGATTGAAGTCCCGTGTCTGTCAACAGATCACAGAGTTTGATGCGACCCTGGCTGCGGTGTCACCAATAATGAACGCCAAACACGAAATGGTGGCGTGACCAACGGTTTTCTGTGTGCGTATTGGGTAATAACAAAAGCAATATCAAGAACTTAGTATCACATGTGATCAGAGAGCCACCGTTCGATATGGCTTGAAGGAGTTGGCCGTCAAGAAATGAAGTAGTGAGGCGGTACAAATATCATGGAGGACAAGACACAGAAGGATACATCTGAACCCATTGCAATTGGACTATAAAGACTAAGGTTTAAATATAATCTAGGAAAATACAAGTTCCTTGTAGCCCATCTTCTTTACCTCTTGGCATCGCCGACGATACTCAGTGATGTTGCCACTATACCGCGCCACACTTCTAACCGTCTTGCCCTTGACGTTCTTGTTGACACCCGTCATCCAGCTATCTATCTCATTCATCAAAACTTGACTCTCACTGCACTTGACAACATGTTCAGTCCACTGCTCAACAGACTCTGTCGTAGGCTCAACAGAAGTGTACCCATTATCCTTGCAATGTTGTAGCAGATCTGAGATAGCCTGCACAGCATACTCGATGTTTCGAGTAGCGTTTCCAAAAGGTTGGTGTGGGCCGAGTACCATGAACATGTTTGGCATGGACGGTACAGTGAGACCAAGGAACGTCTGCGGTCGGTGGTCAAGCCAAATTGCTTCGTCGGCATTAGGACTGTCACTGGTTGCGATGAGTGGACGGTTGTTCTTCCCATGCCATTCGATAGCACTGAAAGCTCCAGTGATGGCATTGAAGCCAGTCGCGCAGATCAAGATATCGAGTTTATGCTCCTTGCCGTCAGATGTCAGAATCCCAGACGCTGTGACACGATCAATTGGTGTCTTCTGCAAGTCGACGAGATGAACGTTTGGCTGGTTGTACGCTTCAAAGTAACCACTCTCCAGTGGTACGCGGCGAGTTCCAAAGCCATGATTCTTCGGGATAAGACTCTCTGCGACGGCTGGATCTTTTACCCGCTGTCGGATCTTGTTGGCCATAAACTCAGAGTACAGGCTGTTGGCATAGCGATCGGTGTATGTATCTGAGAAAACGCTCAGCCACTTGCCAAATCCAGGTTCATTGTAAAGCTTCTCCCATAAAGCAAGTCGCTCTTCCTCTGTCACTTCAAGTGACTTGCGAGGATCGCCGTTGTGCAGGAAGCCAGACGAGCTTTCGGAGCAAGCTTTGAAGACTTTGTCGTAGTTCTTTTTGTGGTCTGCCATGTCCTCGAGCGAGATCTCGGAGTTTCGGAGGGGTGCGGACCAATTGGCTGTGCGTTGGAATACACTGATTGACTCAATGTTGGGATCTTTGGATAATGCAGTGGTGATCTGAATGCCAGTTGCACCTGTACCGATGATACCAACCTTTTTTCCAGCAAAGTCGCGACTTACGTCGAGGTCCTTGGGCCAGCGCGAGGTGTGGAACAGTCTGCCATTGAAGTCTTCAATGCCTTCAATGGCAGGTAGTGTCGGTGCAGATAAGAAGCCCATACCACTGACGAAAAAGGTTGAAGTGTATTCATTACCAGCCTCGTCGATAAAAGTCCAAGTATGGTCTGACTCACTCCATGTCGCCTTTGTAACAATGGTGTTGAGCTGTATGTCCTTGTAAAGATTGTGCTTCTCGGCAAAGTACGTGATGTACCTGTGGGTCTCTGGCTGCGGGGAGAAGGCCTCTTTCCAGTGCCACTCATCAAGAAGCTCTTTGTCGAATGAAAAGCAGTACGACAGTGACTCAGAGTCAAAGCGACAGCCTGGGTACGAGTTCCAGTACCACGTTCCGCCTACATCGGGGGCAGCGTCGAGGACTTTGATGCGCCAATCGGGGAAGCGCTTTTGAAGGTTGTAGAGAGTGCATAGACCAGAAAGGCCGGCGCCCAGGATGAGGACGTCAAATTTGTTGGCTGTCTTTGGTAGGGAACCCATTTTCGTAGTTGAAATGAGACGGAATGAGATGCGAATATGTGATGTGTCTTGGTGGTTAAGTCTGTGAGAAAATGATTGGCGATAATGACAGACTCTATATATCTTGGGTCGTTGACTTGTTCAATTTCAGAGTTGGAGTTTGCTTCGGTTTGAGGTATCCCAGAGTCAAGATGATCTGACTCAATCGGGTAGACAGATCATCCAGCTGCACAGTGTATGCACCCTCGGATGTCTATCTTCCCCACCAGATATGACCTTCCATTTACGACAGCGGCTTATCGTCTGAATGATACCGCACTGCGTTTGTCCAATTGCCATGTTTCGCCAACGCATAATAACAACGATGATGCAGCAAGTCCCTGTATTGTTGTGGACTACGGGTTCCTTTCCCGAGAAGAAGTCTTCCCACTAAGCTAGGAAGGTTTCTCCAGGTCGCCGATATCCGAAAGGCGGGGACGTCCACCTTGGGTTAGACCGCACCTTATCTTTGCGCTCGACGACAACCCTGTCGTCCTGTATCGACATCGATGGATAGCTTGTTTCTTTGCAAAGCAAGTATTGTCAAGGAAATAACTCCTTTCTGATATGTCTTTCTCACAAAGGAAGCCCGACGCTCGTACCAAGAAGCGCCAAGGAAGACGGAGCCGATCATTTGGTGGTTGCGTTACCGTACGTCCACTGCCGATGACCCGCACCGAAACATATATCTGACAAACTACAGTGTCGCGGCCGTCGTGTGAAATGCGATGAAGGTCGTCCCGGTTGCTCAATGTGTAACATCGCTGGTGTCGAATGTGGGGGCTACAACATAGACATTTTCTTCGACTTTGATGACCCATCTACAACAACGGCAAAGTTTCGACGGCCACTATTAACCGACCATGAAAGGAAATGCATGAGTGAGCAGATTATTCGAGACATTCATCCCAGGTTGGCAAGTTGGCATCTCTCTAAAATTGATGTCGAATGTGAACAAACATCGTCAGATATACAAATATCGAGAGGTCCATTTGGGGCTTTTAGGGTCACCCAAGAGTCGAGACAAGGCCCTATCCCTAGTCTTGACGTGGTACATGAGGACCCTGTAGACTCTTCATGTATCCATGTCGTGGATGACCAGGAAGGTATTGTCGTCCCGGATCTCGATTTTGACATTGAGGTAGTCTCGCCATCCGTGGATAACATAACGACCATTGTTGAGCCAGTCAATCAACAACCGCAAGACTTTTTAAACACCTTCGACAGTCTTCCCCTAGCCAATTGGCTAGATCCTGGCAACATCGAGATACCAGACTGGTGGGATTCCATGGATATTGGACCGATATTCCCTTGGCCTGATGAGTCCGCAGTTGCGCCAAACCCTCAATCACCGATCACAGTATCCTCCATCATGCAGGTGCAGTCGCCAATGTTGCCATTAGCCGATCCATCACCAAGTCCAGGTCCAATAGCGGAACATGACGTTCCCGGAGATGCTGTCTTGCTGATAAAACACTACTCAACGACAGTTCTCAGAGGCTTGACGCCATATCGCCACAGCAAGACCCCATGGCACATCTTATTTCTCCCACATGTTAAGAATTGCTTGGCGGCTTTGACCTTGGGTGATGAAATGGACCATGCAAGTCTATGCGCATTCTATGGGACTCTATCCATCAGCGCATTTAGTCTCGGCGGGATCTACAACTCCGCAAAATGGTTGTATCAGGGCAAGACATATTACCAACAAGCCCACTATCATATCCGGATGATGCTAAAGACAGCATACGACATACCGAAACGGGCCAAATACAAGTCCATCCTAATGGCACTGTTAACAATGGTGCAAATCTCAGTACTTTCTGGAAACAAAGACGAGGCCGAGTACTACTTCTTGGAGACTGAGAAGTTTATTCGACTGAGGGGTCTTAAGCGACGCAAGTCACGCAAAGTTCGACTACTACATCATTGCTATGTCTTCGAGAGACTATCTCATGAGAGCAGCTTTACCGACTGCAGACTGAATTTGGATCATCGAAATCGCGTACGTGAAGCGGTTGAGGCCAGCGATGCGAGTATTTATAGTGTGGATAATCTATCGTTCCGTCTCACGAGTTGGAGAGACCTAGACCAGGAGATGTTAAAGGTGAAGGGCCAAGAGGAAGGCGAGAACGATTTACACCTTCAGCATCCTGGCATTTGGTCCGCCACACTTTATCCTGAGATATTTGGCGTACCAGAACTACACCTCTTTATGCTATCGTTAGTCATACGTCTCGCGAGAGAAAAGGATGAAAGCAAAGATGAAGCCATGCCTTTGAGAGAATTCATGGCTCGCGCAAAGGCTGTTGAGAGATGGATCAAGCAACTCCACATCCTTCGCCAGTCAATATGGATGACAGAAGCGCCTGTAGACACAGAACAACAACGATCCTTCGATCTTCTCAACAGTCTAGCCGATACGATGCAGCATGCCCTTTCTGTCTATTTCTACCGCAGGATCTATGACTTGGACCCTAGTATGCTTGAGAAACATGTGCTTGGTGTACGTGATCGGCTACTAGAGTTTGACGATTCTGATGCGGGAATGGGTTATGGGTCTTTGAGGTTGATATGGCCTGCGTTTATTGCAGCTTGTGAAACGGACGATGTTGGTATCAGAGACTCGTTTATCCAGTGGTTTCAAGGTTCTGCTAAGAGGAGTGGGCTCAGGATATTTACTGAGACGATGGAGCGTATTCAACATGTATGGGATGGGAGAGACGGTGCACATGTTGCATTTTCAGGTAGCTGAAGAATCTTGCAAGATAGGATTATTTGCATTAATCAGTAGTTAACATTTATATTTATATCGTGATGTTAACGTAGACACTCTTTGTATCTTACTTAACCTAGTACACCATATGCACCAGGGCCTGATATTATGTTTTGATTGGCCTTTCCTTTCCAATATTTGGCGCGGCAAACTGTGATTCCGTGAGACATTCAGTCTTACTTGTATCACTGTGTAACTACACAGTTGGCTGTTAAACCGTGGGCAATCTACGAGCTTGGGGCAGTGTAGCGGGGTTAATCTTTATATGCAATTTATAGCTGAATTGAGACTGATGTGCGACGGCACATCATTGCGTTATTATCATGCGATGCAAATAAGGGATATCTTCCGAAAGAGGCTAGGACCTTCAGCTTATAGAAATGCTGCACGTGACGCCTATGTACTGGGTCTTTTGTGTGGGATTAGCAATTGGTTGTGTGCGTAGCACAGCTCTACCTATTCACAAACGTCTCCTAGCTACCATTCTAATTGTGTCAGAATAAATCGATTTCCCAATTCAACGTCTACAAGAACATGGAAGCGATAGCTGTGTTTGCCCTTGCTGGCAATGTGCTTCAATTCGTCGAAGCAACAGGGAAATTTACAGCCAAGGCATATGATATCGTCAAGTCAGGCAGAAATGCGCCGAAAGACCTCAAAGATTTGCAGGCCGCCTCATTGGGTCTACGAGAAGTGCTCAAAGAGCTGCAGCAGGCGCAAACACAGATACCAACCGGTAATACCTTCACTGCTGAATCGGAAGCGCGCATATCTACATTGGCATCGAGCTGTATCCAGGTCATCAACGAATTAGTCGAAAAGCTTGATAAAATCAAAATTCACGACAATGGCGGGCGCATGGATACTACCATGATAGCTTTCAGGGCCATGTGGAAGGAAGATGAAATCTCCAAGCTATCTGCACGCATTGATGAATACAGGCGACAGCTCGGTATCGATGTTTTGGTATCCATGAGGTAAACCAGACATCTCCAGACTGTTGGCTACTAATTGATAACTAACCAATCACAAAGAACTCACCTTGTCAGGTCTCTGGACACCCAGCAAGCTATTCTGTCTCAATTAAAGACCAAGGGGCATAACTCTACACAACACGACTCGGGGACATTTGGAGGCACCGTCATCAACTATGTCTCTAGCTATGTCCCAATTGAGAATCGCAAAGATGAAGCTTTGCGTCTCAAGGGTGAGGTTCAAGACGCCATTCGAAAGAGTCCGTATTTTAAAGACTACGGTGGGGTTGTCAAGTCGGACTATCCAGCCTACAGTATCTCGGATTTCACACGCGTAGAGGCCGAAAAAAAGTTGATATCATCTCTGAGATACAAAGAGATGAATATAAGAGAGCTTACGATTGCGGAACCATACGAGGACACTTTTCGATGGATTTTGGAAACAGATAACGCCCATCGTAGAGATACCAAGCTCAAGGAATGGCTTTCTTCTGAATCTCAACTATACTGGATCACGGGGAAAGCAGGATCTGGCAAGTCCACTCTCATGAAGTTCCTAGGTCGACTTGATGGAGGTACTTATGGGAGCGACCTCTGCAAAACGTATCTGAAGACATGGGCTTCTTCTGCTGACAAACTTGTTCTCGCAAGCTTCTACTTCTGGGCTGCTGGTTCCTCCATCGTTGCGTCTCAGGCAGGTCTTTTCAGAGCCCTTCTCGTTCAGTTATTCGAGCAAAATCCCCAGATCATCCCCAGAGTTGCGGCCTTGGAGTGGGAAGAGTACTGCATCTTCAACCAACATGCCAGGTTCGATACCAGCGATCACCAGCTCCAGGTGCTACTTCACGACGCCGTTAAAGCACTAGTTCAGCAGGAGAAAGCAAAAGTGTGCTTTTTCATCGATGGACTGGACGAATACGGAGGAGACCCAAACAACCTCATATCCACGATTCAGAACCTACTGGAGCTGGGCAACATCAAGATCTGCGTGTCAAGCAGGCCCTGGCTCGTTTTTGAAGATGCTTTTCTACAAGCGCCAAATCTTTTACTGCAGGACTACACTCAGCCCGATATCCTTCACTATGTAGGCTCGCAGCTCAATCAAAACGAGGGCTTCGCAAGACTAGAGAAAAGAGACCCGCAATACGCCAGCGCGTTGATCGATAGCATTACCACAAAATCATCTGGCGTCTTCCTGTGGGTTCGCCTTGTTGTCAACTCACTTTTGGCTGGGCTTACCCACGACGATCGCATATCAGACTTGCAAAGGAGATTGGACCTCTTGCCACCAGACTTGGAAGCTCTGTACGCTACCATAACAGAGTCGTTGGATCCCTTCTACTTTGCACATGCGGCTCAGTACTTCAAGTTTGTGGCAACGAGCTCGTCGCCCCCGAGTGCCCTTCTCTTCTCGCTTGCTGATGAAGAAAGTCCCAACTTTGCGTTGGATCTCCCAGTCAAGTGTTTCACAAAAGACGAGGAAGAAATCCGTATCGATACTGTACGTCGACGGATTAATAGTAGGTGCAAGGGCTTGTTAGAGATCGGGCCTGGCAGCGAGATACAGTATCTTCACCGAACCGTCAAAGACTATCTCAGCAGTCCAGATGTGCAGTCGTGCCTGAACCATGCAGTGGGACAATATGACTGCCATCTACAACTTTGTTCAGCAAATCTCGCCCTCCTGAAAGGATCATTAGGAGAAGGGAGATGGATTAGTCGATCCAGGCTCTGCCGTCTCGTCGAATCATGCATAGTGGCCGCATCAAATGTCATGGCTGACAAGGTCTTGATGATTCGACTTCTAGACTGCCTTGGCGAGACTATTCAGAAGGCTTTACCGAAGGATGAATGTATCTACATTTACAATCGCCTTCCAGATCCATCTGTCCTCGACCTTTACCTTGAGCATCTCTATAGCACTGGCTTTGTTGCTTTGACAGCTCGTTTTGGTTTTGTCGACTACGTTCGCGCCAGAGCGTCCACAGGCGGCATGTCTATTGACACGAACCAAGACCATGGCGATCTCGTTCAATATCCGCTTATCGATAATGTACAACCCAAATCGACTTTACTGTCAAAATTACGAAGTCGGCGGAAAACAATCCAATCAGCCGCTGTAGTTACAGAACGACCTTGGCCCCTCCTCTTGAATGCCAACTTTTGTCGACCTCCGAGCCTGGAACTGTATCGCTGTTTGGTAGAAATGGGCGCCAACCCAAGCTTGGTTTTTGACTGTTCTGGGGCGACGATATGGACCGAGATCCTTGCAACAGCCGTTGCGGACTGCTTCATTGCTTCAAATATGAAGCCAGCATGGGGGCAATGGGTACCTATTTTACAATTCCTTGCCTCCAAGGGAGCTAAATTTGATCGCCGTGTCATAATCTTGGTGATGATACGGTTGAATCGTAGCCAGAATGAGTATATTGATCCGGAACGACTGTATATCGCGTTGAAACTGGCCCTAATGAACCAAGAGGAGTTGGGGTTGGAGTATCTGCAAGGTAATCATGATGTAAGAGTTGTTCCTAAGAATGGCAAGGAAAGGCTACGAGATGTTTTTCAAGCCATAAGAGACGTTTGGGAATAAGTATAGGTTGTTGTTAATGTTATGCTTTGAGGTTGCATTGTTAAATTGACGAGATACATTGCTTTTGTAACGTATATGAATTCTTATTGTTAGAAAGTGTAAGTCAATTGACGATGCATAGGATGCACAGGGCGGAACTAGTTGATATCGCTCGTATTATCGCTTTTCTTCTCAGTGATGAAGCATCTTTCGAGACAGACGCTATGTACAACGTGGATAGCGATTAGGTATGCTGAAGTCATCACCATACTCACAGTCACGTCCAGTAAAAAGATCGCTGTCATAGTTTATAGTCTATATTTGTCTATTTAATTAGATACGCATTCATCAAGCCAATTGAAGCCAAACAACTATCGCTATAGAGATCGCTCCATGCACATATCCCGTCCTCAAGCTCGTTGCAAAAGACTTCACAACCTGGGTATCGCCCTCCAACCTCTTCTTCAACTTCTTATGATCAAGCTCCTGCACATTCACATTATCCTCTATCGCCAAGACAGCAGCCGTCCCTGCGCTCTGCCCCAAGATCATATACATCGGCTCCATCCGAATCGCCGACAGCGCGATGTGTGTAGCGCTCACTGTCACGGGGTTCAGAAAGTTGACGGCGTCCTGTTTGCGTGGTACGATCGAGCCGTATGGCATTCGGAAAGGCCCAGGGTTGGGAACATGAACAAGGCCTTCGTCGAAGATTCGATCGTCAACGACAACACGCTCGACTTGGTGCACGTCAAGCGTGTAGTATCCCACTCCGACAATAGTATCGTTGTACTCCTTGGGGTGCTGGATGTCCTGCTGCGTCATCGTGTAAACGCCATTCATGCGTCGCGCCTCGCGGATGTAAATCTCATACGGCCAGTTGTCGTTACTCGTCCACTCGTCCTTGGCGTAACCCCAAAGTGAAACTTCATCGCGAATGTGCTCCGGTACGTCCTTGTGGTTTGCCAATGTCCACAGCAGTCCTTGAGCCCAGACAGTATGTCTGTGCGCAGCGGTTTCTCGATCCTTGTAGGAGTACTCAGCATAATTGGCCGTGGCGTTGTAACTTCCGCCGATGAGGTCGGTGCTGACAAGGCATGCTGCGTTGGTATCGGTCTTGAGGTTCGGCATGAGCTGTGTCGTGAAGAAAGGGCCTCGGTGGCCTGCTTTGATGTAGCGGAAGAGAATTTCGTATTGTGACTCGTTGTAGTCCTTTGGCTTGAAGAAATCCTTCTTGTTGTCTTTGTGTTTGGTCAAGGAAAGTCGGTAATTGAAGGCTTGCAGGCGATGGTCCTTTTTACCACGCGATTGTTGAGCAGCGACCTCTGTCGTGTTTCTTCCAACGCCGGGAATGAAACCACTGTGAGGGTCCTTTTCGTCGTTGAATGGATCGATCGTCGTAAGAAGGTTGGGCGCATTCATCTGAATACCTGCTGCTGATTCGTGAAACTCCTCCTCGTCTTCTCGTCCGACTCGGTTTGAGATTCCTGCTGTCTCCATGAGGTCGCCTTCGTAGCCTGCGTCAATGAACATCTTGCCCGAGAAAGTAGACCCAGACTCTGTTTGGAATGACTTGATCGTTGTTCCATCCATTTGGACACCTCCTTCTGAACGGACTAAAGCCTCATTTCGGAAGACGGGGACTTTCTCATCTTTTAGCCAGTCCTCCAGGATCTTCTCGGCGACATGAGGTTCAAATGTCCACTGCACCTTGTCGCCAATAGCTGGACCCGGTTGTGCTCGAATGTGCTTGTCGATGTAATTATCTCTTGTTTCGTATTTCCAGGCATCGTCGTTATCGTAGTATTCGTAGATTTTTTCGTAAAATTCCCTTGCGATACCGCCGATTGTGTTGCCGTCTTTGGAGTCTGTCCAGCCCAGACCGGATGTCGTTAAGCCACCAAGTTTACTTCCTCGAAATACTATCGCAGCGGTTTTGTTCATTCGGACTGTTTGGATGGCAGCTGAAATGGCAGCGACTGTGTTGCCATAAATGACGACATCGGCTTCATGTTTGATGGCTTGAGATAAGACACCTGTTGTGTGTAGCAAAAGCATGCATTGTAATGAGATGAACAGAAAACAGAATAAAGACGCCATTGAGGGACAATGACTGCCCAATGCAGTTTGTCAAAAGAGTGAAAATAACGCAAAAAAGGGAGTGAATGTGAGTGAATAGTCAAAGGTGATAACAGCGAGTAATTAAACTCTGATACTTTGAGTCTAGACCGATACTAAAGACAAAGCGTGTGGGTCATGTTGGGCCGGCGATTCCTTGGTTTAGCGGGTTGCGCAGCTTGCGCCTCATTGTCTCCAATCTAACACTGCCAACAAACCACGATGTCCAATTGATTGGTTCTAGAATCTCACACCGACTTGAGTGACTGTTGTAATTTCCAGAGACAGACTGGCTGTGTGCCGACACTTCCTACCGAGATATCAATGCATCTCTACCAACCTTGACTGCATAAAGGGTATTTCCTAGTCAGGGGCCACTTTAAGTTTAATGACGATGACGTTTCATAAAACTTAGTGATCCAAAAAATATGAAACAGAATAACCAACACGCTACGGAGAATTCCTTATTAGACAGAGACATTTTGGTTGCAATGCGGCACTGAGTAAGCCTTGTGTCGCATCAAAGCTTGGCATTATACAGCCCACTACCTACTATTATTCTGAAGAAGTGCGCATAATGTCCCGGAAGAGGTTATTTCTCTCAGCCTCTAGAATCTCGGGACACTTGGATAACGTAAACGTGTTCAACTTCAACGCATGCTTGTCACCATACTCTGTCCTGGCAATGTCTTTGTTTACCCATGTTGACATGAAGCCACCAGCAAAGGCAATGAGCTAAGTGATTGTAGGCGGCTGAGGGCTATATCTCTTCACAAACTTCATCTACTGGGTAGCAGAAAAGTTAACCTCCTAAGTCTTAGATTACAAAAATAAATAGCCTAAAGACCATATTCTAAGTTGCATAAGCTGATCTACTAATTTCGTCTCCCATGCTTCCAGCGGCCAATTTTTCTGGTACTCTGAGGTTCATGTCCTTTGTTGAGCATCTCGACATTTTTGGGCCAGGCTGAAAGTCTGTCTTGATTGGGATCAGGACTGTCATCGTTGCGTGGAACGTGATGCGGCTGCTTCCCCTGGAGTGATGGAGATCACAAACGCGGTATCATGGATTGTCTCAATGCGAAAGTCAAACGTATCGGGAAACAATGCCAGGTTCAAATCTACCGGGGCTTCGTAGTGTCATTGGACTGGCGGTGCAATATGTGAGAATATGCGGCCAACATCCATGATCTCGACAGCCTCATCAACTATCCTTTTGTAGATTCTGCAACTCCTAGAGTCCCAAAACTCAAGGTCAGGGTCCTTTGCGGCAGTCATGACGCTAATCAAACGATCCTCAACACTCTTGTGCTCATCGTCAACGTCGGATTCATCCGGCTCCGAAAGATCGAAACCACGATCTTTTCGCCATTGCGGAATAAGGTGAATTGTGCTTCTTCACATGCATGTATAATGTCCTATCTACTCCTTATTTTACAACAAACTCGGTAAAAAAAAATAAGTTGTTGTCCATGCTGCTCGATTCGACGACCCATCGTCATGTCAGATCAGATTGTGCTGGGGCTATGCAATCAAAGCACAGATGAAATCCACTGCGCCGATCAAGGGTAGACCAGCGCGATGTTTGAGATATGATGATAAGAATAAGTAAATGGCCCCTGTGAACGTCACTGCGGCTAGGTCGGCACTCTCCGATCGACAGCCGCACTCCCGAGCTTAGCGAGTTTGGCCACTTTAAACGGCAATCAGTGCCGCGTAAGTTTGCAAATCACGTTTGAGATATTACGTGTTCTTCGCAGTCACGCCGTAAGTCAAGAAAAAGGCTACTCACTCGATAACTGCTTCATCATTAACAGTGTGGAACAAAGCGGGACTTTGCACAACTTCCAAGTCGACACCCCTGTGCAGACCAAGCTACCGGGTAGGTAGTTCAATTCTTAGCATTAGCTACAGCGACATTTGAGAGGTGACATGGACAAGACATGGAAGATTCCGTTGGTTCTATTTCTTTCTTCATTTGTTGGTTCTCAGAGTGAAGTTTTATTACCTTTGTCGGTTGTCGTCAGACAGCTGCGTGACATTGTGTTGTGTTCAACAAAGGATCAGACCAAACACCTAGCAAACCACAAGCCGGATTGATTGCAGCGTGAAAGATACTGGATTTTCTTCACAGCAAGGCACTATGATCTGTGAAGAATAATTAATGTATAGAATACTACTGAAGTTCGACATGCTCCAACTTTTCCTGGCCCGCCTTGTATTCATCAAGCTTCTTCTCAACAATCTCTTCAGCAAAACCCACCCGCCCAATATAAATATAATGCTCTTCCACCTTTCTGATCAAAGGCAGGCTGTAGCAACCAGTTAACAACACTATCTCGTCCCCTACTTCTGCTTGCGGAGGAACCAGTGCAAACTCGTTCCCTGTTGTACGTCCCACTCGAACACCCCTCGAAAAATGATTGACATCACCGAAGGCATTGCGCGGCCAATCAACCCCGTCAAACGACTTGTCACTTATGATCCTCACGAAGAATCTGAAATATGGTTCATCTTCCAAGTCTCCTACCTCTAGGTAGCGTTCCAGATCACAGCAGATGTTCTTAGGAAAGTCCTCCCAGTAGCTCTCATCATACTTGTACTTTCCATCGGAAATGAGGACTGACAGATGGAGGTAGAGAAACATTCTCGCCACCCTGATCAGTTCGATTGTATTCCATACTTTGTTGGGAATCCTGGCGTGGTAGAAAGCACTAGCCAACTTGAGAAAGGGATGAGAGTCCTTACGATAAGGAGTCTCTGTAGCTTTAAATGCATCGTCTAGCATCTTGTAGAGATGAGGAAGGAAACCAGGTATGTCTTCGTCGGTGCTAAGAGTTGGGCTGATGTCTGATATGCAGCCGATATGAAGTGATGTTGTATGCAGACTTCGATCGCGGATCGAGATATCCTCGACGCTTCCAATACAGTCTTTCCATATCTTTGCCTTCCGCACATGCGGTAAACAGATATGAATGGGAACTCCAAATGCCTCTGCACAATCTGGGAAGTTCGGTACCCAGGTAGGTAAGCCAAGCTTCGCTGGATCTCCATTCGACAGTCCTGCATAAGTGAGGAAGTTCAGCGGTGCAAAGATGGGAATCTTTGTCTGCTCCACGCAGAATTCAATGTACACTTCTGCAACAGATACACTCTCGTCGTATCGTGGTGGTATATCGAGATTGGCGATGCCGCATAGCGCGTATACGTGATCCTTTGGGTTCGTAGCTCGGAATGAAGCGCCTTCGACCCAAAGCAAGCGCATGTCGTGAACTTGCGGACAGGTGCAGTGATAGAGTTTCCGCAGGGTGCGTATCTTGTTGATTGTCCCGAATTTGTTCAGACTATTCGCTATCATCAGTTGTTCATGTGGTAGAGCCCTTTGCGGAAGACTGGTTGGCGCACGCAATTCCGTGAGTAATTTCGAAACCCACTGGACGACTCGCGTAAATGGCTCGAGGCTGATTGAGCTTTTCCGATAGTACAACACTACTTGTCTCGACACAACAAGCTCTTGAACTATCCATGCTCGCTCCCAGTATTGCAGTTCACTGAAGTCGTTGATGATGTTCACTTGATCGGCTTCGCGTTGGTAGTTCTTTGCTTGCCAACGTTCGTGTCCGGCTTTTTTGTAGAATCGTCGCGCTGGAAGATTTTCCAGGATGCTTGCAGCAGTCTCTGGTCCAGTGTCAGGATGTTTCTGGTCGAGTCGTGAAGCAATCTCGTGAATGAGGTCAATCGCAGCAGGAATGTTGGATCTCGGAGATATCGCGTCCAAAGAGCAAAATGTGACTTGAGCAGAAGAGTAGATATTTTTCATCAAAGGCACTTGATGGCCTTTTTCTGCATTGTCGGCTTGATTGATGCAAAGCGCATCAGCCCATAGACGCGGGAAGGGTTTTTCTCGGTCTTGATACGAGAAGAACTCTTCTCGATTCCATGTCGAGAAGAACTCTTCCCAGTGGATGCGAACATTGGTGAGAGCGTCGGCAAGACTTTTCGTCACTGAAAAAGTCACATCATTGACGATGATGTCTTGAGATTCCTTTGAAGCGCCCCAGACGTAAGACAGAGCACAGAATTTTGGATTGTGCAACAATGATGCTTTGCTGAGCCTGCATCGAAGCTGTGGAGAAATTTCGAGTATTTCAATGACCCGGATTTCCTTTTGCGCTCGATCCAGTGGGAGAGAGGCGTAGACTGAGGCAGGGTCCATTTGAATACAGCGATACAATCGTGTTCAAATCAGTTTTTCGTCGTTTGCGTTGGGGAGATGCGAAGCGGAATATCCGGGTGTGACGCTGTTCTAGCGAAGACAAGCTGGGTGATCGACCACAAAACTGGTTTTTGGCGCAGTCAGCAAGATGCTTGGCGTCGTCATTTGGAGTTCTTGTCTTTGTGCATAATCGTATATTGCTTGTGCATTCCTGTTTGGGCGCCGTGGCACACATGCATCTAGTCGTTGATATCAGTCAGCAGAGTCAGGACTCGAACGATCCTGAAGATTGGCTATTTTTGCCTTTGTCAGTGAACAGAAATCCGTTTGGTAGATTGTCTACTGACTAAAGTATGCCTCTTGCTTTATGTTGGTGGGAAAACTGAAAATTGGTAATGTGATGGTCAAGTGGCATTCATCGATAACTAGCCATCCTACTGGGTAGTAGAAAAGTTAACCTCCTAAGTCTTAGGTTATAAAAATAAATAGCCTAAAGACTATAGTCTAAGTAGCATAAGCTGATCTAATAATTTCGTCTTTTATATTTCCAGCGGCCAATTTGTCTGGTACCCTAAGGCCATGTCTGGTCGAGTTTGCGCCAGATATCTGATACTGTAAAGATTGGTCACACAAACACACTGCCGCGGCAGAAAAAGACCAATCAAAGCCCGGTTTTCTCTTCTTACTTATGTTGCTGGCCATCCCACAGTAAAATTGTTTGCAGTCAACCTTTCATCCCAGGCAACCAACTCGATTTTGCCCTGACTGCTGGAGGCCCACCGATTTCTGCCCTGAGTTTTAAATCTAGCGAAATCTCCTTTGTTTTTTCCTTTCTCAACATCCCCCTTCACATCATCGAGTGAGTCCTCAAGCAAAAACCGTACGACCGAGACATACTTCATCATGTCGGGCTTGGTTGAAGAACCAATGACCGAACTTCGGGAGGTTCCTGGTAAGGGTCAAGGCCTCATTGCCACTCGAAAAATCCCCAAGGGCACTCGAATCCTGTCCGAAAAAGCAATCATCAGAGTCCCTGAAATCTTTGCCAACATCGCGGCTGTGTCAGCCTCCATCGGCAGACAGGTTGATAGCCTTCCTCCTGATCAACGAGAAGCCTTCCTGTCGATGTGCAACATCTATCCTAGTGACGACAATGTCTCGCCATACCTTGGAATTGTCCGATCCAACGGTCTGCCCATGGACTTTGGAAGCGGTGTTTTCCTTCAGGCATCCCGTATCAACCATGCCTGTGACAACAACGCACAGAAGGACTACAATGAGGGCATCAAACGACACACGGTTCATGCTCTTCGCGACATTGAAGAAGGTGAAGAGATCACCATCACGTACCTTGGTATCTTGAAGAATCGACGAACACGTCAACAAGCCCTTCGAACCAAGTTCATGTTTACTTGCACCTGTAACCTTTGCTCACTGCCAGAAGATTTGAGCGACGAAAGCGACAGACGTCTTGACGAGATCCTGGCGCTGGAAGACCGAATCGCTCGAGCTGGAATCACGGGAATGCTGTCAAACCCAAAGCGGATGCTTGGACACGTATACCAACAAGTCCAACTGTACAGCTCGGACGAGATTGGCTTGCCAAGGGCCTTCTTTGATGCCGCACAGATCGTTGTCACCCATGGAGACCTGGCCAGAGCACAAGTCTTCACGGAGCGAGCCGCAGCCGCTTGGCTTCTCATCAGAGGTGATGACGATCCTCATGTTATCAAGACCCAGAAGCTTGCTCTCAACCCTTCCACTCATACCACATATGGGCACACCGCACAGTGGAAGACTTCCATCGATCAAGTTCCGCAGGGCCTCGACCCCGACGACTTTGAAGCCTGGCTTTGGAAGAGGGAGAAGCTGCCAGAGGTTGGGGCGTTCCGCAACCAAGCCATGTTTCCTAGTTTCCTTGGACTACCCAATGACAATGTTATGGAGCGCGACTTTTTCAAAATCAAGGACGGTCGTAACTTCAGGCCTCGACGACACTGGTGCTTCTTGGCAGAGATCGTCGAGCATTCGGATTTCTCGCGTCTCCAGATGACTGTCAAGGACGTCACCGGCAAGAAGCTCCCAATCATCTTCTACACAGGAACGCGCGAAAGCGAGGTAGTGGCGTCGCAGATTCGTGAAGGGTACACTGTTGCGATCCTCTACGCAGAGCAGCATGCGTTTATGTATGAGGAAGCAGGAATTCGTTTTGAAAAGCCCACGCTTCTCAAGGTATGTCAAGATCTTTACCATCTCCATCAAGTTACAAAAGAACTTTCTGACTGAGTTTATTACTCAGATCTTCCCCGCGTCGCTGGACGATCTTCTTTCTCTGAGCGACAGAGTTCAGAAATACTCAACCGTTACCAACGGAATGACAACCTGCCACGGGTGCGGCAAACAGGCTGCGTCTTTGAAGAAGTGTGCCAAGTGTTCGATGTTCTGGTATTGCAACGGGGTAAGACAGTCTCAATCTACCAGCACTATTCTGTTGCGATGCTAACCATGTTCAACAAGGCCTGCCAAAAGCTGGGATGGACTGAGAAGGACCACAAGGAAGACTGCACTCTCCTTCAAGATGGTGATTCGAAGGGACTCTTGTCACTCAATGAGGGCAAGTTTGAGGCCCGTGTCAAGTTTCCTTTGACCCGTGGAGGTTAGTACCTAGTAGCAATAGGCTAGCTACTGGTGCTTCATTCTTCAAGAATTTGTAGAAGGATGTCACTGCATTCAGGCGCGTATCATGTCTGCATACAAAATGGTTCAGGAGTACAACATAGACAACTGCACTTTTACATGACTGTGTCTATAATTTCTTGCATCCAACGGTGCTGTATTACATTCTAAAGTGATTTGGACAGTCTGCTAGGACCACAAGTTTTGGGTTAAAACCCTATGACAAACAGCCTTTTCGCCCGTTGCTTCTGCAAAGTAACCTTAGAAAGTTTAGGCTTCAGCTTGAAAAAACAAACACCTGAAGCATCTCGACGCGACGAAGCCGCGCTTCCTCACCCACCACCACACAACAACCAAACCAAAGGTACGCCTCCAGCAGTGAATAACTTCACACAACAGAAAAGCCACGCGGCTGACCAAAGACCAGTAGCAGAATCTTTTGCACAACATCGTGAAATTCTCCGCGTCAAGCTGCGCCCACTTTTGATTTCGTACCACGCCAAGCGAAACACGGTGGAGTTTCTCCTGCGGGAGGCCGACCAACACTCCTCACCAGGCAGCCGTGCATGACCACATATTGCTTTCGACCGACCGACCCTTTTTTGAAACCTGCATCTCTTCGCGGTATTTTATCTCGCACCTTGATCATTCATCATCCCGTCGCGACCATGGCGGAAGATGACCCTGCCCTCCTTGAGGCACTCTTTCATCACCTTGTGCTCCCACCCAAGCTCCCGCAGAAATTCGATGGCGAGAACATCGAAATGAAGAAAAGCCTTGGAGCCCGGCTGCTCAACTCTTCGGGAATCGTTCGCAGCGCTGGCGATCCGAAAGTCTGGGAAATCCTCAAAGCATCGCTGGAGGCCATCTATGACCTGCATGCCGGCAATTTCTCCCAAGAGGATCTCTGGACTGCGCTCATGAATGTACGAGATTCTGGTGGCGCTGTTTGGCTTGCTATTCACCTAGAGCCGCAGAACGCTGCTTTAATCGTCCACATGAATGATGGGTACGTCACCACATTTTCACTCAGCTCATTGTTCGCCGACGCTAACTTATTCTACAGAGGAGAGAACGTGATCTTTGAGGAGTTTGAGACCGCCGCACCGGTTGCGGATGTTCTCAAGACCGAAAATGCCCTCACCTGGGACTTTCCAAGCAGAGCTATAGCGATTCCGACCAGCGAGTTCACCGACCACTCCTTTATCGACAACCTTACACTCTTTCTCGAAGAAGCAAGCTCAAAATCTTTCGACAGTTTTGCAGCCCGCGCCAAGAAGGGAGGAAAGTCAGTCGTCGAGGTTCGCGACTGTCCCAGCTCCGCCCTCATCAGCGAGATACTCATGCCTCTACTGGAAGGCATCGGAAGCTCAGTATATCCCCGCCAACTACGTAAGCGGGTGCGCGATGATGTGGTCTTGGATAAATCCGAGATGCCCTGGCGGCGTTTGCCGTACTGGCTGGTCCTTCGTGTCACCATCAGAAGAATATTGTCCACCCTCCTGGACGATGCTCATGAGGCGATGAGCCGAGTGTACTACAAATTCATCATCTGCGCATTACTATCCGACCTTCTTAGAGACTGCGCGGGGTCCATTCAGCCGGAAATGACGCTCATGCTCCAGGCAAAGCTCTCTCGGCGCCTTGCCAAGCTTGAGTCGGAGAGAGATGCTGCCTCTGGGCGTCTGCGAGAGGCATACGACCATTTCTTCACTCACAAAAGTGATAAATTTCACACCATGTTGACCGACGCCAGGGCGCAAGTCACTAGCTCGTGGGATGAGTACAAGAAGAGCACCGTCCGGAACATCCCCATTCTCCCTTATCGCGCTTCCGACAATGACCTTATTCTCCATTTGCCTAATAGTCGTGCGGCTTTCCGGAAACTCTTGTCCCACAAACCTATGTCTACAAGGTCTCGAGTGCTTGTCTACCCTTTAACAGTGAGGGAAGGAACAATTTCCCAGGTCAATGCGCTGGCCAGCAAGTACAGTCAATTGGTCGACTGTGCGGACAAGTCGATGAATGATACCTTTATCAAGTTGTCAGTCTCCCAAAGACGATGCGCCGCATATGCCCAGAACATTGAAAAATTTATTGATACAGTTGGAGACGCATACAATGGTAACTCCCTGTTGATGAGTCGATACCTGCTTCAGCTATTTGAACTGTGGATGCGCATGGATCAAGAAGCCATCAAAGCCTACCCACTGCTGGACGACTACCATCCGATCTTTGTACCCAGCTCGCTGGATGTGCTTTGCTTACAGACCAGGCAAGAGTTTGAGCGTCTCAGCCAAGTCCAGCAGTATCTTGATTCTCGTATCAATGCCCTCCCACTAGACCATCAGACCATCTTCGCCAATCCTATCAGATCTGATTCCTTCCCTCGCAAGTTTATTGACAACACTGCGATTGGGAAAGAACTGATAACTCTCGGCCAACAAATCGATGCTGAGTCGCAGAAGTCAAAATCTTCCAAGCAATCCGAGCTTGATAGGCTGACAAAGAAGTACGATAATCTCACCCAAGAGATCCAGAGCATGGTATGCGTCTGTGTTCGTCTTCGGGACGGAAGTAAGGACGTCAACGGCTGCAAGAGATGCTGGAAGTTTCGAAACCGAAAGCGAATCAAGATCAGCGCCTATGAAGATCTGCTTCCCACCACTGGGACAACCGAAACGACGGCGCAACGGGCTGCCATACTTTTCCAACTAAGCATGCCAGGCACCCTTTGCACATACCGCAAAGCCGTCTGGAAGCTATACATATTGGGGACGGCTCAACTGTCACACAATAAACACGGCACTCCCAAGCTTCTATTGGAAAACCTGGAGAAACTTCAAAAGTTCGCCAAAAGCCCAAGCTACATAACTCTAGCGTCCAGCAAAAAGTCATTCAGTCAGACTCACTACTCACAGATGCGACTACCAAAACGGCCTTCAGAAGTCTTGTTTCCATTTGGAGCAGAATTTACTTATTACGACACTTCGACTTCCACCTGGGCTGACCAACTCCCCAAAGTACCATGGTTCGCGCATCTGCTTGGCTCCTGGCTTCCCAAGGGTATTTCAGATCCCTACGCATCTGGCCAGAGTTTCGTACAAGACGGCCGCCCCTACCATCCCTCTTCCTACGCCATCGTTGCCAATGAGTTCAATTGCCCCTCAGAACTATCGATACCCGAGTATTCTGCTTTTCAACGAGTAGTCTCCGCACGAGGCCGACGCTGGCTGGTCCTCCTCGTCGAGCTTGGAACGACCAATTTTAACTTCAGCAGCGAAGTTACGATGAAGCTACTCAACAATTTGGCTGTTCAGGCTGGTCCAGCAATTCATGAAACCGGTGTCTTGCGCGAAGCGCATATTCCTTTCGATGATGAGGCTTTCTGCAACAGATTGTATGAGCTACTTCGGGGTCGGCTCGATGCTATAACATCTAGCTGGAGGGAGGTTCATTACATGAATGTACTTGTGACATTGAGTGTACAGCTTTACCATCTGTGTCCCGAAGAGTTCCAGTCAAAGGCTGAGACACTGCTGGTTACCATTCGAACGATTACTTGTGGGTGGATTGCCCACCTCCGGAATGAGATCCGCTCAACTTCCGAAAGCGAAGTCGCAAGCAAGTCTGCGACCTTTGCCTTCTGGGCTGCATTACTCAGTCGTCGAACATTCTGGGTCTATAAGGACGATGCACACGCTCTCAACGAAGAAGACGCTCGTAGCTTCTTCAGAGCTTCGATCGCAATCCAGGAGAATCTCCTCACCGATCTTGATCAATTAGATCCGGTACAACGAAACCTCCTCATTGAGGACTTGTCCAACTCCTATGCCATGCGAGATCAGATCGAAGACTGGTGGAAGGAGAATTACACTCAGTTGGAAAGTTCCATCAACGAGACATGGACCGATTCAGGAAGCAGTAGTGAAAGATCGTACTCTCAGTGGGTATGCCTGACCGGCCAAGTTGGATGGGTAACTTCTGATGTTGCAAGAACACAATGGACATCGGCTCAGGTTGTACATTACCACCTCCTTCAAGGGCATCTCATTGTCGATGGAAAGCCTCTGGGGAGACTTCCTCTACAAATGACCCAAGACCCGGCCGTCCAGGAACTTTTCGGAGAACAGCATCTACTCACCCGACCCTCTGGTCTTCTGGAGTATCAGTTGGTCAATGACATGATGGAACACCAGGTACACCTCGGCTTTAGAGATGGTAAAGTCGTGATACAGACTTTGCATCGAGGTTCACTGCTTGAGTATGTCCCACGAGACATTTTCAAGGGCAGTAGTGGGTGCGACTTGCCCACAGATCTCGTCGACAATTGTGTACATTGGTTGAACCTACGCACTGGCGAACTTGAGATGCGCCGAAAACCATGGATCTGGAAGACAAAACAGTCGAATTGGATCCTCAACACCAGAAGTCGAGTGGCCATCCGAAACCAGAACAAGGGTAACATTAACAGGAAAGCAAGGCTGGGAACTAAGCTTGTCGAGCCGAGGTCAAGCGTCGGTCAGCGGATCATGCGTATCTTTCGACATTTTGAAGATGTCGACAAATTGACCATTTACCAACCGATCGGAAAAGGAACATTGTCTGTTGAAATGAAACGACTCGAAATTCGCTTTGCTGTCAACAACAAAAGATTGTTGGAATCTTCACAACTCAACGCTGAAGTTGATCCCAATCAGGATGCTGGCACCCTCTACGGGCTTTCGAGTCAGATTATCCTGCGCAACATCGTCAATCCAGAGAAAAGGACAGTTCTTGTTCCGCTCGGTGAAATATACTGGAAGCGCCGTACAATGCACGTGGACATCAGAATTACCAACGTGGGACAATATGTTAGCTTTTCTGTCGACAAGGTCTTGGGCCGCCTGGATTGCGCTCCGGAGCCACTTCTGCTCTACCTGAAAGCCGCTCTGCATGCCTTGACATCATTCCCCATTCCAGATGATCTGACTCTCCGTACCGGGACTGAAGAGGCTCGGCACTGTCTTATGGCAGCGCGCAGTCAACCTTGGAGTCCATTGCGAAGCTATCCGCGGCAGATCCTCTCTGTGCTCAAGTCTCTATCGCCCAAGAGATCGTACTACCCGCCAGGGATAAACCTCTATCAGAGCGTACAATGGGACAAAAACCTCACAATGTGCATACAACATGAGGAGCTTGCCTTGCTCGTTGAGTCGATTCTTTCACAGTCGCAACAGCTCGAGGATGTAAGCGACAAGAGCGCCGCAGATCCGGACATTCAGCCACAGCAGAACCGCCTGGATTTACTCTTTCGTCGAGGACGCACTCGCAGACAACTCTATGAGCGTATTTCCTTCCCTTCCGACATCGATGCTCTGACAAGCGCTTCGGAACCCTTTTACTACAACCCAATCAAGAACATGAAGGCGAAGGACAGCTGTCGCGTCTACCAGACAATTTGTGCTTTGAGAGCCAATTCCGATGATATACCCAGACTCAAACGCCTGACACCACTTGTGGAGAAAATGGTTAACATTGGGGGCTTCGAAAACACTTTGACTGTCACTGACGTTGAAACTCTTCTCAGTACCGAGATTTCCCAGCTCTGGGCTTCCCTTGTACAGTTCTGTCGAGAAGACGGTCAGTCGCCATCCTACGATTCCCACTTTCTCCTCGCCCTGTTGGCCTTCGACACAGACATTGATTTGAGTCTTATCCAATGGCTGGTGGCTATTTACAAGAACCCTCAGCTCAGAGCTCTTGAAGCTCCTGATCATTCGTATTTTTCCGGCTTCCGTGCCTTTAGCAAGCCGTCGATGGACAGCATGACATCACTCATCGTTGCAAAACAGCCAACTCACAAAAAGTTTCGTGAATTTGATAGCAAAGGCAAGCTTCAAAAGACTATATTGACTGTTGGCGAATATCAGGATAAACAAATGGAGGAGGCCACACTCCTTGCATCCCGGGTCCTAGAAATTTGGCCTAACCTACTTCAATCAGTCGATGAGTTCAATGATGCGACCAGCGATCTGGCCATTAGATACACCAACCTAGACAAGGCTTGGAAGAGCTTAAAGTCAGAACTTGTGAGGCTGTCGCACAATCTGGATCTTTCGAAGTACCTCGGGCAGCTTGACTTCACAGCTACATGCCTCTTGCAACACCAATTTGATGACCAGAAGGTCGCATGGAAGAACATCTGCTACTCTCAACCAAGCCCCTTGGCAGATCCACCCGTGCATGAGTCTGGCGAAGCGTACAGATTGCCAAGCCTTGGTGAAGATCTCATGAAACTCAAGCATGGATTCGGACCTAGAGATGTCGCCAGGGCATCCAACGTGCTTGAGACAAGTTCTGACAAGCCTGCTCTGCAACACGAACCTACTCAGCAAATCATTGCATCCTCTGCGACATCCATCCTACCTGATAATCTGTCGTCACTTGACCAGATCGTCAACCGATTTTCCCTATCTTCGGAGACGACCATTCGGAAGAAATACAGCGAGGATCTCCACACGTCACTGACAGCGATGATTCAAAATTACAATACATCCTGTTTCAAGCCTAAACAGACAACACGGCCTATGGATGTCGCGAACGAGTGTGTACAAGCTTACAATGAGCTACACCAGTGGGAAGACATCATCCGGACCACGTTGACGAACCAGTTTACCGTATCCACGTGGCTGAATGAAGGAGGTCTTTGGCCGTGCCTGTCTCGCGTGGCGCTGCTGGAGCAGCTGAGAAACAAAAACAGTGGAAAACTTAGCGTTGAGATGAAGGCGGGATTAGTACACTATGGAATCCTCATCACGAGGTATCAGCGATTTCTCCGCCTACGCGATGCAACCCTGTGTTGGGATGACAGGCGCCTTCGCGAGAATGTGGAACTGCAAGGACACTCGAACTGGAACCCCTTGGATCATCCGGAAAGGCTTCTATTGGAGATTGACAATGACTTGCTCATTCGCCCTTCACAAATTGACGTTGCTAGAGCTGTCATATCTCCAACTTCTGCCTCGAACTCGGTTCTCCAAATGAACATGGGACAAGGTGCGTATTTGATCCTACTAACATCTTCATGTGACGGCATTTGCTAACCCATGGCTCGCACAGGAAAAACCTCTTGTATTATACCAATGGCCGTAGCCATGCTCGCCGACGGCAAGAATCTTTGCCGGTTGGGCGTCCCCCGAGCTCTCCTCCTGCAGACAGCACAGGTTGTCCAAAGTCGAATTGGCGGCCTCCTTGGTCGGGTTGTTCGTCATGTCCCATTTTCGCGCCGCTCGCCTATGGACCTAAAGAGCATAAGACTTTACAAAGCGATCCATAAAGATATCCGCGATTCGGGCGGTGTTATGATTTGTCTTCCAGAGCACATCATGTCATTTAAACTCAGTGGTCTTCAGCAACTTTTGGATGGTGAGGTGAAGAGAGCTTCGGAGATGATGGAAACCCAACAATGGCTGGAAGCACACAGTCGTGACATCCTCGACGAGTCTGACTTCACTCTCTCGACAAAGACTCAACTTATCTATCCCAGTGGTGTACCTATGGCAATCGACGGACATCCTCAACGCTGGCTTGTCGTCGAGGAGCTTCTGTCGCTTGTTGAAGGACACATTCCCTACCTTCAGTCGCAGTTTGGCAACGGCATCGACATCATGCGACGTCATGAGGGCTACCCCATCATGCATATTCTTCGTCCAGAAGTTGAGGAATGTCTAACTTATCTCCTTATTGAAGATGTTTGCAAAGGTCGCCTCCCTCAGCTGCAATTCAAGAGTGGAGTCGGTTGTGACGTTCCTAGGCTCGTGAGGTCAATCATATCAGGCGTGAACATTGATCTGTCGACCTGTCAACGAGCAGCGGAATTTTTGACTGATGATGTTTTTGGCATCAAGGTTCTTTACCTCCTCAAAGGTCTCCTCTCTGAAGGCTTGCTATTGACCTGCTTGAAGAAGCGATGGAATGTCCAGTATGGCCTGCACCCTGAAAGAGCGCCCATTGCGGTGCCTTTTGAGGCAAAGGGTGTGCCCTCGCTGACCGCAGAGTATGGCCACCCAGACACAACTCTGATATTGACCTGCCTGGCGTTCTATCAGACTGGTCTCACTCAGGCCCAGGTTGTCCAGTGCTTAGATCATGTTGTCCGCTCCGATGACCCCACCATGCAGTATGAACGACTAATCCATGGGTGCAACCTGCCATCCCGCCTCGAATGTTGGAATTTTCTCACTTTGGATGATGAGGCTCAGATGGAGGATCTTTGGAAGCACATGAGAGTCAACACTAGCATTGTGAACTACTTTTTGAACAATTTTGCTTTCCCGCAACATGCTAAGCAATTTGGGGTCAAGCTACAGGCCTCGGGTTGGGACATTCCGCTGCTGTCGAACGAAGCCGGCGCCTCGAAGAATCTGACCACGGGATTCAGCGGCACCAATGACAACAAACGACTACTTCCCCAGACGATCAAACAGGACGACTTACCCAGCCTGGTTCAGACGAACGCAGAAGTCCTCAGCTATCTTCTGGAAGAGCGAAACCAGCGTTGCTACCAAGCAATTGATCCCAGCGGACGACACCTGACTGAGAAAGGTCTACTGGATCTTCTCAACAATCAGGAAATCCGTATTTTGATTGACGCTGGAGCGTACATTTTGGAAATGGAGAACAAGGATCTTGCTGCAACCTGGCTTGAGATCTGTCCCGACGCGCAAGGAGCTGTCTACTTTGATAGCGACAGCAGAATCATGGTTCAGGCTCGCTTTCAGAAGAGTCCCATTCCTCTTCTTGCAAGCTCTTTCGCCAACAATCTCAAAGATTGTGTTGTCTACATAGATGAGGCGCACACCCGCGGCACTGATTTGAAGCTGCCTGTCGATGCCAAAGGTGCTGTCACACTAGGCCTCGGTCAGACAAAGGATCAAACAGTCCAAGGTAAGTAGCAGAATTGACCTGAAGAGACACAAATACTAACAGATGTAGCGGCCATGAGGCTGAGACAACTCGGATCGAGCCAATCGGTGTCCTTTATTGTTCCCCCGGAGGTGCACCGCAGCATCCTAGACCTACGACCCTACGATGAGAAGAAGCTCTGGCCCATAACATCGTCGGATGTGGTATACTGGCTTCTCGAGCAGAGCTGCAAGATGAATGAGAAGATGATGCCCCTTCACACCGCACAGGGTTTCGATTTCTGCCAGCGCACCAACGCCTTGTGGAAGTACGGCGACTCCTACAAGGACGCAACGGAGACAAAGCAGCTTCTCGATGCTATACAACAGCGCGAAGACCAAACCCTCGAACAGCTCTATGGCCCCAGAGACTTGATTCCCACCACTGAAGCCATGGCCAAACTCGACTTCGATTGCCTGAAGAGCTTTACTACACGCTTGTGTGAGCAGAAGCTTGATCTGTCAGGCGACTACACAACCGCATTTGAGGAACTAGAACTGGAGAGAGAGGTCGAGTTCGAGTTTGAACAGTTGCGTGAGAAGGAAAAGCCTGTGAAGTACACCGCTGTGGCTTTCCCTGGTCTTGACCCAGCGATCACTCGATTCGTTACCACAGGAAGCCTTAGCGAAGGTGACAGCTTCATTCAGGCTTTCAACTTTATGAGCCGCACCAGGATTGGACGCAAGTTTGGTGTCCAAAGGACATCGTCGCGTCTCTTTGTCTCAAAGGAGTTCACAAAGAGCATTGCGATCAAAGGATACCGGATACCTTCAGAAGTTACGGTAAGTCTTTCTTATTACAAACATGCTGGATTGATTGCTAACTAGACCAGCGACCTGTCGAGTGGGTTCTTTGGAGTCCATTGACGGATACAGCTCTCATTGTGATCCCGGAAGAAGCTGAGCTGCTTCTAATGACGCTCCGCACTTACGGAAATCCCGTGTCGATGTTAACCTACGCGGCGCCCGTGACAAAGACGATGTGGCGTTTTAATACGCTCAATTACTTCACTATTCCGACTCGAGACGACGCGCCTTCGTTTCCTCCCTGGCTAGCGATTGAGATTGGTGTCTTGGCAGGGCGATTGTACTTCAGCTACAGCGAGTACGCGCATCTCGTCTCATGGTTGGGCATCAACAAACGTGACTTACCCGCGGCCATTCAAGATGCGTCCTCACTGGAGACGCGTCTCACCGCGCGTGGTCTTTTCATTGACCGACCTCTGAAGTTCCTCCTGGAGTGGCTGACCTACCGACGTCAGACACAGGACATCATGCATACACCAATGGGCTTTTTGTGCCAGGGTAAGAAGCTCGATCCTGGACATTCCTTCTTTGCTTCTGCCACTACTTCTCGAGAAGTACTGGAAGCGCATCCTGATGTCGAGGGAGGCGTCGACGCGAGATCGGATGCAGGGGTTAGTGATGATGACAGTGACTGGGATGATGGTGATGACGAACTGGTTATCCCAGACGGGGAGGATGGCGATGACGAACTGATTATCCCAGACGGTGAGGAAGTGGAGGAATGGGAGGAGGAATTGGAGGAGGAATGGTGGAAGAAATGGAGGTAGATCTGTGATTGATATCACAACACTGGCTATGTAATGGACGGTTGAGTAGCTATCGTAATTGGTTTATGAGGGCCACGGTTTATACTCCGTGATTGACTACATTTGGACTTGTCTAGCTGATGGCGAAACAAACAAATTGAACAACGGTTGTTTCTACTGCAGAGCCATCGAGATTGAGCAAATAATGAATGTGTTAACTGTTGTTTCCCGAACGTTCATTGAATGAAGCAAGAGAACACCAAGATTGTACCAAAGGACAAGCGCAGTACTTTCGATTGCTGCTGGAAATTAGGCTGATTTATCAGAAGCTTGAGAATGTTGATCGTTCTCTTATTCCTGGATTCCTTTCCCCATTTCTTTGTCTCAGGCTCACCTGTGCATATTCAACACTCCTAAACTTAAAGACTAGCTGTCTCGTCGCTTCCAGTTTTAACTATAGTTAATTCTTCACTGATACGCAGCGTCCTATCTTTTTGCTCTACTAATCAAATTTGACTCTCATTTATTATGTGTCTCTCGCTATCTCCTTCAAATAGTTCAAAGCAGTATCGAGATGAGTACCTGATAAAAGTTGATGGATTACCCTAGAATGTTAAGATCGTGGCTATTGGGTAGCAGAAAAGTTGGCCTCCTAAGCCTTAGGGCATAGAAATAAGTAGTCTACGAAGCATGGTCTAAGTAGCATAAGCTGCCCTAATAATTTTGTCTCTTATGTTCATAGCGGTCAATTTTTCTGATACCCTGAGGCGGGGATAATGATGCTGTTAGCGTATAGGTAGTGTTTAGAACTCCGAGTTTCAACAATAAGCATCACGTGCTTACTTGATAGCTCGGTCTGGTGGTCTAGTGGTATGATTCTCGCTTAGGGAAAACCCTATAGCATAGCTTGCGAGAGGTCCCGGGTTCAATCCCCGGCCAGACCCTTTCTTTTGCATCTATAAACACCTTCACGATGTCAGGTGTATATTTTTTTGCATTTTGAATCGCTAGCAAGCTCCCCTAGTGCCATTAGACTCTCTAACATGTGAGCCCTAGGGTATGTAAATCCGCAGCTGTAATCACAAGAGACGACATTAGCAAATCAGTTTATACATAATATTCAAATCAGACTTCTTATTGTCTCTTCATTCTTGTATCTCGGATTTGGATCTAAAGGTTAACACGAATCCTGAATAAACAGTCATCGTGAACCATTACCACTGACGCCATGCCTAACTTTGAGTCTGTCTGTAGGGAGAAGCTCTTTTGGCTCACACTCTGCCCTGGAAGTCGAAGTACCCTTCGTGAGTCCTTCACGAGCCATGCGTCTGACCCAATTCGATATATACCCCATTTTCTCGGGTCCCAGTGCTCTTGTAATTTCAACTCTTTAGGTGTATCCGTGCTTCTAGGTTCTTCGATGTCTTCCTGTAAGTTGGATTCCAGTACCCCAAAGTTTGTCTCTAGCTGTGACCCAGAGCAGGGGTCAAGGCTAAAATGAATAAAGGGAAGATGAGAAAAACTATATTTCCGTACCCACGTGCCCTTCTTCACACTTGCGATCCATACATAACTTTGGGCTACGATTGCAACCAGACCATTTTCACTCAAGGACATGGTGTCGCTGTATGCTCGTCCAGGAAAGCTCAAGTTCTGTATTTCTCTCATGCTGCCAGTATCCCATATTACAACGCTTTCAATCTCTTTGCAATCAAGATCATCATGAGAAATGGCCAATTGGCCGTTGCGCGCAAAGGCGATATTTCCGTGGCAGTACTTTGTTGCACAATTGCAAGTGATGGATAGTGTAGATAAAAGCCCACATGTATTCGTGTCGTATACGTGTAGCCCTTGGCCATCACGCATCGCGACTTGCCCAGGTGGTCCAAAAGCTATGCGCAAGTCATAACCCGCTGTCAATCTTGATGACAAATGGTACCGGCCGCAGTCGGGATCGAATCGCCACATCTCAACACCTCCATTATTATCAATGAGAGCCAGGCATCCGTCATGTCCGAACACGACCTTTGTCTTTCTTGATTGGATAAGTGTTTCTCCAGATACTCTGTTCATAATTTCAACTTGTTTCTCATATGTATAGGAAACGGCAATCAGCTCCACGGGCGAAAACTTGATCTCGTCAACCGACTTCTTTGTAGTCATGTCGGTGATGACCGGGTCGATCAAATTGCCTAGCAATATGTCCAAGTCCCAAATCTTGAGGACATTATAAAAAGTGGTGGCGATCCGATTGCCCTTCCCACAATGCACATAACTTTCTCTTGGCGTTCTTTGGTATGTAACTTCCACGTCTCTCTCTTCGTCCCAGACAAGGAATCCCGGGTCCGGTACATCGGCCAAGCTGAAGATGATGTATTTATCATCAGCTGTCCAGGTCAAATCAGAGACATGATAATAGACGCCTTCGCCTTCTGCAATGGCCTTTCTCACAACCAGGCCTCGATCCCAACAGTAAATCTTCACGCTGTATTCATCGATTATTGCAAGGCGGGTCGGGTCGTGGCTGACAGCTGCCCTGTATAAATCCCCTTCAGGAACACTGACTGATGAGATTCTGGAGCCAAAACATTCCTTATTAATATCCCAGAGATCAATCCATATTTCGCGTTTATGATCCCTGATAAAGAGCAGACAGAGAGTAGCTGAAGGGCATGATACCCAGCTCATGTAACCAACTTGACCTTCAAAAGCTAGTGTACGGTGCACGCTCGGGTTCGACACGTCCCAAATATGGATGCTGTTGTTATCCCTGGAAGCAAGTAATTGGCCATCCGGTGAGAATGACACAATGTTAATGGGCGTTCCCTGCGACTTGTAGGATATCACGGGCTTTCTCTCAGATAGATCGCCGATGTGTACTTGTTCTGTGGTCGATACCGCGAACTGGCGCCCTGACGGATGCCACGTCACATTTTGAATCTCGGGGCCATAATTATCTAAGGATGCGACAATGCCGCCCGTGGATGAGTCTAATATAGATAATTTGTCATATGAGACTGCCACCAGAATCAGATTCCCGTCGGGCGAAAATTCTATAATTGAGGAGCCATATGTTTCAGCCAGGAGAATGGTTTGTAGACAGGCGTCCCAATTTTGAAACGTAGGGGCATCAGCTTCTATATAATTAGAAATTTCTTTCTTGAAGAATCGTTTCGTGATGCTGGTGTTTGGGCTGAATATCAAAGCAGAGTCATACAGCTGTAGCGGCGCAGTGTCTAGGATAGATCTGTGTGTCAAAACAAAACGCCAAGCGTCGATAACAAGTTCCCTGACCTCTTTCGGTGCATATTTCTGTAACGCAGGTGTCAGGTGTATTCATATTGTTATAAGTGGGCATGCTACTTACACTGAGATTCTTAAGTTTGCCAAGAGCTGTGACAGCCTCTGAAGCACATCTCAGAAGACTCATCGCTTCTAGCCAGTAGAGATAAATCTCCTTGAGGAAATCCACTACCAAGGAGAAGCTAGGGACACATTGGCGTTGGAGCGCTTGCAAGTTACCATCATGAAAGTGGTCGGCCCAATGAAGGCATGCATATTCAAGAGGAAGTAGTGCATGGGACTCGGGGGTTTCAATCTCATCGATAAGAGCGCCAGGGTCCTCAAGACGAAATAGGTCTCGATGCAATCCTTTTTGCATCATCGTCATAGTGCTAAGGAATATATCGCAATGCTGTTGAGTGACACCAGATTTCATTACCTCATGGGATGCGCGCAGAAAGTCCTTGACAGACTGATGGACAGTATAGACAGTACCATCACGGATAGCTAGGAATGAGCCACAAGATCTGATAATGTTCGATAGTGTTTCTGTGTTTTCGACAAAATGATTCAGCTTCAAGTCGGATGCGCCCAGCTCCGCAAGACTGAGAGGCCGATAAGCGACACCGACGACCCCCAAGACGGCTACACACAGTTCTCTGTCCCTTGACTGGTTGATCTTGTCTATCATTCTCTCGTACAGCTTCCCAAGACCAGCGGGGAAGGACTTGAGAATATCGAGTGTGTGATGAGACATGACGTCTGGCTGTCCCAACTCCTCACAAACCAGAGAGACCCAAAGAAAGGTGTCGTCTGCATTGGCCATCAGGTGGTTCTGTACTTCTTCGCTAGTAGACTTGCTATAACTGTTGTCTTCGCTCAACTGGTCGACTTTGCGCACGATGAAGTTCTTGACAGCCTGTGATATGGCAGCATGATTCAATTCAAGTTGCACCTGTACTTTCTCATCCACAGAATTGAGCCTGCGTTCGATCTCAGGCCAATTTCGACTGGAAACAACCCATTTGGGTTTGTAACAGGTGGATAGCCGACTGATAAGCCTAATGAGTTGGTCTCGATCTGTCGTACACTCATCGAGGGCGTCAATGGCAAAAACGCAATCTTGAGACTCTTCATCGTCGAGAATAGCAGTGAGGATCCCCGTCAACGTCTGCCAGGCGTTACCGTCGTTGAAAACGCCCTTCCCTTCTTTGTCGTACTCCTCACGAACATAAGGCATCAAGCATTGTCGCGTCCGAACCAAAGACCAGATCAGACCACGGAGTACATTGGTAGCAGTCCTGAGGCGAGGTTCCGTGGCTTGGCAAAAGAAGTAGAAAACACTTTCGGGGGCGGACTTCTCGATTTCTTCGATAATCCCAGCCAGCAGCATTGTTTTGCCTTTACCTGGATCACCCTTGATCCACAGCAGGTTGTTGCCATCTTTCTTCAACCATTGTTGATACTCGTTACTCTCCATAATCCACTGATATGAGTCGTAGAACAGACCACCTTTTGAGAAAAGAATACTTTTCTTGTCTTTCGACGGGTTTGTTACACGAAGCTCCCGAAGACATTCGTTATCTTTTTCATCGAGTCGGTCTTGTCGCTGCCATTGCGCGTGTTCTCTGGTGGCGACAGAGATATCCTGCAAATTGGTTCTCATTTCCAGAGTGTTGTATTGGTTTGAATCGACGCCAAGGGCGGTTTCAATGTCTTTGATCTCTTTAACATGAGTAGCCCAATCATCGATCTTGGGCAGATCCCTCATAAAGACTGCAAAACGACCGCGGTGGTACAGAATGACACTCTTCATCTGGAACAACAGCAGCTGCTGGTATAGCTGCACGATCTGCTTCTCAAGCTGTTCTCTCAGTGGTTGGCTTGAGTCACTGGAATGACAATCTTGAAGCAGCCACGGGGACAGTCTCCAATACCAATCCATACGTTTCAGAACGTACTCCATACCTTCGCGATTCTTCTTTGGCTCGGTGAGAGGACTAGACAGGATCTATATGATGTCAGTGACGTCCGATCTTTCCAGTATTCATCTTCAAATCATGCATCGCCTGTGGTGATTATGCTAAACCGGATACACTCCTCTGCCTATCAGCTTGATGCCCAACTTGCGGGATTTTGAGAGAAGGTTTTAGCTAGGAGCGTAACCCTTCGGACAGACTGAGAAGTACCGATATGCAAGCAATAGGTGATCCAGGGAGAAAGTGTTCAACTAACCTCGAGAGCACAACAAATGCCTGCCCAGGGTACAGCAGCTTGTGGTACCGCCTTGAGGCCTGCCCCGACCGCCTCCCTCAGTGGTTTGCACATTTCCAACCATTGGTTAACTGAATCCTTTCTTTTTACATCCTTTGCAGTGTTTTGGATTCCGTCTGAGGTTAATTTCTCCATTTGATGCCATCTGGTGGCGTGGTCTCGAGCGATGATATTTACTCCCTCTCCGACTCGTAGTTGATCTGACAGAATTCTCTCGTAAGATTCAACGATTTTCGACGACTCTGAATCCTTCAGATCATCATAAGCCTGGTTCCATAGTCGCTCCGAGATGTTGGCCTTTGCAGGCGGTGTTTTGACTCCTGTGCTTACAGCGGCTTGAAGCTCAGATTCCCTGGAGGTGGGTGTATTTTCCGGCGGCTGACGGGGGGCAGGTGATGTTGATCTGCTTGCAGGCCACTTTGTGCTAAGCTTGTTGAACTTGTTTCGAAGGCGATCCATGGCTTACAGGGCAATTGCGACGGGATGGTTAAGCATAAAGAAAGGACAAGATCAAATGTGAGATTGGAAAGAAGATGCTAGGCATAAAACCCCTCTTCTGAAGATGCCCAAGTTATGTCATGGCCTGACCTATCACGGTCCTATGTTGGTTCAGCGCCCCTCGACATGGGTGTACGCTGGGCGCTTATGCCTTGGCTGGTGGGTAACAGAATAGCTGAGCTCTACGTTGTATGATACACAAAAATGTACCGAAAATTAGATTCTAAATAAATTAAACTGGCCTAATAATCCAATCTATTGTCCTCGACTGTCTTGGCGTTTCGATACATACAGTAACTACAGACACTGAGAGTACCACTGGTTCTGCGCCTTGCAAGTATAAGGAGCCTCACAAACCGTAGTTCCAGTCCAAGAAGCACCTCCACACTGTCCATATCTACCGACCTTGGGACCGTCAGTAACCGTAGGCTTGGGGGGAGTCGTTCCAGTAGTTGTTGGGCTTGGTGCTGTACCTTCACCGTTTACCGCGGCAGCATGCTCGTATACCAAGGGCTGGGCCTCGTCATCTTCGAGATAAATCGTGTTTCCGTCATCGTGGTTCTTGCCGTAGGAGTAGCCTGAGTATCCGAATTGCCAGTATAGGTCGCTCATCTCCAGGTCCAGGGAAGCCTTTTGCCACTTGCTGATGGTTGGTATCCGGGTCGACTTGTCAGTCCAGCCGTATTCCTCGTGAAGGACTGGCTTTCCGACAGCTTCGCCCGCGGCAGCGTGATCCTTGATCCACTGGACAACCCAGTCCACGGTCTTGCTCCAGTACTGAGGGTATGAGTGGAAAGTGTTGAAGTCAATGTTAGGTAACTTTAGCTCAGCGTCGAAATCCGTTCCGTCGGCACCGTTGTAGGTCCAGTCGTCGGACTTGCGGTTGAAGCCACCTTCGCTTCCGGTAGTGACGAGATGGTCTGCGTCGAGGGACTTGATGTATGTGCTCATTTCGTCGACCCAGGATGTGATTGTCTTGGGAGTGCAGTCAGGTCCGCGGGGGAGGTTGCGAACACCGTCGGCGCCGCAGCGGGGCTCGTTGGCGATTTCCCAGGCCATGACGGCGGGAGAATCTTTGTAGCGGTTGACGACAGCCTTGATGTAGTTCTTGAAGGCTTTCTTGATAGCGGGTAGACGATAGAACTGTCCTTAGTTAGCAGTACGAATTTCCAAGAAAATGGTTGAGCTTGCATCATCGTGGTAGCGACCGCCAAGATTGACAGTGTAAACGTCCATTCCACCGTAATCAGCCCAGTTGTTGGTCAGGGCCAAAATAAGCTTCATGTTGGTGGCCTCAGCAGCCTCAACGACAACATCAAGCTTGCTCAGATCAATTTTGACACTTCCATCAGCCTCGAACCACTGGAAAACAGTGTCCTCGGCACCAGTGTTGTACTTGGGCAGGCCACCCGACGAGAACGTTCTATTGTTGTCGTGGAAAGCCCAGGTACGAATGACCTTGAGACCAGCATCCTTGGCAGCTTCCAATCCGAGCTTGACATCCTTGTAGTGGTCGGTTCCCCACTGCGAAAGTCAGTTCTGGTTCGCAACATTACTTGGTGTAGGTCATACAATGTTGAAGGGAAGATAATAGGCATTGCTTCCAGCAAAGAAGAAATCCTTTCCGTCAAGAGAGAATTTCGTGCCGTCAGTGGTGACAAAACCAGCTGGGACGGCAAGTGCCGGTGAGCCAGCAAAGGCTGCTGCGATGATGGAGGAGAGCTTCATGGCAAGACACGAGGATTGACGAGAGCTGAGAACGCGCTAATCAACTCATCATAGGTGTGAGATCAATGCATCTTTATATTCATGAGGTTCTCGTGTATACTCTTGGCTAATTAGGTATCCCCTCATCTGCCCATGTTCGCCCGCTATAGTGCCATGAATTAAGCATGTCGGAGGCCAACATCCCGTCATGTCCGAATTGGGAATAATCCCCAGATCATCACGTATTCACCACTGCAATTCGCAATGAGGCGGAGCGTGGATTTGTCGATTAATTCAGTCTGGTCTGGCGATTTGACGAAATACTTGCATTAGAGGTTATGATTGTGTGTGCCCGTATAAGGCAGCTCAGACAATTCCTTTCCTCTTTGAGACACCACAGTTGGCGTGATCGATGCTACTCGATGCATAATATTGCGCCGTTAAGTTCCACCACTAATATTATAGTGTAACCACACTATATGTCCCAGGCAGTCATGACTTTGTTCGCTACTGGGTAGTAGAAAAGTTGACACCCCAAGTCTTAGGGTACAGAAATAAATATCCTAAAGAGTATAGTCTAAGTAGCATAAGATAACCTACAAATTTCGTCTCTTATGTTCCCAGCGGCCAATTTTTCTGATACCCTGAGGAGTCATGACTTTGCCCGTTTTCACATGCATGGACAGGCGGGTTGCTACAAGATAGGGACTGGAAGCAGTATAGAAGAAATTATTAGTCCAGTCTTAGGCCATATAGGCTATCGTACATTTCCACGAAATTGAACGACAACGGCATATTGCCACAGCGGGGTATGGGTAAGGTAAGTCGGCCATCCGATGACTATCCAAGGCCTAGATAAATCAGTGATAGCCTTCCTTTCCTTTGTCATCAGGTCTAGATGATACAGAAGTGATTGACACGACAAGATCTAGAGGCATGCATTAGCCAGTCAGCTACGATCGTTCAATTTCGTGGAAATATACGATACACTAAGCATGATCTAATATTTATATTAACGAGCTAGCTGGGAGGTCATCGGATACACGATTGACAGTCCCCAAGATGTGGCAGCTGATCTACCGGGCAGCGATTCTGGCCGCGTTCATCTCGTCGATATAGTGGTCAACAATGGCGTAGTGGAACTTGATTGGTGAAGTGAAAGGCGCCTCGAGAATCTCGAGGACATTTGCTCCTTGGTTGGCCTCGGCCCATTTCCCGTCAACCTTCATAGACGGAAAACCCTTGACAATATTGTCGAATTTGAGCGGACCATCAGCCTTCTTCGCTACTTGCCAAGCGCTCTTCGCAACATGGTCGCGGACCACGGCCCACACATGGTCATGCCACTGCAAACAGTAAAAAGTGTAAACAAGAGGAAACCTCCTAATCCCTGCTCGGATGTTCCGTTCTGCCCATGCTTCGTTCATGTGTCTTAGAACAGATTCAACATTCCCAGCTATCTTGTTGTAGCTCTCCCACTCGTAAAGGTAGAGATGAAACATGACTTGTGGATCGCGCGACAGGATCGTTCGGGCACGTTCGCGGAGAAATCCGGCGAGGAAAGAGGTCATGTCTTGGTAGATCTTCTCATAAGGAGATTCGACTAATAAATATGATTAGCAAATTAGAATCAAGAGGGGAGGGTTATTTATTACCAGAATAAGGGTGTATTATGTTGTGTCGACGTTCGTCCCAAGGCTGCATCAATGCCAACGCAATTCTGGGGTATAGGTTAGCCAAGCTTCGATACATGTGCATAATTTTGACTGACGAGTAAAGGCACGAGTACTGAAACAACAAATGTTAGTCTTGCAAGGTAAACTGGTTTTTTTTTTTTTTTTTGGCGGCAACAAACCCAGTTCTTTGACATCTGTGGCTCGGGATTGAAATGGAGGTGAGTGAGACCTTGACAAAGATCTTCATACAGTGCCGGGCCTTGGTGATCTATCGGCCCCGCTGGTGCAAGAGGATGCTGTTGTTGTTTCATTTTTTCTGAGAGATGTATTGTAAGAATTGACTTGTATGAACATAAGAGACGAAATTCTTAGTGTAGCTTATGCCACTTTGACCATGCTTTAGACTTATTAGATTAGGATGCACTTTCAGCCTGAACGTTGCACTGGTGGTAGTTGCACAAAGTAGAAGAAGAAGACCGAAATATGACGTGTGTTTATGATGCATGTGATGTAGAGTTTAGTGATGGATGAGCCTTGTGGCCTTGTGATTGACTTTTACTGTTGAGCTTTGGTTATACTCGTTGGTCACTCCTCCCGTCGGACCAACGAGTACGGTACTACGGTTAGGAGCTCTCAGCAGGTAGTCTGTTTGCTCTTGCTTTGATACATACAAGTAGTTATTGATCGACATACCAAGATGTCACTTGTCAGTTGTGCCCAGCTTCCCCTGCAGATTTATATTATAGACATTGATCACAGATACAGCATGGCAATGAACAGCCTGTCAGGTCATGGAGCTGTCAAAGTGTATCTATCGACGTCCCTCCAGATCAGTCTTGGAAATAGTGGCGCCTCAACAATCCCGGGACCGGATACAGAGTTGATCCATTGGGTTAGTGGCACTCGGCAGTACCCTGACCTGAGCCTGAAGACGTGCCCGCGGCGAGCAAGAGCAAACAAAAATCAGGGCCTTCTTTACAGTGGAGAGCAGTGGAGGCTAAGCAAAACCAATCTTAAAAATCTGTGGGCGATCCTCAGTGAGAGAACCTGAGAACGTGAGAACCCCGCTGGACCAAGACACTGCAGCTCAAGCGGCTACCAAGGGACCTGTAGGAAAGAGTTTGCTGGAGCTGTCTAACGCGAGACGGTTAGGAGTGCATCTCATCATCCGCCACCGCTAGACCGGAAACCGCATCGAGTGCAACGTTAAGGGAGCAGTTGCAGTCGCAGCAAAAGACAAGGACATGAAAAATCAGATTTCTCAATTCGCATTGGATGACGCGGTCTTTTTCGAGTCTGGAAAGAGAGGGGCGGAGGGAAAGGCAATGCAAAAATTGGAAAGTGCAGCTGGTGCTGGCTGACTTTTCACCCATGCGACAAAGAGGGGTAACCAGTAAACTTTTTAGTGCCCTCTCTCTGCAGGACCTGAGGACCTACAATCGAATCAGTACCTGCCGTTGCCCGCTCTCTTCTTCCTCTCAGTGAATCATCGCCTCTGCTCTCCCCTCCCTCTTTTACTTTTTTCCATTATTCTGCCGCTTGCCACCTGCCTGCCACCTGCCTGCACCTGCACCTGCCTTGTTCGTATTTAACTTGCGACACGTCGACAGACCACTTCCTCCTCCTACATCTACAAAACCCCCCTCCCCCTCCATGAATTTTCTACGACGCTTCACTCCGCTTCGATCATTCTCTCGAACATTCACAACAACACGCGCCATCATGTCTAAGCTTTACGTTGGGTATGTTTTCTTCTTGCTTGCTATCGCCCTGCTATCCATTCCCCTCTGCCTCTGGCTCTGTGCCTTTCTCTCTCTCTCCCTGTCGCCGCCGCCAAAGTGAGGGGTAATCATGCTGACTTGAATTCTCTGCAGAAACCTGTCCTGGAACACCACCGATGACACTCTCCGTCAGACCTTCAGCGAGTTCGGCGAGGTCACCGACTCTGTACGACCATCTACACATTCCTCCAAATTGTCAAATGCTAAGACCCATTCAACAGATCATCATGCGCGACCGTGAGACCGGCCGTGCCCGCGGTTTCGGTTTCGTTACCTTCAGCACCGAGGAGCAGGCCAACGCTGCCGTCGATGCCCTGAACGAGCAGGAGTATGTTCCTTTCCCCTCTACAATCTCCTGCATTCAATCGCTAACCATGTCTTCCCTCCAGGCTTGACGGTCGTCGCATCCGTGTCAACGTCGCCAACGCCCGTCCTGCCGGCGGTAACGGCGGCGGCTTCGGTGGTGGCCGAGGTGGCGGCTACGGTGGTGGCCGAGGTGGTGGTTACGGCGGCGGTGACCGCAGCTACGGTGGTGGTGACCGCGGCTACGGCGGTGGTGACCGTGGTGGTTACTAAGAGACTTGACTTGACTTGGCTTGACTTCTTCACTTGACTTCCGGATCACCAGACGTGGGTTGACATGTATCGTCGACCCCAAACGAAAAAATAATGAATGGATGATGGGTTTGGCCGCTAAAAACCCAGTCGCTTAAGATTGACGGTGGAGAGGGACTTTTCAAAGATACCATAAGACAACAGACAGAACTCTGAACTTTTTCTCATCATCACTGACCACGGGTGATGGCTCATGCTACTTTTCTTTTCTACTACCAACAGCCGGATGCGCAAAGGATGGGCGATTTATTCTCGTGTCGCTGTCATACCTGAGCTGGTGCTCCCCATCAACACTCGATGCTTCTTCCACCTGCGACACTACACAACATCTCGACCATGCTTCACACTTGCGCTCAATTGACTCTTGCCCGTTTTGCTTCAGCGACACCGATCGTCGCTTACCCGACCTAGCCTTCTTAGACTTTCCTTTGGCAAGCAGTCGCCGTTTGCCTTTTGTTTCCATTATCGCCATCTTTTTTCTCCAGCCGAATGCCTGTTGGCCTGGACTAGCTCTGATGATTCTATCCACCTTTCATAGCACTGGTGCCCACGACCAAGTTTGATCTCTTTGTGCGCAGCCTCACCGCGCTTTTCTGAACTGTTACTGTACTATCGCCTCACCCTCTCTCACAATTGCTGTTTATGGCAACGGTCTATGCCAAACTTCAAGGACCTGTTTGCGGCTGCGAGCCGAAAGCAGCAAACATGCTAGCAAACAGGCTAGCAAACGACCGCAAACGTATCACACCATCTACCCAAGCCTTGAGTCATCTCCAAATCGATTACAAGAATTGCCCCATACGGGAAGAAAAACTCTTTTTTTTTTTCTAGACCCAATCGAAGAAAACGTTCCAGCTCTGCACCACTTGTCAGAGTCATGTCATAGTGGCAATCGTACTGAATGGTATCGAGTACCAAAGAACCCTAACAATGTGTCAAAGGCTATGTTCTTGTTAATGCACTTTGGAGGGAGATGTCTGGACGGG
The DNA here is from genome assembly GCF_000303195.2 of Fusarium pseudograminearum CS3096. NCBI lineage: Eukaryota > Fungi > Ascomycota > Sordariomycetes > Hypocreales > Nectriaceae > Fusarium > Fusarium pseudograminearum. The sequence goes on along the minus strand of NC_031953.1, from coordinate 6,510,560 downwards.
AACATGGCTGCGATTAAGTTTGGTGTACTTGATCTTTGTTCGTGATAGGCAGGCTCTGTCGCATTGAGTTCTGGAGCTTGCTTCATTTTTCCAGGGTCTTCTTGTATCGCACGCGTGACCCCAACGATTGCGCGACGCTGAATCCGGCGGCAACGGCTGATTCTACCAGCAATGGCTATCATCACATATTTACTTCATCTGGCATTGATGATTCTATGCGCGTCTGGGCCGCTGGGTGCAATACTGGTGTGCTGGTCATAGATGATACGACGGATCCCCCAACGTTGTTGCGTCTCCGGCAGTCCCAAGAGAACATACGATCCGCCTAGAAGAACGACTCTGTGTTTATGAAGAGTCCAGAGTCCACGCCTAACGCCTAACGCCTTGACATGGAATACTACTGTCATCGTCGAGCCTCACGTAATCATGTTTGTGACAACTGTCAATTGATCATTCTCGGTGTCTCGAATGGATTAACAATTTGATCTGTCAAGTCGGCGTTTGAAAGGCCTCGGCGTCTTACTCATGGCCTATATATTACCAGAAACAGCGAACGTGTCATTCAATTACCATCATCTGACCCCGGCATAAATCCAGAGCTCTCTCGGTCAACATCTGCCTGCTACCAAAACGCCAACGCAGCCACGTCTACGTTCCCAACATGGACCAACCCACCATCCCAATCCTCACAATTTCACTCTCCCGCCACCTTCACGGCCGCGATATAGACGAAGGACTCAAAGAACAATGGTCCGAACCCAAAGTTTCCAGCACTACAGCTTCAAGGTTCACCAATGTCGGGTTTAATCTGAACGCTGATGGCTCCAATCTCGGAGGCCTCAAGACGAAACTCGAGGAGCGTGAATGGAGTGGTATTATAATTGGTTGGTGCTCACGGGGAAATATCGAGTTCACTGAGCTCTTCGAATCTGTCGTGGCTGTTTGCGTGGATTATGCTTTACTGAGGAAGCAGGGCGATACTTCTTTGAAGGAACCCAAGCTTATTTTTTGTCGAGGACCTCAGGATCTTGTCAATGCTACACTACGAAACTTTCCCTCGGACAATTGAGGCAAATAACTGTGTTGAGGAGGGTGGGGTTAGTCATGGCTTGCTTTCGTAGGAGTATAGCAGAACTACGTACAGTGTTCTCGGTGTGGCATACTCTAAATTGAACCGATCTTAGCATACATTGATATCTTGCGTAGACACGTCACATCTTTCTACACTTGTGATTTGCTAGAGATAAAGGAAGAAACATGATTCCAAATATTCTCTTTGCCACGCTCGATCATGGCTTTCCAACAGAACTTGGATGACAGTTTAGCTTTCCAACCAAGCTGTTATCTAAACTATCGCATTCGGGGGTCCTAAGAAGTGCGGAGAGTCGGCGGGGAGTCACAATTGATAAGTTTAAACTCTATTCATTTAAAAGCAACATGACTATATATGGTGACTGACTCATCCCTGCTTGATGTATTCGACAAGCTTGGGTCGAGCCTCGAAAGCAGCCTTGAACTTGACGAGCGACTCTGGCAGGCTCTCCTATGAAGATACTATTAGCCACATATCTTGAACTTGTTCAAGAATGTTTACATACTGGGATGGTCTTTGTTCGAGTATCGTTATCTATAGAGACATAGACGAGAAAGTCGGTGTAGCTGATCTCGTCGCCCAGAAGAAAAGGGCCCTCGCGGTCGGTGTAGTACTTGCCGATAAGATCGTAGTACTGAGGAGCAGCAGTATCCTTGTACTCTGCTCGGGGGCCTTCTTTGAGGTTTCTGACCCATTGAGCCTGGATATCAGATTAGCATGATTCTCAGAGGTGGACGCACACATACCCTCCAGTCGACGTAGATGTCTGATACCAAGTCCGTCAAGTACTTGTCCTCGTTGCTCTGGCCTTCATATCGGCCAAGATCACGAGATAGGTAACGCAGAATTGGGACATGCTGCATTTCATAAGTCAGCACGGCACTTAGAGGTTGGAGATGGAACTCACGCCAGTCATAGCATGGCCCTTGTACTCAAGGCAAGGAACTTGACCATTTCTAGTCAGTCCTTGCTTGATCAACTTCTCCTTCGTCTCAGGCCAAGTATTATCTCTTGCGTAAAGACGTTCCTCAAAGTCGATACCCGCATCTTTCATAAACAGCCTACAAAGCCACGAATTAGTCCTCCAACCTTATCATATCTCGTGAGAAGTTGACTTACTTGATAGGTTCACCACGGCCAAGCTTGCCAATGGCGAGGTAATGGTAGACGACAGAGTTTGACATGATATTTAGTTCGTAAAGATGTCTTGTGTGCAGAAAAGAACGCAATTGTTCTAGAAGGTGTCGTTCAAGTTATTATACTGCGGGGTTTCTTGATTGCATGAGTCGGTCTGTCCAAGTTCCGTGCTCCACGGTAGTTCTAAGTTCCGCGGAATTACTAACCATCGGCTGAGAAGCCGGCTGGAGGTGGGATATCGTCAGGATCCACTCCATTGGGAGCACGAAAATACGAAATGCTACCTGAGTCTGTACATGGTGGTTTTGTGGAAGAGATCCTAGTGATATAGTTTTGTCTACTTTCTCGGCACACATATAGTAAATTGTTCATATGTGGTCAATTCATGAACTGCCTCTTCATATCTGTATGACTTCTCATTAGCCATATTCTTGCATAGCGTATCTATCGACAGTGCCTTCTTCTGCCCCTGCCCACCCGTTATTAAGAGTCTATCACAACGTCCAGATCCGTCAATTTGTTTTGAACCTCCCTGACTAATTCTAACCTTCGCGCTCTAGCCTCTGGTATTCCGGCAGTTTCGATAGTATCTATCTTGAGCAAGACATGGGTTATAATATCTTCAGACAGTTTTCGGCAGTCCTCCTTTCTTTTCTTGGTATTTGAAGTTGGTGACCTGAGAAGTTCAGAGCATAGTGGCACCCACTTGGTCCAGTACTCAACATGCAGGTCTTCCATTTCCTTGATTGGGCCACTGGTAGGTTTGGTCGGAACTGGTGGCTCTGGAGGCATTTCCTCTTTTGTTTGTCCATAAGGAACATTCAGGTCTTCGAAAGAAGCATAAGTGTGCGGTCCAGAAACGTTGTCTTCTATTTGCGCATCATCGTCAGTTGGTAGTGATGGGAGAGCGAATAGTGCGAGCTGCTCTTGATGTCTGCCGACATGGCGTTGGTAATCTTTCATAGACGAAAGATTCTCTTGGCACAAGGGGCAAATTGAACTCTCCTTCTCGTTCATTGGCTTTGCGTTCAAATCTATCATGGTGTCGAGTTGACTTGGAGGAAAAGCCTTGGGGTGGCCTTTGTTAATATGATCTCGGCATTGTGACCTGACTCGAAATGGCATTCCACAGGAGCATGGGCAGTTGTATGTTTTCCGATGGTTCTGCATCTCATGCAAAATCCACTCGTACCGTCGCGTGAATTCCATCCCGGATGCTGTGCAGTCTTCCCAAAGGCAGACATAAGGTCGGAGGTCGGCAAGCACGTGTCGCCTACAAATTGTTAGCTACTACTTCGATCCAACAGTGATTCCAGTGGTTCCGTTACTGACTTCCAAGAGTCCCTGCTAGTGGCTGTTATCATCATATAACAAAACGGGCACTCAAATGGACCATCTTCAGCTTCTTTTGGCAGCTGAGGAACGCTGAGCTTATCTGAATCTGCTCTAGAAGATGCGAACGAAGTTTGCGTGAGACCAGAATTAGAAGCCCCATCTTCGTCCATCGCTTCAAAATTAAAGCCAGCGGCTTTTGCGTGTAAGGGGAGAGAACTCGCAACAGTACTCTCTGCACCATCCTCTTCTACCGAGCCAAGGCCTTGTTTGAGCTTCAAATGGTGGCTTTCGCGATACTTGAAGTATTCTCTCCTCCGTGATATGGCTTTCCCCAATCTATCAGCAAGAAACGGTGCGATCTCGCCAAACTTGTTTTTGACGTGCTGAATGTCAAAAGGTTCGTAATGTGAGGCTTCGCTGGAACTAAATGTCATGAAACGATCGTGTGGAGCTGGATTTCTGATGGCGACACTCAGTCGCAGTAGACAATTGACAACGTCTGCGATATTTTCCGCGATTTGTGCCACCTCTGTCTCAGGCATGTCACCAAACTCAGGATCAGACTCAGACTCAATGTCCAGTGAAATGGTTTCCTCATCTTGGACGTGATCCCAGGGAATCTTTTCACCAGTCATGATGAGGAAAGCGTCTCCCAAGAGCTCCGATAATTCGTCGAGTAGAGACATTACTTGTCTCTGCAAATGAGACGCATCTCTTAGACGATATTGAAGCGATCTTCGTCCATCGCTGTGCGCCCCAATGTTCCCAGACCAGATTTTGAAGCGAGCTTCTTCCTCGCGAATCTCAAGCGCGGCGTTGTGGTTGGCTGTACCAGCGTCTAAGAGGTTCGCCTTTCGTATAACCTCGAAGTCATTGAGGCAATTTCGTACAGAGTCTGCAATGCTCTCTTCTCTCATTTCGTTGTGCAGTCAGATTTCATGGTAATAGATTATCCCAATGATGCGACAGGGAGGAGAGACCCTGCTTACCCAGTCAGCTCTAGGCATGTATAGACATATTGCCATGGGCCTATTGGCTGTGTTGCGGCATTTTAGACGCATCCATGTAGCTGATACAGGCTGACAATCCACATCAATCATACCCCGCTCTCACCAGGTATTTCTCAGCCTCATCAACATCAATATCTATCTTTTCTTACTCAGTAAGCATTCAGCCATGTCTGGCTTCGAAGTAGCTGGGATAGTTCTTGGTGGTATCCCTCTGATAATCTCAACGCTGGAGCACTATAAGAACGGTGTTTCATTGATACAGAGATACAGAAGATACGAGAGGGAGTTACAAAGACTCATCAGAAATCTTGAAACTGAACAAGTCAAGTTGCAAAATGTATGCGAGAAGCTACTTGACGGTATTGTTTCACCGTCACTCATCGACAAGATGGTAGAGAATCCAGGAGGCGAATTGTGGAGTAAACAAGAAACTCAAAAGGCAATCCGGACCAGACTTTGGAAGTCATGGGATGTTTTTGAACGGACTTTGAGAGACATCCAGACAGCCACCGATGAGATGTATGATAAGCTTGGACATGGGAGCGAGGTGCGTGACTAACTTGTGGTGCTATAACAATTCTAACAAGGCCTCAGACATCATGGTCAGATATGACTCTCGCAGCAAAGGAGCTCAAACGTGTAGCATTTGCACTGAGCCGATCAGCATACTCTGAGCATTTAACAACCATCCGGGACGGCATAACGAATTTGGAATCACTAGCGACTATGAACATTGAACTGGAACCCAAGAGGAGAGTGAGATCTCGTGTCAAGCTCCTCAATGTCCTACGCACCGTCGTTGCCAGTATTTATCGGGCTGTTGAGTCGAATCTCAAGTGTAGCCGTGAGCATTACGTATCTATGCGATTATCGGCAGGTGTCGACAAACCAGGCTATATCGAAGAGGATGAGATTATGCAGGATCATCAGACTGATCTATTGCTCTCCCACAATCAATTGGAAAATACATCCCGGTTACTCGGGGTCGACAGACAGGAATGGGAAGGTTGGTTACTAAGAGTAGTCCCAAACTTACAAAGGATAGCTCAGATATCTCTTCCTCCAGCCATGCCAGCCTCACCTAAGCCCAAACGTGGGAAGGAGGGCAGATCTGTCCGGTTTTCAATGTCTCGCTTCTCATCATCAACAAGTACTGTGACCGAGAAAGATACATCCTCAATCATCAGCAAAATGTCGTCTGTATCTTTAGAGACAGCAACGCCCGCCACAACAGACATCCAACCATGTCTTGATATTTGCAGTGGAGCAAAATCAACCATTAAACCCACATGCTTAGGGGAGATCACGGATCATTCAGTGGGACAAACAAAGACATACAGCATTTATAGCTCTGCTGTGCTGGCATCAGAATCCCATTGTTCGACAATCTCTCTTTACGAGGTGCTTCACAACAAGTATGGGTGCTATTTCTTCTCATACAGGCAAAGGCTACAGCTCGCAGTTTTTATCGCAACAAGCGTGCTTCACTTATACAGAACGCCGTGGATGCTCGAGCTGCCTCGAAGCAAAAACATTATTTTTGTCAAGACACAAGACGATGTCATTGACTACAGCAGGGCCTTTCTCAAAGCTGAGCAAGTATGTCCAAATGACGGGGGCCGAAACATGATGATACCAACACCCAAATTATTACCTATCGGGGTTTTGCTAGTTGAGTTGATCAAGGGTCAGAGGATTGAGTCACTCCGATCAGCAAAGGAAGTACTGAGCAGCGAACTCAGTGCTTTGTCGGATTTTATGACTGCACAGCGCCTTGTCGATGACATATGTCAGGCCAGCTCTACTTACGGAAGCGCAGTCCGACGATGCTTGGATGTTGGGTTTAAAGCACAGGCGTGTGATGTGCAAAATGAGGATTTCCAGCACAACTTTTATTCTGGTATTGTTGCATTGTTAGAGGAAGACTTGAATAATCTGTAAATTATGCCAATAGAAAATACAATATTTTATCTACTTTCCAGCTTGACATCCAATGCAGTTGGAGATTGACTCTGTGCAAGAGTACATGAGCGTGAATCCATAGAAGAATAGCAGAAGATTGCGAAAGTATGACAAACTATTTGTACCACTTGGTCCACATCTGGGTATGTTCAAGACCAGAGGTTGGAGATCTCGATGACTGTTGTGCAACATGTAACAGGCTTGGAGAAGGCTGACCCAGTCAATCAGGCAGAACCTCCACAATGAGATGGCCAATGTCAGCCACGTGACCATATGCGAGGGATCCATGCGGTGCTGCCTAAGAGAGCCGTGAGATGGTTCAAGATGACGATTTCATATAAAAAGACAAAAGGCATATTAATATCCCGACGCTTTCCATTCTCATGAGACTCGATTCTTTCATCATCATCATCACTTGATATCCGGTTATACCCAACAGCCTGTTCCTCAGTCCTAACCTCATCATGTCAACTTCAATGACAGAAGAGCCCTTCACCATCTTTCATAAATTCCCCCCAGAAGTCCAACTTGAGATTCTGAGACAATGCTCTGAAGGCGATCTTGTTTGCCTCTCATTAACATGTCGCGATATGCATTACCTTGCAAAACCTCTCCTCCCCGAAAAACCAGATCTCTCCAAAGTCGATCAACTCGGATCTACACCAGACATGCCCCAAGACTACATGGACTCAAACTGTATCTGTAGTAACGGCAACAAAGGCTGCAAAGGCGCCAGAGGAAGAATCGTGGCCTATGATCCTGATACTCATCGCAACAGACGGCACTACTACAAGAAGAGATATGCCGCTTGCTACGAATGCCGAGCCTATCCGCCTGAACACCCTGTTTGTCTAGTCGCAGGGTGCAAGAAACATTGCGCTTGTATTTCTTGCCCTCTTTTCATGCGATTACGCGGCTGGATGGGGAGTAGAAAGTATTGTCGTCCGTGCAATAAGTTTACAACTCGGAGAAAGACCAACAACGGAAGGTGTAAGTGAACCATACGACCCTTTGAATATTTATATTAATTACGTCGGTAGGCTTGCATGGGAGAAAAAAGGTCAGAAAAACTCCAAATAACCATTGGACTACGAGAAAAGGCTTGTCATATGGATATCGATGGTGGCGGAGATGGGGGACGCACAATGTTGATAATGAAGCATATCAACCAGATGCCAGGCCGAGGATAAACGCAAGGATTGTATAAGCGAGTGAGATGATGTTTCCATTCGGAACAGGATGCCGTTTTATGATGTTTCCATTGCAAGGGCTATATGCGCTGATACTATCACGATTCATATGAAGATGGAGCAGGAAGAGTAAATATATCCAATAAGAATAATGCCGTCAAAAGCTGACGAAGACTCGAATAAAAATTGCCAGGACAGTGTATTTACTTGGAGTAGCGGTCAATAGCGAGGTTGGTGTGTTGAGAGTCGTAAGTCAAAGCTACCAGCAAAGGTGGAGAAGCAATTTGAGTGAGGCTCAATGTGGAAGTGCTTGACGTTTAACAGAAGGACTAGCAAGACATCTACCATGTTCTGTAGTGGAGCAAGGCTTGGGGCCCACGCGTCCTCTCACGTTGACTGCCCTCTCGACACTGTAGTGCTTGTCAACCAAGAAAGGTTTGGAGTTGTCCTGCTTGCGTTGCACTAGAATATTCCTAAAGGATTAACTCAGCCTTGTTTGGTATTAGTACTACTAACTTATTGCCCTTTCTGAGTTAGCAGGTAAACCGACTGGTTGGGATGAATTCCAGGTTTGGTGTTGAGACCTGTCACATCAAACTCTAATCTGGGACTAAGAACCCCTAATACAGGTTTATCTCTACAACTGGTAATTTTCCATGAATCGGCACTTGAACTTACAGTTTAAAGTTTTCACTTATAGCCGTTGCATTACGACACGAAACATGCCAAGCATGTTTCTTTGTATGTTGAATTTCTCATATAAAAGACGTTGACCGTCTCTACACTACTCATTCTAAACAAGTTATATCCCAATCTCTTTATCATACACAGCCTTACTCTTCTCCAAAAATGCAGTTCCAACTCACCACTCTTCTCGTTCTGCTCGCTGCTGGTTTCCACGCAGTAGAAGCCAACAAGTGCCTTTACAACCCAGCTCGCCTGTGCTCCGAGGGATGTCCCAACGGAGGCTGCACTGTTCCCAACAGCCCCGGCGATGTATGCTACTATAACTGCTAAGCTATCTGTAAGTAGAACTTCTCCTTATCCGTGTGTCACATACTGACAAGACATCCCCCAGGCTTGAACAGTTGCATTTACTCTCGCGCTTTCCATAATTCGAAATTATTCATTAGATTCAAATCACTTTTACCACTGTATTGATCTTCATGGGCGTTGCGTTCACAAGTGTGTGGGGCCAAATAGTCATCTGTTTGAGAAGCTGTTCGGAGCGGGTTAACCCTGGAATTGACCAGAAGGGGCAGGAAAGGGGTGGCATGGCCAGGGATGTGACTATGGTCAGATGATCTTAATTAGCACTACTTTCCTGATATGCTATTTAATTCGAACAAATTCCTATCAATCAGAACAAACGAGAAGCGACCAAGCGAACGATCTATACTCTGGCGTTGGCAAGGGTCTCATGCAACAAAATTCTCTCCCAGTAACAAGATATATTTCCTGTCACGTCGTTTCTTCCAAGTTTAATAAATGGCTTGCTTATAACTCATAACAGTGTACTGTTAAGGGCATCCTTCCTGGATGACTCGCCATCACATAACTCATAACAGTATTACCCCATCAGCTCAACATGTCGACAAGATATATAACTCCTCTGGCCATCTTTTCGCTGGATCGGTGGGCCCAGTCGCGTAATCTATCCCATGATCCATCGCTCTTTTTCAAGATCACATGGCTTTCCAACTAGGATTACTTCAGTCGCGACCCTGCAAAGATTTTGCCGAAACTCTGCGATCTTCTGGCCAACAACTTGCACCGTCTCGTCACACAATCCATACGAACTTTTCTCCGATATCACTGGCGGACTGTATACACCTCGCTATGAATATTGCTGAGTTGGCTTATTTGTGTGACAACTACGATATGTATGATCTACCTTGGGTGTATCGCTGACTTTGTTCGAGTGAGAATGATTCAATAAAGACTGAGATCACTTCATCTACCGAGTGACCCTGCTAAGATGGAAGGCCTCGGCTCGTGAGTACTGAGGAGAAGTTCTTCTCGACATCAGAAATCTCCGGAAACGTCAATCGCAGCGACGAGATCAAAAGGACCACCACGGATATTGAAAAGATCATGCCTGGAAGAAGGGACAGCGGTGAGAAAATACCGTTCGACCTTACGTGCAGCAATGTAAATATCGCCCAAATCCCAGGCGACTATTCGACAAAGACCTTGACAGGTTCACAAGGCTTGTGGCCATCAGAAATTGGACTGGTAGAACGTGCAAAGCCGAACACAAACCAGACCATAACAAACATTCGCCACTGAGAGAGGTTGAGCTCCTCGAACAGTCCTTCAACTAGAATATAATATCGTGTACAGGGTTTCTTCCCTTCTTCGCAGAGACTCTGTAAGACAAGCCTGCAGATCACATAGTGTTCAATGTCACGGCGGGACTCAACTTCCATACACTGACCTTGCACCCATAAACTCAATTATCGCGGATGAAACTCCCATCGGTCAAAAGACTCTGGAGAATAGTGTTTTGCACTTCATCATCAAGCAAGCCAGGGAAGGTCCCTGATGAGTCCTCGCTCTTGCCTTTGTCCAGTTGATTTGAACTGCAACTCATAGGCCGATGTACCCTTTGCGAGTCCCGTCCGACCTGGATCGGAGGCTTAAGGCATAACACGATTTCTGGGCCCTTTCAGCGATGGAAAAAAGGTACTCACCAAACTGGGACATCTTCTCAAGATCCAGTGCTTCGGTGGCATTCTACCTAAAAAGGCTATGCTGAGGCTTGCTTGCTTGAAATGGCGACAGTTGATCTTTGGCCGGAACATGAACAGTATGAAACAATCAACGCAGTGGGGATGCCACCATTTGTAAAGGCGTCATGGCAAACGTGGACAAACTCACATCGAACAATAGCGATTTTTCCAACGTCAACATCTTTGAGGTTTGGGGTTTGATCACCACCTCCCGAACCAATGCCTGTGACATTGAATTTTAGGTCAGCATCAATTTAATCCTTATCGATAAGATCAAGAAGCTGGTTAATAAAGACATCACTGTCACCAACCTTACTAGGTAAAATGGAAACAGTGACGTGGTGGCCAGACAGCGTGTGAAGCCTGTGGTCGAGCCCAACGTTGACCTATCTATTTGCTTAGAGAAGTTCTAGATAGAAGGATTGGAATTGTCATGACAAAATGACAGGGCTATAGACAGCAACTCATTTATCTCTCGTGGGCGGCTACTGATTACCAAGATGCATAATATGGCGACTCGACAATCCTCGAGTGCACATCCCTCGCCTTTAGCTCAGCAGCGACCACAAAACAACGCTTTCTAGAATACACGGGGTAAATGAGTAATGCGACCGAGCGGATGTTATGCAGAGTGGCGACAACGCAGATAAATAATAGGATCATGTATTAATCCAGACACTTGATACTTCATTTCCATGTCACGTTCTTCATTCTGGTACTCTATTTACTCAAAAGTTGTTGATAATAAACTGCCATAGGGTAAGCATCACGATACTACGTCATGGAGGCTTATCGATACTGACTCAGTCTGGTCAGGGCGTTCAAAATCTCGACAAAGATCAGCAAATTATCTCCGGGAGGCCTGGGGAATTCTTTTTCAGGAACCAGCACATGACATTATTTTAAGATGGCCAAGAACAAGCGAATGTCACCGTTAATATTTGAAAATGGAAAGACAGGATGAAGATCGATTGAAGTACCTAGTTTAGATCTGGAAGGGCATGGGAATGTTGTAGTAGTGGATATAAATAGAAGGTAAAAAAGGGGAGAAACTTTCTCGCTTTTCTTGCTTTCTCGTTCCAGACTTTTTAAAATAACAGCCCAGACCAGTCATCAGCATCAGCCCTTGCTCAGTGGAGACGGGGACTAGGCGATTAGCGGAAAATTAGTTGGGACCGATTTTAGGTATACGAGGTTTTGGGAGAGTCGGAGAGAGAGGGACAGCGGAACTTTGGCTGTATTGGACAGGATAGCCCCGGTCTAGACTGGAGACGTGTCATCCTTTTAATAGACGTTGCCAAGTCTGCATGTTGTAAGCTGAGTGTCTTGTTTGGGGTTAACTGCCGAATATAAAAGGAGGTTTGACAACAGAGGCAACAAGAACATTGAAGCAAAGAGATATTGATCAACGGTTTGTTTACATCAGAATACCGTGTATTTCTAAAAGTGTCTCTACCCTAGCTCGACTGCCGAGTCCAAGCGAAAAATGAATTGGGATGAAGGAAGCCGGCCGGGATAAAAAGAGCCAGAGAGGAACGGGCCACTTAAGCCTCAAGGCGTCAATGTAACGGTCTGGCCGAATCTTACCATGGACCGAGCCACTGACTCTCACTATCTAATAGCAGCCAGCGGAAAGCAAAAAAGCAAAAACAAACCAATGGCCCCAAGCGCTAGACGAAACCCGGCGCTTCCGACGAGCACCAACTCTGCGGAAAGGCGATAAATAACAAGCCACATTTCAAGCAAGCAACGCATGTTCAATCACAGACTATTTATGCAAATGCACATAAATAGAGATAACTGTCATTCAGACAGCCAGCCTCTTTCGCTGTCTCGTCAAGCCACCTGCTGTTCCCACAGACTTAGCTTAAGTCAGACGGGCACTCGACACTTTTGCTTGGACGGCAAACCCTGCCTAATTACATAATTTATCTGACGTTAGTTAGCGGGCTACTACTCCGTACCTGATTTAATACAGGGGCATGAAACCCCTGCCGGCCCCCTCCCCCCGGTACTTCTCCGTTCCAGAACCTGTCATACAAAAGGACAAGAGCGCGTCGTCAAAGCACACTGTCATCTTTATTAATACGTATTTACCACGAGGTTGTCCTTGTTTAAACTTGACTCTCTCACTCATTCTCATCAACCTACCCTTCTGTAGCCTTACGTTCTCTCCAGCTCTCACCGTCGACGCTACTACCCCCTCCCTTCGCAGCAGCTCCACTTCTCTCTCACATTCTCAGTCTCAACTCTCGTATAGCCCATCATCATGCCATCAGCCCCTGGATCCCCTGGCGGCAACGTCATGACACAAGCTCAGCTAGAGACCTACCAGAAGCAAAAGGCTCAAGAGAGATCAGAGCGACACGCCAGCGAGAGCGAAGATGAGGATGACAACATCAACTATGACTCCGACGATGACAAGAAACCTGTCAAGGCCAGCGAGCAAAGAAAACGCCAAGAGGCGCATCTTGCTACTTACCGACAAAAGATGATGAAGACTACCACTGGAGAACCAGTAGTAGAGCACACGCGGATTCCCTCACTCAAAGGTCCTTGGATGGATATCACAGACAGTGATGATGACGACGACATTCCCTTGGCCATGCTCAAGGCCAAAACCAGAGGTGATCAAGCATCTAGATTGTCAGGCGTGCGATCAAACCCCAACTTGCGCGCATCTTCGCAGCAATATCTCGTGAGACCTGGTTCATCACAAGGACAACACAACAGCGGCGCACATCTCCGATTACCATCCTTTGCATCAAACCTTCCCCAGGATCCATTCGCCGATCCTTACGCAGATCCCTTCCAGGACAAAAAGCCCATGTTCACCGGCGGATTGATTAGTGTTATTGCAAAGGAAGAGCGCGCCAAGGCATCCCGACGAGGAACACCGAGTGTTAGCCTCACAGGTCCTTCCGAGACAGGATACGGCATGTCCAACGGTTCAATCTATGGAATGCAACAAGCTTCAAGATCCCAATCCTCAATCTCATACCCTTACATGGCTTCGCCTTACGGAATGCAGCAAGCTTCAGCATCACAAACTTCACTTTCAGGCATGCCTATGCATATGCAACACCAGATTCCCCACGGCATCCAAGAGCAGATGCAGTTCATGCAAGCTGCGACATACGGCGCCCAGCACAAGCCACAGAATTCATGGGGAAGCATCCCCCAAAGACCAGGAACGAGTGGAAGCATGACTCCTCACCAGAAGCCTTCGCTACCAGCTTACGGAGGATATGCCCAGTCTATCCCACCAGCGGAGCGAAGCAATGTCGGTCTACCAAGCCGATACAGAGCGGTGTCGAAGTTAAAGGCTTAGACGGAGAAAGAAATTGTATGAACAAAATGGAAGAATGAATATGAAAACGGCTTTTTGGGATGAGAGGCACGATACCTACATAATGCGTCTCGAATAAGAGCGCTTTACAACAATTTTTACTATGTCTGGGAGGGTTTATGGGGTTAAAAGATTTTAATAGGTTATGTACATTACGTATAAGAATTCTACCTGGTATCACGATCACTCACTCAATCTGTCCACAATACTCAAAGTCCTCTGAATCATCTCCTGCGATGTAGAGACTGTCCCCGTATACCCGACGAACACGACCTCGCATCGGCGTCTAGCCTGTCAAAGATAAGGTTTAATTGAGACACTATGTTAATTCATGCTTAAATACTACTGGGCTGATGAGGTAAATGGCTAAGTGTACTAAATAATATTGGAACGCCCGGTTCCTTCAGCCCTATGGTAGGCAAATGAGCCACTCAAGCATGTTCCACCTGGTTCACTTTGCTCTTCATCTGAGCCTGGTTCTTAGCAATGCCAGCAGCCGCACCTTCGCCATCGAACAAGACGGCGATCTCCTCGAGAGTGGGACCCTTTGTCTCGACAAAGAAGAAGTAGATAACAAGACATTCGATGACCAGGCTAAGGTTTTGTTAGAATGAAGTACAATGAACGGTTCTTTGATGACAACTTACATGACGATGTAGACAAAGTAAAACTTCCACGCCAGTTGCTGAAGACCAAGTGGGTTGACATATTGGTTAAAGACTCCAGACAGAGCAGTGAAGCAGAAGCATAGCGTCAGACCCTTGGCTCGGATGTTATAGGGCAAAATCTCGACGGTGTAGGACACAGTCAGACCAGGCCATGCGGCACCGGCGACTCCGTAGAACAGGAAGATCATGGCCACGACAGCGATACCAGCTGCAGAGGACTCAGTCTTTGCATAGACGGCGCTGCATGCGGTCCAAATGGTGAAGGAAACCAACATGCCGACACCAGCGAAGAGGAATAGGACGCGGCGTCCGACGCGGTCGACGAAAAAGGCGGCGCAGAGTGATACGAGCCAGCACCAGATTGTGAGGCCACCGTTGATGTATGCTTGGGTTACAGCGCTGGGAATGTTAGTGTTTTTCGAACTAGTATGGGACGTAAAGTGACTTACTCGGTGATACCAATAGTTTTCAAGATAGCGGCAAGCTATTAAAAATGTCAGTAATGCCCTTGAACAGGTTATGTTACCATCAAACTTACATAGTAAGAAACAAGCCCGTTACCACTGCATTGGGAAAAGATAGCGGTAGCAATGATCAAACCGCATCGCTTTCGGTTACCAGGAGTGCGCCAGAGCTCAGACCAGCCATTGTTAGAAGACTCGCGCTCAAGTCTGATGGTGTTGACAATCTCGGTATACTCCCATCTGACAAACTCGTCATCGTCTTTTCCGTTGCCGTGGTACTTGACGAGGATCTGGCGGGCCTCCTCTTCACGACCCTTGCTGATCAACCATCGAGGACTTTCGGGTACGATAAAGATAGCGAGGAGTTGGATACCAGGCATAAGACACTGTAGTCCAGTAGGAAGAACCCACTGGATCGTACCAGTCTGGTTCCTAAGTGTTCCGAAGCAAACCCAAGCCGCAATGATACTTCCAAGATACCAAAGAGTGTTGTAGACAGTCGTGATCTTGCCTCGGTGTCGGGGGTGGGCGATCTCGGTGATGAGAAGCGGGCATGTGGCGTTGGAGATGTTGGAACCGCAACCCATGATGAATCGACCGACCAGATATAGAGCATCGCGTCTTGGGCCGTGATCTTTTTGAGGGAAGCATTGCATCAAGGCGCCGATGATGACAATGATGCAGCCAATGGCTGTGCCTTTTTTACGACCGAGGCCGTCGGCGACGTAGGGAGCGAAGAGGAGGACGAAGAGACCTCCGAAACCGGGCATTGCGCCAAAGATACCGAGACGACTTCCTTCGGGGTGATCAAAGACTGTGATTGTATGTGTTAGTCATGTAGAGTTGGCGATGAAACGTCAATCGGCTCACACTCTTGCCAGGAGCCCATGGTTTGAAGGCCATTGAGAAGACTCGAATCGTAGCCGAGGGTTGTTGAACCCATAAAGAGAAATATCATCATAAAGTACAACTTCCGCAGCTCAGTCTGTTTCCAGAACGGCAATGGGTTGCTTTGCGGGACATGGTCGGCGGTGGAGATTTCGATCTGGGTTTCTTTGGAAGCCATGATGGGCAACGATTTCACTCGTTTGCTTTCCCTTGTTGTTGATGATGATGGAAAGCCAGAGTAGATGAAGACCTGATGATCTCTTCTATTCAAGGAACGTCCTCCACCCGATATCTTATATACTCAGAACATGCGACTCTGCAATGCACGCAAGGGGATCATACATGTCGAACCATGGCATAAACTAGTCTCGTGACAAGCCATTCCAAGTTGGAGAATGCGACTCGGACTGGGTTTTTTCTCTCTAGCTTGTTGCTTCTCCCCATGGGGAAAACAGGGATGGTAGAATACCTTAACCTGATAGAGGATGGCCCACCTCGCTATTGGACAGCCTGTCGTGGCCATGCCGAACAAGGCTTGGTAGAGTCATGTAGTATATCCGATATTTCTGCGAACTAGTTTGTGGAGGAGTCTCTGAAAAGGAGGAGGTGATCCGACAATTCTCCTTGATCATCCGGGCCTACCTTTTTGCTCTTCTCCGCAGTTGATCCTTGGAATAATGGCAGACAACGCTGTTGCTGATTCTATAACGGTTTCTCCAGGCGTTAAACCCCGCAACCAGACAGCTTGCGATCTCTGCCGAGCAAGAAAAGTTCGGGTATGGATCCACAATACCCCAGGTTCACGTCGTATTGGGTTTCTTGCTAACAACATATTCGGACAGTGTACGTATGAATCAGATCACCAGAGATGTCGTGGTTGTGAGTCTCTTGATGTAGATTGTACTCATGTCCGACCAAGAAGAAAAAGAGGACCTCCAAACAGGTCAGTTCAACAGTGAGTCAAGTCTCTACAGGTCAAGAAGACATGCTGATCTATTCAAGGCATGTCCAGAAAACCCAGGTTCTCGCTACTTCACCAGCGAATGTTTCAATATCGCCAGGCCAAAGCAGCGACATATCACTTCACAGCCCTTCAGTACCAACAGGTTGGTTGTCCGCATTTGCACCGGAAACAACCATCATGCGGCTTTTGGGAGACTGGTTCCATGTGATCCACCCTCTGGCTCCGACTTTACTCCGGCGTCGGTTTCTCCGACAGCTTGGACAAGGCGGCGCCAACACAGACGCGGAATTCTGCGGGCTTGTTATTAGTGTTTGTGCGGCTACCAAAGCGACCCTACCGCGGAATGATTATGGCCAGATCACGGTTGACTACTGCGTTGAGTTTCTAGATGCCCATGGATTGCTGAAAAGTCAATTCGCTAGGGATTCATTTAGTATCAACAGATGCATCGCATTGTACAACATGGGCACGGCTATGAGCGCCACCGCGAAATCAGGCTTGGGCAGTATGCGCGCCTATCACGCTTTGAGCGAAGCAGCTGCTGGTGCACGCTATCTGGCATACTATCATATACACGAGCATGACGAAGTCGAACAACAACTTCTAAGAAGACTCATATGGTTATTGTTTGCTAGCGCATGTAGCGCGGATATCTTCGGAAGACTTCCCATCAGCCTGCTTAGTCAAGATCGAATGGAGAGCTTCCCCCGGCCTCTTCCTTTGACAGATGATCAGATGGAGCCGCAATGCTTAAACGCTAGTGATAACCTTGATCAAGGCCCGGCGTGGCACGGCGATGAAACTTCTTATGTCCCGGGGCTCAATTCGTTGAGCGACCTTTTCCTCATCTGGCAGCAAGTACAGCAAAATCCTCAGAGCACAGATCCTCAGGCTTGTATCATGAGGTATTTGGCAAAAGTCCAGCATGTTCTGGACAACCTACCACCAGAGCTTCGATGGCGCGGCGGTTTGTCGCGACCGAAGAATGTTACGGAAGGACATGATGTTCAAATCGCCAATCTATTTGTTACAAGTCTTAATATTCGGTCTAATATTCTACAAAAGCTTGGCCCAACAGAAGAAAGCGCTCAAGAACATCAGAGAATTGTGGATGATCTGCTAGAGATTCTGTACCACCTACCACACGCTGTCTTTGATGCCAACGGTAGTAGCTTGGTCCCCAAGATCCGGGACATCGGGGCCGCTTTTCTTGAACAGACTCAACTGGGGAACAACGTTGGGCAGCTGGAGATGGAGGCTGCTAGGACCAAACTAGAACGATTACTCCGGAAACTAGATGATTTGGACTGCTGGCAGGGAATTGGAGAAGTTGATCTCCCGCCACTGAGAGTCTGACTTCTTCCTCTATTGGGAGTCTAGTGGTGGAGGGAAATAATAAGCTGGGGTAGCATTTCGCCGAGGGTGGGTTCATGCGAGCTGACTCGATGTTGATGCGAAATAAGTCCGAGACTGTCATACGACTTCTTTTTACCCCACGATCTCCACCATCCCCAACTTGAGGAGTTATCAAAGGCTATTTGAATCAACTTTCATCATTCACACTATTGATAATTCATTCAGTTGACTTTGTTTTCACACATCAGACCTGATCATCTGGAATCATGACGGCCACACAAATCCCCACGCACCCTCACCTCCAAACATCAGACAATGGCTCAACTCAGCTTATTGTCAAGGGCAAGCCCTTTCTCATGCTGCCCGGCGAGCTTCACAACTCGTCGCTGAGCTCTGCAAAGTTCATGAGCGAGGTCTGGCCCAAGATGAAGGCTGACCATGTCAACACATTACTCGGCTCAGTAACATGGGAAATGATCGAGCCCAAAGAGGGCGAGTTCGACTTCAGTGAGCTTGACCGAGTGCTCGAGGGCGCCAGAAAACACGACATGCACCTCGTTCTTCTCTGGTTCGGAACATACAAGAACGGTCTTTCTACATATACTCCCACATGGGTCAGGACAGACCCCAAGCGATTCCCCAGAGTTCAGATCATGGAGGCCGGCGGTGTGAAGAGAACACTTGAGATGATTACTCCTCTATGCGACGCCGCTTGCGAAGCTGATTCAAAGGCCTTTGCCGCTCTCCTACGCCATCTCAGGGAAGTTGACTCTCAACATCAAACCGTTCTCATGGTTCAGGTTCAGAACGAGACAGGAGTCTTGGGTGATTCTCGCGATAGATCGCAGAGAGCCAACAAGGCCTTTGCTGAGCCCGTACCCAGCGACCTTGTTCAACACCTCAGCCAAGTCGATACCCATTCCAGATTCAAGAAGCGCATCCCCAGTGTCTCTTCATCAGAGACTTACACGTGGGAGTCTCTCTTTGGACGTGGAACTGCTGCGGATGAAGCATTCATGGCTTATCTCATTTCCTCTTATGTCGGAAGAGTTGCTGCAGCTGGAAAGAAGGAGTATGGTATCCCGCTGTACACAAACACGTGGCTTAACATTGAGAGCTCAGCAGAGCTGGACTTTTCTGGAGGTGCACCAGTCGTGGTTGGTGGTGGTGATAGTCCTGGTGTCTACCCTTCTGGTGGTCCTTGCCCCCATGTCTTGGATATCTGGCGATACAACACACCAGCCCTGGACTTGCTCGCGCCAGACTTGTATTTCCACGACTATGAGACTGTATGCCGCAATTACACAGAGCAAGGAAACACATTGTTCATCCCAGAACAGCGTCGTGATGAGTACGGAGCACGACGCGTGTATTTGGCATATGCTACTTATGGGGCTCTCGGTGCCAGTCCATTCGGCATCGACACAGGTTCCGACGTGATCGGTCGCGAATTCAAGCTACTCGACCAGACCAAGCAATATCTTCTCGACGCCGCGCCCGAAGACCGCTTCGGCTTCTTTTTCGACGACGAACCCAGCGAGAAGAAACCCGAAACGTGGACCCGAGTATTTGGCGACATCAAAGTTATAGTGGAGCGGTGCTTCGTCTTTGGAAAGCCCGGTCCCGGCGGTGGTATGATTATTCATCTTGGTAACGCCAAGTTCCTTCTCGTCGGCCGGGGCTTCCATGCGCGATTCAAGGCAGCTCGTGAGGGAGCTACCTTTGGTGGTATCCTCACAGGGGAGGAGAAGGAGGTTGATGAGAATGGAAACTTGCAGACTTTGAGGATTCTTAACGGAGATGAGACGAGGCATGGGGAGTTTATGATGATGCCGAATGATGATCCTGATTATGGTGGTTTCCCGATTGCGGTTACTCCTGGAGCGAGGACTTGCATTGCTACTGTTCAGGCGTATTGTATCACTGAGGATGAAGAGGATAGGTAGTAGCCACGACTGGTTCGGTCATTTGTTATATAATTTGGCGAGGGTTAAAATTATGAGAAATTGGAAGATAAACAAGTAGTTAACCCTACGACCCCCAATCCTACATTTCAAACAATTGTTTGGAAAGCTGGGCCTACTAGATAAACGCCAACCATATTGAAACACTCAAAATATCTCATGCTAAGATCGAACAACAAGCCTGTCCACAGAGGCTCGGTTGGTTTGACCCCTGTATGTTGTTGGTCAGTGCCGTGCCGCTCTTCCGATCGATATGCCGGAACTAGATTGAAGTAAGAAGATGTCAAGACCCAAAGCAATTCATGTTTCAGTAGAGAAAGCGACTGGGCTATTCTGGAGTTCCTTTAGATCACAGAGTATGGTAGTTGCTAATTGGCATCTCGACGCGAGTACCTTGTAGCGCATACAAAGTTACTCAGCCTCCTCATGTATAGAGAACATTAAAAAGATATGATGCTTGCGATAAGAAAAAGGGAGTTTGAAAACCCATGTGGCATGATGTTAGTATCACCTGCGAAGTGGCTGAAGCCGTGAGATCCGGGCTGTTACATGCAATCCCTGTGCTTCCTGCAAAACAGTCGTGGACCAACAACTAAGAACCAACATATGACTCAATTCGCAGCCACGGGTCTAGTGAACAATATGAGGTATAAAGAGTAAGCTGCATCTCCCTTCCTGTGTCTGTATGTCTCACCAACGAAGCCAACCTCTGCTCTTTGATCAAGACGTCATTGAGTGATTGGATACGTAGGCTTAGTCATTCTGAGGCGGCTTACTTACCGCTATTCCGCCTCGTCATGAGAGTGGAAGAGGAAGAAGCTGTGTAAATCAATCTAGCTCGATCTAGATACTATGGCTTAACCGAGCACTCTCTACCCAGTGAAAAGCTTTGCTTCCCCTGCAATACCCCGCCCTAAGAGGGGCCTCATCATCTAGATCCGACCTTCGGCCAGTTTTTCCTTGAGTCACTATGTCACACCAAGTTCCTGACTAAGGGTAGGTAGTTTTTTTCCATCTCTCAAGCGGTACATAAGTCCAAGCTAGCCGCCTCTCTCTCACCTCCACAACACACAAACACGTTACCCGAACAGAACAGATCAGAACACATAGCACATACCCTGCATCGACTGAATGCCAAGGCAGACACAATGCAGACAGCCAACAACCCCATCTCCCACCACACCAGCCACACCATGGGCGAAGGTGCTGCTAGTAGCAACAGCGGCGACAATAGCTGCGGAGCGAATAGCGTGGGTCACCATACTAGCCACACCATGGGCCAGGGCGCCAGCAGCAGCAGCTCTGGTGCCAATGGGGGAGGTGGGGTTGCTGAGGCTCAGAGAGTCAACGATGGCATCAGTAAGACAACCCAATGCCTCTATCTACATCATCTAACTAACACCCACAGCCCTGGGAGCCTCCCTAACAGACGTCGAGACCGACAACAACGACAACGATAACGAATCCGACGATGCAAGCTCCCTTGGCGACAGCCTTGCCAGTCTCGATGGCACAGCTGGCTCTGTAGCTACCTCCATGCGAAGCTCTGGCAGTCTCTCCGACTTCAAGATCATCGACACCACCCTGCGTGAGGGCGAGCAGTTTGCCACTGCCTACTTCACCACCGAGACCAAGATGAAGATTGCAAAGGCCCTCGACGACATTGGTGTTGAATACGTACGTACACCCAACACCCACACATAACTAAACTCTCAGCTAACACACCCAGCTCGAATTGACGTCACCTGCTTCCTCCCCACAGTCCAAGGCCGATGCCCAAGCCATTTGCAAGATGGGTCTCAAGGCAAAGGTCCTGGTCCACATCCGATGCAACATGGACGACGCTCGCATCGCCGTTGAAACAGGCGTCGACGGCATCAACATGTGCATCGGTACTTCGGCCCAGCTCATGAAGCACTCCCACGGCAAGGACCTCGACTGGATCGCCGCCAAGGCCAAGGAAGTCATCGAGTTCACCCAAGCTCACGGCCTCGAGGTCCGCTTCTCGGGCGAAGATTCGTTCCGCTCCGACTTTAGCGAGATCCTCAAGCTGTACTCCCTCATGGACCGTCTCGGTGCTCACCGCGTGGGAATCGCCGACACCGTTGGAGGCGCCTCCTGGCGCGAGGTCTATGACAAGGTCTCTACGCTGCGACAGATGATTGGATGTGATATCGAGACTCACTTCCACAACGACACTGGCTGCGCCACTTCCAATGCTTACACCGCTCTCGAAGCTGGCGCCACCCACATCGACACTACCGTCCTGGGCATTGGTGAGCGAAACGGCATCACTCCTCTGGGCAAGCTGTTCCAGTGCATGCTCGGCTTTGGGCACGAGTATGTTGCCACCAAGTACCGTCTCGACAAGCTTCCTGCTCTTGAGAAGCTCGTCGCTGAGGCTGTTGATATTGAGATCCCCTGGGATACTCCTGACCTCTCGGTGTTTTTGTAAACACCTTTTTAGAAAAGGCCTGTGACAAGGCTTATGGAGAGGCATGATTCTCCAGGAATTTTACTTTCAACCAGCTCAGTTTTAGGACACATTTTACCGTAGAAGATATGTGTCTGACAGTCATTACCGCTCTTAGGGTACGCATTTAGTAACATTAATGCAAGTACTCTTTCAACAGCACCACTTAAATTGTTCATGTGAATTGCCTGCGTTATGATTCTATGTTCTTGGGGCGTCGTACCATGCTTGTGACGGTTGTTTTTTGGGCCTTGACATGGTACCGGAGCGCAATAAATGTAAGGAATGATTGATTTGGCACAGCTTCCAGTTCATACAAAACCAATCGTTGGTTCATCAAAACAGAAACAAATGAAAGGAGAAACAATAAAGGAAAACTACCTACTGTGTGAATCAGTCTTAGTCCTTGGGCAAACGTTTGGTAAAATAAGAATGCCTTTTCCCATAGAAAATCCACCCACCCGACACCGGAGTCCATTCCTTTCTCTTGGTCTTTTTCAACTCACTCTTCCTGTTACGGAAACATAGTTTTCCATCTCGTTTCTTTACATCAACTTCAATCGGCTGTGGCTTAGGTACCTTGCGGGTAGACAGCGCTAAATTGTCCCGCTGTGGGACAGTCAGATGATCCGCTGACGTTGACATTGCAGCGCCCACTTTTGGAATCCTTGTACTGAATTATGACTTTACCAACAACACACGGCTTGACATGGGTGTTGGATAAAACGCGCGGTTATCATTACTTTTTACCTGTTTTGTAACCTTCATCCTTATTTTTACAAGCCACAACTTGACGTCCCTTGTCGATTACAAACTCGCGATGGACTCTGAAAAGTGCACAACATGCAGAGGCGAAAAGGTCATAAGGGGTATCGTCTGTCCTACATGCGGCGGTCGAGGCTAGAATAGTCATGCCCAGGAAGATTGTAGAGATGGATGTATGTTATTTTCTCGCCCTCTCACCCACTCGATGGGATCTGACGCACCACAGATACCCGGGAACTCGGTGTCTAGGGAGTACTATCTACTACTACCTATTGAGCTATCGTCGTCCTCAGCGGGTCTTGTACCACAGACACTTCTGTCAATTCTCTCGCATATCTTTGCCTGTACCGACCTTTGAACCATCCAGCATGCCATAGGCATATATGATCTGCCATATCAAGCAGTATGCCGACACCTCCCCAATTTGCTGGCGGCAAGTCCAGAAA
Organism: Fusarium pseudograminearum CS3096; assembly: GCF_000303195.2. Classification (NCBI taxonomy): domain Eukaryota; kingdom Fungi; phylum Ascomycota; class Sordariomycetes; order Hypocreales; family Nectriaceae; genus Fusarium; species Fusarium pseudograminearum. Next base: position 6,486,764 of record NC_031953.1, on the reverse strand, counting down.
ACACCATCCACCGAGCCAAAGGAAATCCAGCTGCGCTTGCACGACATCAACATCGAACCCTGCGTCGTTGCTGGGCACATATTCGTACAAGATGGCATGATACTCTTCAGTCGGCCAAAAATTACGGATTTCGTTACCCGACCTCACCTCGAGAGGACGTAGACGTGCTGGCACCGCACGAAGCTCCTTACCGCTTATCCATGTCCAACCATAGCATTCTCTCAAACGAGGCGCGGTATTGTATTCTACTGCGCCCGGCATATTTCGATACAGTTGTCGGCTGCGACCCTCGTCGGAGAAGGCGTAGAGATTAGAGGCTGCCTCGCGGAATCTTGTCGGGTTTGGACGCAACCAGATAGGGTCGGATGAATTGTTGATCACGTATCACATCTTGGCGAGGAGCGACGCATTTTGGCATTCCCGTTGGACCGCCCAGTATTTTGTCCCTTCGGGTGGTTTGTTTTCCCAAAACTTGATCATTAGCGACATTGGATGCATTAGACAATATGTCTTACCACTTTGAGCGCGTATGTTTGACCGCCGATGTTGACTTTCCAGACGATACCGTCTTCCCCGTATCCGAGTAGTTCGATAAAGTCTACTCTTTCGTGACGTGTAAAACGCCCCAGTAGAGGCCGCTTGAAATCTTGCCAGGCACAAGCGGCCGCAGTATCGCTCATTGGTTTCTCATCGAGGAATGGCTTCTCCTTCACGGCCTGACACCGCCTAACAAATTCCTCTAGAATGGGGCTCGGCTTTGGAGGTTGCCACCGGGCGCGTCCAGATTGGGACATGGTGCAAACGAGATGCTTGAGAGTGCCTGGTGTGGCATCCGCTGGCAGGGATGAAGTGTCATTTCGGTAGAATATAGGCCCGTTGGCCTATTTCCCACCTTTCCAATCGAGCTGACTGAAGTGACCACGAATTTGTGGTCAAGCCTGACTTGTGACATACCACAAACCTGTGGTCAACCACACTTTTGTGGTTTGCTTCCAACAGCGCACAACAACAACAATAGCCTGACGGTATACAAGGAGGCGGCCATGGATCTCCTGCAGCAACAAGGTATTAGGGTAACCCTCAATATTAACATCTATGTACGTACTTCGGTAAAGGATCCTGGACTGCCATACGTTACCTGGTTTCCATGTGTCGAATACATCAGTCCATACCCCTGTAAAGAAAACCCCCAGAGTCATTGCCACCATTATGTCGCAACAGGGGAGCTTCGATAAAGTGCTTTGTACTGATGTCTACTACCACACTGCCATTTGACAATACAGAGAGGCTTCAGATACATGTCATTGGAACTCACCGGTCCCACTATGTTATCAAAAGAGAAAGTGTGTTGATTGTCGCATATAAGAAGAATTAACAATGATCCTTTTGAGACTAACTATTCTGATGCACTATTCCTATATACTAGAGACAGGGTAGTATATACAGAGAACAAACTCATCTACCGTCATCGCTACCACCAATAACTCAGAGGCGATAATCGGTTCTGATGATCTCGTAGTTAATACGGTCGTTTGTGGAGCAAGTCTCACCTCCTTTGGAAGACGCCCTCCATTGACCATTGAATTTTTGCGCCCTCTGCTGCGTCCAGTCCGCGTCGTTCCGCACGTCCTGAGTGCCAACGTGCGTAACATCACCACTAGTAACCCTCGCCCTGTAGAGAGCGTTGGCTCCACTGTTTGAGCCGGCGAGGACGAGGTTCTTCCAGCCGGATCCGACAGGCCAACTGCCACCGGAGTGACCACGAGCCCAGCCGTACATGGCCTTTACACCGCCAGAGAAGGGTCCGTTAGGTCCTGCGTGGTTCTGCCTTTTGTGGTCACGGCAATAATCAGAGATCGCGTCGTTCTGGAAGTTGCTGTTGGTGCCTGGGCGGGCAGTTTGACGCTTGCTAACACCTTGTCCGTCGTTGGCCTCAATGAAGTCACGGGCAACCCAAACAACGACGTGATCTCCATCGTCGCGCTTTAGCATGGAGTGCTTGTACACTGTTGGTCGTGGTAGTTGATTAGTATCACTTCACAGAACAACGATGAGGGGTAATCAAGAATTGCGTACTCTCAGTAACGTTGACACCATGGATATCGGCGAGCTCAAGGTCTCGAGCATCGAGGAGGTCATCGCGCTTGAACAGCACGAGGTTGTCACCCGAATTGTCAATGTCCGCAACAGGGACAGCAACAGTGGAAGTAGCCAGCAGACTGGGGAGAATGTATTTGAAGAGCATCTTGATGGTCAGAGGGTAGCTTGGATTATTTGTAGAGAAGCGATGAGTGATGAGGTTTATTGAGTAAGTCTGTTGTGGAGACAATATTCGTCCATGAATGTGGTCGGATGGATGTCAATTTATGTCCGTTTCTCTCTCCCCTTAGCATCGTGTTTATCCTATATCGAACGTTGCCAACTAATCACATTTAGTATTGCCTTCAGCAATTGCTACCTGCTAATGTTCTCGTATAATCTCTTTATCCCGCGGCAATGTTCATGCAATCCTTCATTGTCCCCTTTGATACAAGCATGTAACTCTGAAAAACAATTTCCGGTCCTGGTATAAATGAATTAGCCTCATTCCTTGTTCGCCAATCTGATGATAGAACATGTCGGCGTATGCCATTTTCGTAAAGGAGTACACCATACTGTGGCAAGTTCACGCCGTCTCAACCATTCTGCCTTCTTCATCCAGCAATCACCGAAGCCACATTTAATGAAAATACGACAGTAATGTTCAATAAGGATAGAAAGACTTTAGCCACTACGCACATACCCGTCTATGGCCATTGGAAATCGCAGCTAATAGGTAGTGCGGCTGAACTAAAGCCTGCCTCCTCTTAGGTTGGGGGCCATGCATTGCAGCTGTACCTGGAGTTTCCGGCCCGCTCTATCCATTTTGCCATGGCTTGGCACATCTAACTTCGCCTGTTATTCGCTCTCTGTAACAATACTCGGATAGTAGGAATCCGTTTGCATATGGAAAAGCCTATAGTGGAAATAATGAGGAATGGCCAACTGGACGGGTTGCCGTCTAAACTGATCACCATAAGCGAGGGCTGTGCCGTAACAATACGATTTGGCAACCATTTCACAATGGATTGTTCCTGTATAGTCAAACTTGCATTATTCTGCTTATGATCTGACAGAGTGACGGACGGTGCTAGTAGGAAGATTTTAGAAGTCACTCGGAACCAGGAATGACAATGATCTGAAAGACTACAATACACTTTTAACAACATTTTGCAAATTAAATGGAAGTTCTTCCTTGTTATCTTATACAATTGCTTATACAGGCCCAACTGTGTCCATCAGCCACATATCAAGGTCGATTTCATTGATATTCGGGTCCTGGAACTGATTGTCGATGAATGTCTAAATCGTTACATTAGTCCCAGTCATAATGTCAGAATCATCAAGAAGTAGAACTCAACATACCCAATCAATATTGTCCATCATGTCCAGGTCGTTCATCTGATATAGCGGATCGTTGGCCAGGCTACCGGATGACTCTGCATCTAAAGTCTGCCACGGTTCGGAATCTGTTGGTGGAGACCATGCACTCAGAAAATCGTCCACACGCTCCATTGTAGAGCTCAAGGCGTGAGCGACAGTACGTGCTTCCGAGCTCATCTCCTTAGCACCGACCCAAATCTTGTGAGTATTTCCAATAATTACCAAATACTTCTGTACTTCCTGACAAGCAGTTAGGTTAAGTGGAGAATATTCATCCTGTCGGATAGTCACTGTAAGATCTAAGCAGATCACCATGGCGGCCAAAGTAAAGTCACTCAGTGTCAAGCTTGTGATCATCCACTTCAAATCATGAAGCTGACCACCTACCTGAGTAACCCGGTCCATCTCTACCTGTCTTTCCAACAGTCTCCCAGCCGCTTCAAGGCAAGCATTTCTCGAAAACTCAGAACGACTGTCATGTCGATGCATTAAATGCTGTCGATGAAGAACAATGATACTCTTCAAGTGTAAAAGCTCGAGCGTTGTTCTTGTCAAGATCACACTCACCTCTTCTGTGAGGAAGTTTGTAAGAGGCTTGTACTTGAAATGTTCAGGGATATTCGCATAAGCCTGGCGCACCTCCACATCAAGAGTAACCGTAGTTTCGGGTGATGGCGGAGTGGGAGATCGTGTATGCTTGACAACTTCCTTGAATTTAGCCATAACCGACGCCTTCACAATAGAATAAAGAATTGTGGTGTTCTCAGACAGTGGTCTTGATGGCGGTAGCTCTTTGATATCCGGATGCAACTGGTTCTGGTCCAGGTTTCTGGGGAGCTCTGTATCGCAAGAGTCTGACGGTACCATACTAGGAAGACCTAGTTGGAATGACATGAGTGCATCAAGCTGAAATATGCAAACCCAAACTCTGCGTCTCATCTCGCTATCGAATGCAGAGATAGTTGAGTTTGGTACCTTGGACGAGTCACGGTGGTAACCTTTACTTATCGCAAGCTGTACCACTCTTCCCATGAGGAACCAAAGATTGGTATCAGATGCTTTTGATCGAAGCCAGCAGCCGACGAGGTGCAAGAGCATGGCTTCAACGGCATGTTCGTTGGATGAGACATAATTGCCGAGAAGAAGACGTTGCTGGGTCTTGATGGATAAATCTTTGCTAGATGGAAGTGGGACAGGCGAGTTGAGGACCATGCCCGAGGCTTCGTATACGCCTGTTGATAAACTTAGGAGCGCGAAGAGCAGAGCAGTCCATGTGTTGGAAGTGTGTCTCGGTGAATTCCAGAACCTTTCGTACTGTGCATAGTTAGCAATGGTCTATATTCACCGCTGCGAGGTCACATACCTCGCGTTGAAACTTGACAGGATGCAAGATCGCTGATATGAAACTGTTAGTAGTGGTCATCCCAAAGAAGAACTTGACCTACGCATCATGGTATAGTGCCATCTGAAGAACATAGATACCAGGGTATCACAGACCTGTCTTGGAGGCAAGGCCGCCAGAATACTGTCATCAGTTGTTCCTTTGGTAGAGCCAAAATCCAAGTCTGGACTCATCCTCCCAAGTTGTTCGGGACTGACACCAGATGAATTGCTGGGTGAGGTCTGCTCTTTCTCTTGAGGGCTCTCACTAGGAAGTTCCTCTCGAATAGCCTTGATGTTTTCCAGGATAGAAGACCAATGGCTCGAGTCGAGATGGCCTGCTGGTCCTTGGGGTACGGCGTTGCTGTTATGTTTGGCTTCGCTACCGCCTCTAGACTCGATAGAGCCGGGGGTAAAGAGAGAAGCACCACCATCTGCACCCCTCGGCCCCTCATCAGAGATACTGAGCGACGCCATGGGATCTCGTTGTTGAGCCACGATGGTCAGTAACCCTTCCAAATGCTTGAGCCGTTCAGTAATTGAAGTGCCTTTCTCCACGCGTCGCTCATTCCTGTCGGCATTGGAGGCATAGTGACATATCGACTGCTTATTTCTTCGGATACACGAGTCACAGGGTAAGTTTCTGTTGCATTTCAACCTAGTCTAATCAGCAATGTTTCACTCTGTCAAAATCCACGATGAAACGTACTTTCGCGTTCGACAGGGCTCGCAAGACTTGGGAGGTCGATTGCGTTTCTCAACTTTGGCTATGATAGTCAGTATCCTCATCATATCCTTGGTTTCAGGGCTTACTAGTACCTGTTCCAGACATATTTCCTTTCTTTGGATGGAGGTAAGAGAGATTATGCGTAGAATGGGAGGGAGATAAGCAAGATCCGCGACGGACTAAGAATGTGGATTTAATACCCCCGCTGACAGATGATTGGCTGTTGGTGTCAGCGGCGTTATTAAATCCGCTCCTAGACATGGAGATTTCGGAACAGAAATGATATATATAAACAGCAAGACTATGTTGTCAAATATGCTTCAATACAATATCATCAGTCCAATATCTCCTACTATACTTTACCACTGTCAACATTATCAATCATGGTCATGTCAGTCATCTCAGGCGTCTACGGCATCAGTTCCACCCTTTACTCCAACCTATTCATCACTCTTCCATACCCTGAAACAAAACATGATCTATCCGACAAAGTCATGATAGTGTCTGGATCCAACACAGGATTGGGCTTTGAAGCCAGTCAACATCTTCTTCGTCTTGGTTTGGGCAAGCTTATCATGGCTGTTCGCAACCTCGACAAAGGTGAAGAAGCCCGTCGGGAGTTATTGAAGTTGACAAAACGAGAGCCTGAGTCAATCGAAGTCTGGTTCCTCGACATGGCCAACTATGAATCCGTCAAGTCATTCGCCATGAGAGCAAACGCCTTGCCTGGACTTGATGTTGTGCTTGCCAATGCTGGTCTTGCAACTTCTGACGAGTTTACCACTGTTGAGGATAACGAACGTACCATCACCGTCAACGTCATCTCAACTTTCCTCCTCTTCTTTCTCTTACTTCCAAAACTTCGCAAGTCGTCTTTTCCGGGCAAATTCATCATCCCCAACTCAGCCACGCACTACTGGGCTCCCACCAAAGAACTTATCCCTGACGAAAAGGCCGGGCCCATATTTTCACGCCTCAATGATCCAGCCAAGTCCAACATGGCAGCAAGATACTACGTCTCCAAGCTCATGGTTCTTTATCTCACACGAGAGATCGCCTCTGGTCTTGAAACCTCTGAGAAGAACAGTGTGATTATTAACACCCCGAACCCCAGCTACTGCAAGTCTGGCTTGATGCGGGAAAAGGAAGATACTGCACCTCCAGACTTTTTGGCTCGGAGTGGAGAGATGGGTAGTCGTGCTCTTGTCGCTGGTGTTCTTGCTGGTCCTGAGAGCAATGGGAAGTACATGAACAACTGTCAGATTCATGAGTAAGTCAACTGGTCAGAATTTGTGTGCTGAAGCTAATTGACTATAGACCTGCCTGCCATGTCACTAACAAGATGGGTGCCAAGATCCAGGCTGCATTGTACAAGGAGCTACTGGGAAAATTGGAAGGTATTGCGCCTGGTGTTACCAAGACTCTGTAACTGGGATCAGTCTGGCCGTTTGTTGTTTGTTGTCTATTACCATTAGATTTTATGTTTCTTTTGTTCTCTATCGCCATTATTGTAGCTGCCCTGTTGGTATTATATAATCGATTAACATATCTCATCTGAAGACTGACGTATCGTCTTGTTGCGTCATGAACGATCACACGTGTGGTTAACTACTGGATTCACGGCACTAAATGTTTATAATAGTTCGATTTTCATGGATCAGGTAAGTTTTCTAATGCTTCAAGATGTCAATGACGACGAAATTGTACGTAGTTGTAGTATTTATATACGATATTGGTAACTATGGTTCATAGAAAGTCAATATACAGAATAGTATGTTCCAGAATTCCGAGCATCAAATGTATTGCTCCGGATTGTTCGCTTTTAGTAGATGATTTACTATTGTTGATGTCAGTAGTCAGATAGTAGCTAGGATCGGATTATATCTTACAGCAAGACCGAAGAACTTGATGTCCTCATCAGGGAAGTGGTCAACAGCGTGAGTAACACCGGTACCCAAGAAGGTCTAAAAACAGTCAGCAATGATTCATCTTTCACAATTCACTTCACATACCTCAAGCTTGTCACCAAAGACCTCTCGCTTGTAGGGGCTGCGAGGGAAGTTGTTGGTAGTAGACTTGGGGGTAGCAGAGTAGCCAAAGACGCCAGTCCACTGCTTGATGGTTTCGTAGTAGTTCTGGACGTTGAGAGTGGGGTCGGCAGTTCCGTGGTAGATCTGCATCTTGGGGCGAGCGCCGTTGTAGCCAGGGTACATGTTCTTGACAACGTTAGCCCACTGCTGCTGAGTGTAGCGGGACTTGCCCTGAGAACAGGTAGAGTTCCAGGCAGCGGCTTGGTTAGCCTGGCTCATGAAGCAGCCAGCGGGGACACCAGCGTAGACAATAGCAGCGGCGAAGATGTCGGGGTATGTAGCGGCCATGACGTTCTGATCTTGTTAGCTCATATCTTATAGTTGTACTTCAATTACTCACAGTCATCATAGCACCGGAAGAGTCACCAGTGACAAAGACTCTCTTGGAGTCACCACTGTAGTTCTTGAGAACATGCTTGACCATGTTGGCAACAGAGGTGCTGCAACCACCACCCTCGTGGGTCAAGGTCATCTTGGAGGAAACATCCCAGCAGTTACCAGGGGTGTAAGGAGTCTGAGGGTAGATGACGATGAAGCCGTACTTCTCAGCATTGGAAGCCCACTTGTTGCTCTGGTAGTAAGCCTGAGCGGTACCGGTGCAGTAGTGAAGACCAACAACCACAGCAGGGTTCGACTTCAGGTTCTTGGGAACGTAAAGGAACATGCGAGTTCCTGTGGGGTTGTTGCCATAGCCGGTGACTTCCTTGAGGGTGGATCGGGGGACGAGTTCAGCGCCGAAGACGGTGCTGATGAGGGTGAAGACCCAGACGCTGAGGATGGATGATAGCTTCATGTTGCAAGCCAGGAATGAAGGTGAGAATGACGTGCCAAGAAGATAAGTAGACAAAAGCGCGACTAGATGGTCTTATTTATTCTAGAATCCATAGTCTATGGGACGAACCGAGCAAAGACATGGGTCTTGTCTGTCGGGTGACTTTGCTCCAAGAAGTGCGGACCTGTATCCTCCGCTGCCGTGCTTCCCACGGCACTCAAAGTCTGAAACTGGGCATAGATCTAAGTCCCTGTCTCTGGATTCCGGGGCAGGCATGTCCATCCCCACACAATTCTATGAGTTATTGTTGCAGCATCGGTGTAAGGGTACCAATCCGGCTATTTTGTCATATGCCGGGGGGTACTTTTGGCTGCAGTCCCCGCGAAATAGGATGCAACATGATTTCTTCTTCAAGAACGACCCATCTCCTCATTGGATCAGAGGGTAAAATGGTGATTTTAACCAGGTGTAATAACCGATCGTGGGATGTTTCAGTGGGGATAGAGCGGACTTGAAACCTCGAGCCTTTCCATATTTGGCGTCGAGATGAAAATCCCGGTTAAATTGACGCTGTAAATGTATTCCACCAATAGAAAGAATGTTTATGCCAAGATCCTTAAAACATCCTTTTTATTACCTGGTTTAATTGCCACCATAAACCCGTTTCTGTCTCTCTTCATGAGCCCAAGGAGTCAGGACTCATTTATACTCTTCCATGTAGGCTAGAAGCTTCATCACGTACTACAATGAATCCTCTACGACTGGAAAGCTTATGTCGTCTCTGCGATAGCTATCAGTCATTGTTGAAGTTCTGGACCATTATTTCTAAATTATAGTACCCATGAGGCTGGCCTTAACTGCGCTATGACAAGTAAGCAGTCAGCTGTGCTAGTATCGTCTAAGTGGTGGGTGGTTATTGGCCGGTAGTTTGAGCCCAGAGTTTTGGCCATCTCCCAGTGTCTCGTATGCTCAGTTGAGTCTCGCCATAGATGCCGCAAAACTGAAAGTCATCACCTGATAATAGGGTTTCCATCTTCAATTATACTTTTTCGAGCATTATGACTCCAATGCTCACACGGGAGAAAGTCATCACAGTCCTTTGCGGTAGCCCCTTAGTATCACATACAGTGTCTTCCTTGCCGGTTGTTCCGGTATGTCACTTGGATGCGCTCGATAAAGTCTGCGTTGAGTAACATTTCTACATGTCTGTAGTCATGGATCAGCTGCAGAAAATGGCACCATGTCTTTGGGTAGACGGTACCGGATGAGCACTTCGTAATATCTTACCATATTTTATTATTTGAATTCGTTGATTTTATGTCGTCTGCAAGCTTCACCACAGCCAGAATGTCTTCTCGAAGTCAGGTGTAGTAATTAACGTTATTCTGAATGAGGCGTCCTCAGTCATTATAAGAGGACAGAGTCAATGTCTATCCACCTTAGCAAGAACCACCCGACTGGTTTTGAATGTTGTGGGATAATAGCACTTCCTTGTTATTCGTTGGTGTATCCAGACTGAGTGAATTGTTTATTCTTATGAGGCAATTTACCACTGTGTAGCCACTGTTGGGCCTTAAAAGAGAAGAGGCAAAGGAACCAATGCAGCGCTCGAGTCATCTTCAAAGAACTCACATCAAACTGGATCGTATTCTTTATTTTCTATCAATACTTATCGATCACCTAGACCTGCGTCAACATGGACACATCCTTCGTATTTACCATACTGTAACCTCAACGTGTCGATTCATACCATTGATGCCGGTGCATCCATGGCCCATGTCATCTAGAACCACCCACGACCATGGAATGCATCAACCAGCTGAAGCCACCCTCCAGATCGATGCTCTTTTGGAAGAGGATAGAATCTTTGCTCTCGTGTCAACTGATATAGCGGAAACTCTCATGGTCGCAAGATCATCTATCTGTGCAGATAATGTTTCGGTAATCGCAATGATGATCGACACTCTCAATGTCCCCCACAAAAGATCGTCGGTTCTTTCTATTGACATCAAAGGCGAAGACCTCGCGAGACGGGGCATAATTGCTATTATTTTCATGGATGGTTATAGTAACGATTGTTTCTATGATCTAGTCGTTTCCGTTTTTGAACATTGATGATTTGACTTACTGAATATAATGACTCCATCTTTGAGTACGTCTTTGAGAATAGCAAATTCGTGAAGAGTTTCTTTGCAGTTATTAATGAGCACGACGTGCTGCATGCGCATTTTGGAATCTGCCAAAGTTCTCTGTCATGAGTGGCCTAGTGAACGAATCTAGATCATTTCGGCGAATAATTTGCGTGCAAGATATACCAACAACTGTTTCATGAACAAAACGATAGCCCCTCCCATTGATGGCAGTAGATAGTTAACAACTCATTAACCACGTTCCGAAGCAACTATATATACTCTACTTCAATCCATATTGGCCAACCCGCCAAGCCGGCAGTTCCATCTCCGTGTCTACTATTACACATCGAACCACGGTAATTCTACTCCGAGGTTCCATTTCCCCTTCCAGAAGCCGGGTTTCGTCCCTATTAAGGATTAAAACCCGCCCCGGGATAATTGCCAACAAGCTGATGCGCCACGCGCTAATTCGAGGGAAATTGACAATCCCTGTTTACGATCACACACTACTCGGCGAATTAGTAGCGTTCATCCTTGCGCGGATAGCAATGCTACTTAAGAAGACGCATTTCTCCAACCCAGAAAACCGGAAGGCCTCCTAGCTACCCATCGCGAACTAAACTCAAGATGGCGACCCTTACACGCCTTTTGGTCTTTCTGTCCTATCTCTCAGTTTCTCTCGCTTTGCAATTCCGCGGCGTTGACTGGTCCTCTGCTGCTGTTGAGGAGCAAAAGGGCATTAAATACACCAACAGCGCTGGCACGGCTCAGCCACTGGAACAGATCCTCGCTGCGAATGGCGTCAATTCAGTCCGTCAGCGCGTCTGGGTGAACCCTTCCAATGGCGAATACAACCTCGACTACAACATCAAGCTCGCCAAGCGTGCAAAGGCTGCGGGCATGAGCGTTTACTTGACGCTGCACTTTAGCGACACCTGGGCTGATCCGGGCCACCAGGCAATTCCTCGTGGATGGCCCACTGGTATCGATGATTTGGCGTGGAGACTCTACAACTACACTCTTGATGTCTCCAACGCTTTCCAGGCTGCTGGTGTCCCTCCCGCTCTCATCTCCATCGGTAACGAAATCACCGCCGGTCTCCTCTTTCCCACCGGATCAACAAAGTCATACTACAACATCGGCCGTCTTCTCAACTCTGCTTCCTACGGCATCAAGGATTCCCGTCTTAGCCCGAAGCCCAAGATCATGATCCATCTCGACAAGGGCTGGGACTGGGGTACCCAAGAGTACTTCTACACTCAGGTCCTCAACCAAAAGGGAATCGCGCTCAATGCTTTCGACGCCATGGGTGTTTCTTTCTACCCCTTCTACGGATCAGGCGCTACCTTTTCGGCTCTCGAGACTTCGCTCACCAACATGGCGAACAAATGGGGCAAGCAGATCTTTGTTAGTGAGCTTGACTGGCCGACTTCTTGCCCTTCTCCCGCACAGCCCTTCCCTAGCGATATGAAGAATATCCCTTTCTCTGCTGCTGGTCAGACGCAGTTTATTCAAAAGGTGGCTAGTATTGTTAGCAAGGTCCGAGGTGGAGCGGGATTGTTTTATTGGGAGCCCGCTTGGATGAACAACCAGGCTCTTGGATCGTCTTGTCCTTCCAACACGCTGTTCGCGTGGCCTGGAAAGGCTCTTTCAAGTCTTGCTGTTTTCAAGAGCATTTAAAGGGGTTTCTACCTAACGCTATTTTGTAGCAGCGTTCAAGTACATAGTTTCCTGAATGAACATAAAATATTATTTAAGCATGTGCGACTTTTTTAATTTTGGAAACCAATAATCCGCTTTTCCAGCTGTTTGTCATCGCTTTCAATTATGTGACCTTGTAACCTTGTGACCTTGTTACTTTGTGACCTTGTGGCCTGGTTGAACTCTATTCTGTTGGTCTTGATGCTTTACTCTTTTTGAAGATGTAAATCACCGCCGAATCATCATCCATCATGTCACTTCTCTCAATCCTTGATGACTATTTCCCACATATTCTAGCACGTATTCAACCATCGTGGTAAAAATGACTTTCGTTCAAGGTAATTCGTAGCTTTTACAGCACTGAACCACCAACATTGATATTGGCCTTTTCTCAAATCTAATACTCTGCATTTCTCTAGCAACGGCCACGAACTTCCTTGGGGTTGGCGAAGCAAGTTCCCTTTCCATCAGCACAAGGGAAGCCCTTGGCAGCGACCTCTTTGCAAGCATCCTCCCACTGATCTCCAGCGATCTGAGCTTCGGCGTCTTCTTGGGTGCACTGTGAAAGGTTAGCGACATTCTATTTTATAGAATAGAGTCAACTTACACGACCAGATGGAGTATCATACTTGACACCTCCCCACTAAATGGATGGTCAGTTTTATTCGATACTCTAGCATGCTGCATTCATACCTGGTAGTCTGCGTCGTCGTAGACGGTGCAAGCATTCATGGTCATGCGAAAGTTGTAGCTGTCGCCATTGTGGCAGGCGCAGTTGTTGTGGAGTTTTGCCGTACTGTGAGCTTGTTAATAAGCTTATCGACAGATATGAGGTTGGGGAGCTTACGCGACAGAGAGGAAGAGAACAACACTAAAGACCTTGGCCAACATGATGAATGATGAGATTGAGAAGATTGGGTAGACTAGATAATAACTGAAATATTTCAAGTAGTAACGACAGGTTTGGACAGTAAAAGAGTGACTGGGTGATCAAAAGAGTGTAAGCCAACAAGTGTGTAGTTGATGATGTTAGCAGAGACAGAGGCCGTTATTAAAAGCACCACGTTCTCACTCCATCATCAAAAGACATTTGATTTCCGAACGGCATTACCCGTACTTCCCCTGCTCTGTACTGCAATTTAGCAACACGAAGCGGTATGGAGGGATCCTTATTCTTGGCATTATCACCTGAAACGTCACAACCATCTCCTCCCGAGAGATCAGCACAGCTTTTCGTCTGAACACTAGTCATGTTCCCCCTAAATCCATGCATCCCACGTTCTTAATATGGAAATACCTCGCACGGCAAATCCGAATAATGGGGAAATCGTCGACGGGATGAAACCACGCGAGAAACTCTATTTTGACATATGGATGAAATGCATGATCCGACGGAATTAACTGAAACGCGGAATTCGATTTCCCGTGTGGAGACTTGGATATGACAGCTTCTATTTGTTCACTTCAGTGTGTTTATGGGCCAGTGTTGCAATGGGCAGATGTCATGTGTCGGCGCGATAGAGGTTATACGCATTGCCCGTTTAGGAGTCAGAGGGTCTTGACAGGGATGGCATATCGGTAGATGAACGTGTGCATTGATCTAAGCGTGGACCGTTGATGTTGAAAAGATAAAGATAAAGATGTCCCGCCTGGAATAGATCATCTTGTCAACACAGATCTTGTATCCGTTCATTCATTCATTCACTCTTTGGAACACACCACGGTCTTTACCACCAGTCACTCATTCATTCATTTGACGTTAGCCAATTATTCTGCTTCACCAGTTAATTGCAGTAATTTCACCATCAGTCATCATGATCCCCGCCACTATTCTTGCACTTCTGAGCATCGCTTCCGTCTCTCAGGCGGCAGCTGCTCCCAAGATTCTCTCCTCTGACGACATCATCGTCCTCAAGACCGATGGAACTTCTCAGGTCATGAAGGCCGCCGACCTGGAGGCTCTTGAGACTGCCCCTGCTGTCAAGAACATCGCTGGCTCCGCCAAGAAAGATATCCAGCGCCGCGACTGCGAGGACAGCACCGAGATCCAGGTCCTTTCCGACAAGGAGTTTGTCAACTGGGACGTTGCCATGTCCCCCGTCATCAGCAGTCTCGGCGGCTCCAAGGCGACCGTCAGTGTGACCAACGGCTACACCATCACCAACTCCCTCAGTGTCGGCGCGGGTTTCAGTATTCCTTTGATCAAGGATATCTTGACTGCTTCTTTGAGCATCGACTACAGCGAGACATGGTCTTCCAGCCAAACGCAGTCGCTCTCCTTCACGGTCCCAGAGGGTCACCACGGTATCATTGTCAGCCAGCCTTATGTTCGCCGTATTGAGGGCAACGTCATCGATGGATGCAAGGGAGATGCCAAGGAGGGCTTCGTGTCGGATTCTTATGAGAGCCAGGCTTATGGAAACCTTCAGTGGGTCAAGGGTATCATTCGTCTTTGCAGCAGTGAGACGTACCCTATTCCTTACTGCAACGGAGAGGGCGAGCACAAGTAGATGCGAAACCTTGTGCTACTGTTTGGTGTTGTCGTTCCGCTGTATCTAGAACCTAGCAAATACTCAACCTCCACCACAACAAGAGATAATCTATTGATCAATAACTCTTTCGCATCAAGGAGCCCCGTGCTAGTACTGAAGACTGTTGGTACTGCCCCCGTGACCAGGGGATAGGGTTTCCATCTTCAATTATACTTTTTTGAGCATCATGACTCCAGTTCCCTCACACATGACCAATGCCCTACTATAAGGGGCACAAAATGCGCTTCAATCCAGCTTTTTTCCTCTTCCCTCCACCTACATCAACATATCGCAAAACCACACTGCCCCCGTGACGATAAACTCAGTATAGAGCCCCACTGAAGCAGGCTGCTGCTGCCTGATGCCAAACGAGGCTGCTGCCTAGAAAATGACCGCCGCCTACCCTTTATAACCTAAAATAACATCGATCCTAATGTCTCTTCGGAGACAATATGGTCAAACAGTAAAAATACAGAGAAGATTAGCATGGCCCCTGCACAAGGATGACACATTCAAATCTAGAGAAGCTCAAATTTTTTGTAATTTTCTACACCACCTCCCTTTCTTATGTAATCATTCTTCGGGCGCAACTCTCTTTTCTTTATGGCTGGTTGTTAAAAAGACTGAGGTCCAAGGGAATTCTTTCTCCCATCCAGATAGCTCGTTCCAAATGATCCCTCTTCATTGACGCCCAGCGATCCACGCCCTCTTTTGGAATTATGTTCGGGTGGACAAGCGCCGACAGAGGTCCTCTCCAGACATTCAACCATGGAATGAATGCTCCGAATTGTGCTGGTGTAAAGAGATTCACTTCGAACATGGCGACAGGGTGAGGTCCGATGGGTCCATCCCATATTTTGTAGGTTCGCAGCTCGGGGACTGTGAATGTTAGGAGAGTCTATGGACTGTGCAAGTGATGTGACATACATTCTCGCCTGATGCGCTCCCAGAGTTCTTTGGCGTATTTAGTTTGTTCTTTGTTCCCTTGGAAATAATAGATGTGAACGTCGCTGTGGTTGTTGTTTGTTAGTCATTGTTCGCACCACGTGTAACATGACTCACAAAGCGCCCCGTGGGGTTTGATCAAAGGGGTCTATAAACTTTTCATAGGCTTCGCTTCTCTTTGCTGCTGGGTTGACATAACTCTTCCCATCTTCTGCCATGTCGTTGGGCAATGGTGGAGCATCCTCATATCCCGTCAGAGGGGAGGGATATTTGAAGACTGAAGCGTCGCCCATTGTTTTGGATGTCGGGTAAATACTATGCAGGAATTAATACCGATAAAATGCGAAATTGTCAGAGTCTATAATTTGATGTTTGTGTTAACGATAGAGCGCGTTCTTTATTCGTGGTGCGGGGGATTTGATCTCAACGGTTGCGTGATGTCTCAAGCCGGTGGTTCTATTAATAATCCGTGTGATTAGTCAGCATTTGCGGGATGCCGATACACGCGATTTACCCTGCACTGGAACATGTTTAATCATGTCGCGTCACGATTGTCAAAATATCGTCGGTGAATCGAGGAGAGTTTATCCGTTCCACTCCAATGAGTGGTTTTGAGTCACTGAGGATATTCTGAGGCAATAATTAACGCGTTGAACCCCATCCGTGCTTGCTTTCCTGTTATACAGGCTTCTAAGAAACATGT
Source organism: Fusarium pseudograminearum CS3096 (assembly GCF_000303195.2). Classification (NCBI taxonomy): domain Eukaryota; kingdom Fungi; phylum Ascomycota; class Sordariomycetes; order Hypocreales; family Nectriaceae; genus Fusarium; species Fusarium pseudograminearum. The sequence goes on along the minus strand of NC_031953.1, from coordinate 6,470,321 downwards.
GGTGGGGAAAGCCTCGGTATTGACAATTGTTAATCGCAGTAAGGATTAAACGATGGGATGGAAATTCCATTTGCTCACTACAATTTCTTTTGTCATCCATTACTATACTACCAGCTGCATTGCCCAGTTGTGCCTTGAATTAGAGTCTTTTCGAGGGTGGCTGAGCTGGTCATCCCTGCAACTATCATCAGCTTCTCTCCGCCAGTTATCAACATTGAGCTTTAAATGTTTATTGGGTGGGTCTCGGGCAATTTTGGCCGGGTTCTCCATGGACAGAGTTGTACCCTTCTAGGGTCTTTTCTTTTGCGATTGATCTTCCAGGTCATCTTCAGAATCGAGTAGATCGGCCATGTCTGATGTTTAACTTCCGCATACCCGAGGGATCTTCACCATGACATAGCAAATACAAGCAAAGGCTATCCGAGCATCAAATATCACAGTTTCAGCGTCGTGGCTACGTCAAGCTATGAAACGGTGACGGCTGTCATGGCTTGCCGTGGCTTATCGCACAGGACCCTACGTAGGCACTGCGAGTGCGAGAGACCATCATGGACAAACCAGGTTAGTATGAGGCTGAGTGATGTCTTTTGTCCCTGAGATGATGACCAGGAACAGAAAGTGATGCGTACTCTTTCCAGGGTTTTATGGGTCAGATAGCGAAGTATTGGTCAATTCGCATGTCGTTAGCCGAGTGCGACAAGTTGACTGTCTCTGTCTGTGCCGTTATAAGCGGGCGATACGCAGACCAATATCCATGACGTCAAATCTTGGAGTATCGATCGTGTACCCATTTCTTGATCTGTCTTATTCCCTTTCCAAAATCGACAATCAATTCAATCTTTGATAAAAACAGCGTTGTTACACTCCAATTCTCTTTCACAATGAATCAATTAATAAATGAATCAGACCAATCTTCTGATTCCTTGGCATCAATATCAACATCACCTTCATCAACAACTTCTTCACCACCACCACCAACTTCAATGGCTGACATTGGCACCGACTCTGGGAATCTCTTCCGTCTAAAGGACGTTCTCTCATATTTCTCTGCTGTAAAAGGTGATCTCTCCAACGTCACCGCCCCGCCTTTCATTCTAGCCCCGAGATCGGCCATCGAGATCCCAGCCGCTTGGGCATGCCATCATGATCTCTTTCTCCAACCTTCAGAGGAGCCCGACGCCGGAGTGAGAGCGCTGCTTTTGGCAAAGAATTATGTATGCAGTCTGAAACAACTCGTTGGTGCCGACACGGAAGATGCGGGCAAAAAGCCATTGAACCCATTCCTCGGTGAACTCTTTCTCGGTTCATACTCGGACAAGGCTGGTTCGCAATCACAATTAATTGTCGAGCAAGTATCACATCATCCACCAGTCACGGCTTGCTCGATATACAACAAAGAGCGTGGAATATCGTCACGAGGCTTTGTGGGGCAAGAAACATCCTTCAGTTTAGTCAGCGGTGTCGCGGTACGACAAACTGGATATGCGATCATCAAGGACGACAAACACGACGAGATACACCTCATGACCATGCCCACAATTCTCGTCAAGGGAGTCACAACCGGAAATCCATACCCGGAACTTGAGGGCCCGAGCTACATCACCAGCTCAAGTGGTTACATGACCAAAATTGAGTTTTACGGAAAACGAGCATTTGGATTTGGTGAGAAGAATCAAGTAGTCGCCGAGGTCTTTGCGCCAGACAACAAGAAAGAGCCACTATATCGCATCACAGGACAATGGACTGGCAATTTAGTTGTTCAAGATTCATCAAAAACTACACTCGAAGAATTCCACGTCGACAAAATACCAATTTCCCCACTGAGCGTCGCGCCCATAGACAAACAGACACCATGGGAATCACGACGCGCCTGGTCAAAAGTTACACACGCCATCAAAGAACGCAATATCGAAAAGGTGTACGCCCACAAAAGCGCCATCGAGGACTCACAGAGAAGACGACGAATGGAAGAGGAAAAGAAAGACGTTGAGTGGAGCAGACTATTTTTTACAAGATCTTCAAAAGGCGATGCAGTGGCGGAAGAGCTTCTGGCTATGATTCCAGAGAGGCTTGAGGGTATAGACTTTACAAAGACGAATGGGCCTTGGGCATTTATTGGAGTTGATGGAGCAGAGGAGCTAAAAGCGAATTTGAGTACGGATACGTTACCATGAGATAAATATTTTATTAGCGACATTAAAGAATACCAGTTGCTTTCCAAGTCAAGATGTAACCCTAGCTATCCCTACTGAAAAGTGCGCGCAATAGCTAGACCCTTCATACTAGCTCTTTCTTCTACTTGATGACTAGAATATTCTAGATGCAATACAACCCACAGATGTCCTTGTTTCGAAGGTGCTTGCACAAACGTGTCGATCAGGAAAATAACAGTGCCAAGGGGCTCGGGACGTAAATCCATCCACCAACCCTGAAGACCACATTCTTGCGTATCCCCAGAAGGCGAAACCCAGCTGGGGCAATAATAAGTCGGACCCTTCGAAGTGTGAGCTGCGCAAGAGATGACATCCGTGTGACGCGAATTCCAGTGCGAATTGGGTCTCGTAAATATCGACTGGAGCCGTCGTTGCCCATCGATTGTATTCGGAAGGCGCGGGTGCTTGGGGCAGTCGGAAGACAGTATCATTCTTGTAACAGGCTGGGAAATATTCCATGACGGTCCTGACTTCTGCCGCGCAGCAAAGTCCAATGTCCTGACCCTTATGCGGCAAAATGGATACTAGATTCATTTGAGACAACCGGGAAATGTCAATGTCGGACCAGCAGACTATATTTGGCCTACTTTCGACCATGGCCTTGACTTCGCCGAACAGCTGTACAATCCACAAGGCTCTGACAGCTCTCATTTCTTCAACATATGTTGGCTGCCCGACTCCGTGAACAAATCCCCCCATGTGTTCGGGCCAACCTGGACTCGGAGGATAAGGGGGAGCAGGTATATAGTAAAAGTTTGATCTTTGCAGTCGCTGCATACAGGATGACAGCAAAGATTGCGCCAAAGCCGAAATGTGATAGGCTGTCGCGACGACGGATGTTATGGCATCGCGAGAGTCTGGTAAGGAACATAAATTGGAGGTTGCGCTCGTGTAATAGGCATAAGGATTCGGCCTCCGGCAGTAGACTAGACAACTCATGAATAGTTGGAAAAGCCGACTAGACTGAAAAGGAAACTTCTGCGCTCGTACAAGTGCCACTACTATGATAACCTCCCTGAATAAGGATGGCGTAATCGAGTTTGGTCCTGAGAGTACGCTTTCAGTGATCGTAGCGTAGCGGATGGCAAAGATACGCCAGCACCTGGGTGACGCTCGTAGTAGATTCCACAATGTATCAAGGGTCGGAACGTTGCTGGCTATGATTTCGAGGATTTCCGTCGGCATCGACTCCAGCGACGTTCGGTCTGTGTTGGCTGTATCGTGCATTGCGTGGCTCATGATTGTCAGGGCGGTTGAGATTTCGTGGATATTGGTAGTGTTGGAGGAAGATCAGCCATAGGGAGAGGGAGGAAAAGAACAGAAATTTATAAGTTGATGAAAAGCCTAAGCATTGGTCCACAGTATGAGCTTTGGCTGCCTAAAGGTTAAAAGAGACTTTGATAGGGCATGAATTTATGAGATTGAACCTTACTATCGGCGATACCTGGTGGTTGGTACAACTTTGAAAAAGACAATATTGACTTTTTAGTTGCCCTGCAACAAAGAGTCATACAGCTTAGGGTACAGGAGTAACCATTCTCGCACAACACAAAATGATTGGGGCATTCCCAACGCAAGTGATCGGAAGAATTGATAATGCCGAGAAACAGCAATAACCAACACTTTTAATTACTCGAAACCTCCGGCTTTCGCTCGGTAGTCTGATATTTCTATATAATATTCTTTTCGACAATTTTGGTAGTTAATTCACGATGCCATCTCTATGCCTGTCATCATTCGTTGTTAGACTGGCTCTTGTTAGTGCTTACATAGACTGTCGACTTCCCAATACTATCGTCAATCCTACCGCTATTTTCGACCGAGTTTCGGTCGAATGCTATTCAGCCCACGCGAAGTAGGATTCAAACCGGAGAAAAAATCCTTCGTCACGGACAAGGAAACACTTCGATTATAAATCTGTGCTACCCTGTCAGCGCTTGTATCCGCTGACGCTTACAATGAAAAGCTATAAATTGTCCACCCTATTCGTGTAATTGAGAATTAGAAACAACTTCAATAAACACAATCACAACACTCACCATGTCAGCTATCGCACATTTGCCCTTTTCTTTTCCCACTGGTCTGACGTCGCCTCAACCCTTCAACATCTCTGTCGATAAAGACTTTATCCAACAGACTCATGCCAAGGTCAAAACATGGCGTTCACCTGTTAGCTTGTTTTCCAACTGGACAATCGAGGGCCCTGATACAAACCAGATCGATGATGTTGCCCAATACTGGGCCAACGAGTACGATTGGTTCTCTGTTCAAGATCGACTCAATAATGAGGGCCATCATTACGCGACTTCAGTCTCGAGTGACGGGAACTACACAGCTCCTGTTCCACTCCATTTTGTCCACCGAGAGTCCAGTCAAGCTGATGCTGTCCCTCTCCTTCTACTCCATGGATGGCCCTCAACCCACTTGGAGTGGTCTAAAGTCATCGAACCTCTTGTCACTGACGCTGATACACCCTTCCACATTGTCGCACCCGACCTACCAGGCTTTGGCTTCAGTCCCGCACCTACACAGCCTGGGCTTAGCCCTCGTGAAAACGGACGGGTCATGGATGGTCTCATGAAACAGCTCGGGTACTCCAAATACGGGATTGTGAGTACCGATTTGGGTTGGCAAGTTGCCATGTGGATGGTTGGAGATGCAGAGTCAAACATCATCGGACACATGACAGATTTCTTCGCCACCCAGCCGACCGAAGATGACTTGGAGCGTCTAGCCCGAAATGAGACTACTGAAGAGGAGACGGCTTACATTGTGTCTTCCAATGCATGGTATTCTTCTCATTCAGCGTATTCGACGGTCCATACCCAAAAGCCTTTGGCCGTGTCCCTTGCCTTCGGCGATAGTCCGGTTGGCTTTCTCGGCTGGGTGTGGGATCTCATGTATGCGGTGTCTGATGGCTACAAGTATACTTACGAAGAACTTATCACCGATGCTATGATGCTCTTCATTCCTGGCCCGTACAACAACATTCGAGCGTATCTAGAGGCATACAGTGTACGTATACTTGTCCAGTATCTGAGACGACAACTGACAGTTCTTAGCCGGGCATGATGACCTTTCCGAAAAGCAATGTTCCCACTGGCGTTTCAGAATGGACCTTTACCGATGGTCCATTCCCTGACATTGCCGCTTCCCCTCTATCGGTATGTTATTCTTCCAATTGACCATCATGCACGTAACTAATATTTGGATGTAGCCTCGAAGCTGGATCGAGAGAACCGCAAATGTTGTGTACTTTAATCGTCATGACTTTGGAGGCCACTTTCCTGCAGTATCACAGCCAAAGGAATGGCTTCAAGACGTTCGCAAGTTTTTTTCGGGACTTAATTGAGATGGGTGACGAAATGGGCATAGCGCCCAAAACGGACGAGTTCGATGGACGAGTTTGGCTTATTAACTGGTGAATTGGGATCACAGTGCAGCGATCGGGCTGTGTTTCATCTCTGGAACTGGGTATAATAAGAAAAGTAGTAATTATAGAGAATGGTTAAATTATTTGCTGCTTTATGCTCCTCCTTGGCCCCGCTCAATCTGTTCATAGCGACTCCTCTTAGGTCGCCCTTCACTACGAGGCGATGGCAGCTCCACCTCGACTGGACCGAACTTGCTACCCTTTCGTTCATGTTGAACTGGCTCCGTCTCGATCTTGACGTCGATACGTCGGTGGATGCCATTCGCTGTCTCAGGCACATCCGAATCATCGTCAAACGATGCCTTTGCAGTAGATCCTGCCTTTGACTTGTGAGTCATTTCTATAGATACACCATATCCTGGGGTCTTATCATGTGTGGCGTTCTTCGAACTGTGTATTTTCGGGGTGGTGGAATACGACAGAGATGGGTATAGTTCGTCTGTCATCTTCTTCTTGGCTAGGTGTGTGATCATGGAAGCCATGGACATTTCGATGTTGAGCTTGACCAGGTATACGACTGGGTGGAATTGGATGAAGACTGTCTGGTTTGGTAGGGACATGAGGCCAATGAGCAGTATCTGGTGACGAGGTTAGTAGTGTTTCAAAAAGTAGAAAGGTGAGAACATACATCCATGGCAACCGACACAACCATCAGTTTTGAGTTGAACGAGACAAGTGGTTGATACTTGGTAAGGTGGTTTTCTTTGAGAAGCCTCTCTTTTACAATGTGAAGAAAGTACCAATTGAGAACCGCGTCGATGATGCAAATCAGGATCTTGGAAGTTCTGTCCCAGTATTTGTTGATGGTAACAAATCTACCACAAATTAGTCAAACGCACTTCGAGTTTTGAATTGGGAACTTACGTTTCTAACGGCGGGTCAACGTGTGCAGGTATAAAGATGCAAAAGACAGCGATGTTAATCAAGGTTGTGACAAATGCTGTACCCCATTTAAGGCGCCAGATTGTTTGTCGAGACTCGGCAATGATACTGATTCTGTTGATGATGATCTGGAACAGCAGTTGAATCTCAAAGACCCAGAAGAATAAGATAAAGAAGAAAATTGGAACGCTAATACTGTTAGATAACGTCCGGACAGACAGCTTCGCATTGATACGTACCCTGGTTGAATGATGCCATTCAGGAATAGATAGCCGAGTATTCCAATCCCAAGATTGGCTATGATCTCTCCCCATATCATGTAAATATATGTACTTCGCAAGGGGCTCCGGTTTCGCCTGGTTTGTTTCATAGCCTCCCATACTGTCAAGAAACCAAAGCCGAGGGAGAATCCCAAAGCCACAGAGGCAACCTTGTAATCCGAGATACTACTCATGTTGTAGTTGTGTATAAAGAGTGACGAAAGAAATGACTGAATGAGGAATCGGTATCGGTAGAGGAGGGATTGGAAATTTTAAACAAGGGCAGGGCCTGACTTTGAATCCATGATCCATGTCGGAGAATATAACATCTCGATGAGACCTCGGTAACGGCTATACACTTTGACAAACTATTGGGAATTAGTGGGATCTGAAGTCTGAGCCGCCCCGCATGATAGGACAATAGTTGATCTTGGGTTGAAGATCTTGAACCAGGGGATGGGGCACTAGTGCTGTAGTTTGAGGCGTCACGAAATAAGTCACGTCAGACTCTGGGGCTAACATATTGACGAAACATGACTCAGAAGGTGTCAAATCATGTGTTGGTAGTTGCAAGTTGCTTGAAGTGTGTTCCAAGCGACCTTGAAGCGTATCAAAAGGTTATCATAATCTTTACAGCCGAAATCTCATCGGATATCAAAAAGAAACGAGTACCAAAGCGTTAGGACCATTCGGTCCGGATCTCCGATACATCCCAGTCTTGAGATGAATATGACAAGCCTCAGTGGAGAACGTAACTAATTACAGAGGAGACTAACAAGTTGATTGACATGAAGATCCCCAGTATTCTACTGGTCGAGGATTGAAAAATCTACATCTTCCGCACACAAAGCGGAACTGTTCCGATCCAAAATGTCAGTCAGATCCACGCGCACAGTCGTTTTTGAATCATGCCGACCAATCCTTGACCATTGACAGGTTGTTAAATGTAAGGACGATGGTGATCAAAGCCGCGACTACTGCATCCCTGACCGAAACCTGGATGTCAATCAAGCAAATCATCCTGGATCCTGGTTCTTATCGATGATGTGGTATTGATCAGACACGTGGCGGCTACAGTACCCATAACAAAAAAAGGGTATCTAGGCTCAACTCGTCGCCGAGTTTTAAACGTCCGAGGGTCAAAGACCAGATAAATCAGCAATGACTAACCAATGATCTACAGCCGTTCTATTTGTTAGTCTGTTCTAGATGTCATGCTCTGATCTCGTGGCCATTGAACTCAGTGCTGGTGGTTGCAGAACACCTGCTTGCCTCATGTGTTAGAGTTTAAGCTAGTCACATTACCCCTGTTCTACGGCCATTCTTCTTAGGTGCATTCATATTGAATCTTAATCTGTGTGCTACATCTTCCCCTGAGCTACCAGCCCAAAAGTATCCAATCCGACAATTGCGGGATAAGTTGATCAACAAGTTAAATCTCCACATTGATTTTCTTCCAGCTCTCTCTTTCCTTCAATCCATTCCACCACTTCTCGACAGCTGGATACTTGGGGAGAAGCTCACTGAGTCCCAGCGACTCCGTCAACTGTCCATAGGGTAGATGGAACAAATCAGCGAGGGTGACGTTGTCTCCAGCAAGATACTTCTGCTTCGAAAGAATTCGCTCGTATCCAATCAATGCTGCGTCGAGATCCTTGAGGTTTCCCTTGACGATTTCTTTGTTGGCAGGACCAAGGCCCTTGCGAGGGTTGAAGACCTCCTGCACAGCGATGCTACTGACATTGGGATCAAAGTAGGAGGCTTCGAGCGACAGGGCCTGCAATTCGTCAGTCCGGGTTCAACCGTTCAATCAAGACGGAGATCATACCTGCTGAAAGGCTGCGTATGCCTTGAGGTCAGTCTCGGGAGGAGAAAGTTCGATGCCTTGACCACGATATTTGACCGCAAGGTAGTGAGCAATAGCACGGCTTTCTAAGGAGAACATCAGTCATTTAGAAAGGCTTCGACTGTCAATTTTCAACATACCAAAGACCCGGATGCCAGCTTCCTCATCAACCAAGACAGGAATCTTGTTGAAGGGATGAAACTTGGCGGCGTATTCCTCAGTCTTGTGTTCGCCACCAAAGACATCGACAGTGATCAAATCATACTCGAGGCCCTTTTCTTCAAGCACGGTGCATACTCGGAGTGTGCAAGTAGATGGACCGTATCCATAGAGTTTGAGAGTCATGATGAAGTCGATGTGAAAGAATGGGATAAATAATGATATGATAATTGATTGAGATGAGATGAGTGCCGTTGAAATATTGGAAATTTCAAGTCCATTGCTACACATTAAATACCAAATGCCTTATGCACATATCTCTATGATGTATTGTGATTCTGATGATTAATTCTGATAAATCCGACCCGGCTCGTCGCTCTCCGTTCCGGACGGACGACGGACGAGTATCGGACAGCGTCACATTTCGTACTGAAAGTGGCGCTGCGGGTGTCAGATTGATCGACCCGCTCCCCGGATTTGTAATTGCTTACTGATATATTGAGTAGCCTATTATACGTATACTAATTAAACGGTTGAGGCTGACCCGAAGCAATCTTCATACTCCGAACACGGTTGAAAACCACGGTCGTTTCCGTCTTCTTCACAATTCCATCCTCTTGTCGCGGTCTACTCATGTATGTTGTGTCGTCAGACTGGTCAGCAAGTCGGACATGCGTGATATGATTGGATGATATTGAAGTTGTCATTCTGGCGCCGGATGAATGCTCAAGATCGTTACGGCCGAATCTGTTTGTGGAGGGTCGGGCGTTTTGTTGTTGCGAATCCCTGACGATATGACCCAGGAGAGATGCGACGTTCATCTCAATGTATAGTTTGAGGAGGTAGACGAGTTGATGGAATTGAACATATCTGTCAATCACATTAGCGACAGTTACTATTGTCATTGGAGGTACTTACACCACAGGGCTTGGGAGGAATGTGGCTCCCATCAAGATTATATCCAGCGACACAGATATAACTTCCATAGCGACATTAAAATAAAAGAGTTTGTTATACTTGGTCAATCCATACTTAATCAACCTGGATCGGACGAGGTAAATAAAGTAGACATTAAGAGCCAAATCGACGATAAGGAAAATGGCTTTCTCGGTGCGGTCCCAAACAATATTAATTTCTTCGTACAAAGGAGATATTTGCAAGCGCGCGGGGATCCAGATACAGAAGCCGCTGATGTTAATGAGAGATGCGATAAATGCGACGCCCCATTTGACTCGGTTGATGTTTCGTTTGTTGGCCAAGAGGAGCGATATTCGGTTGATGATGATTTGAAGGGTAAATTGGATCTGCATGCTCCAAGCGACGACTAAGAGAAGGTGGTTAGTCGATTACCAAGTACCATGTCAGGCTGGGAGACCTACTGATAAAGAAAAAGACCCAGAAGCTAGACCGGAGATACAAAGTCAGCATAAGTTAGAGTAATTGGCAACAAGATACGAACCTCGGCGGACTGATCCCCCTCAACCAGCAGTACGTGACAGTGCCCATAACATTGCATCCAATCCAATCAAGCCAGCACATGATGATGTATGCGCTGAAGTGCCTCCCTCTTCTGTATGCAGAGTATGTCTGTTGAAACGCCATGGCAGCAGTAAACATGGTCGCGCCCAAACTGCAGCCAAAGATGATGCTGACGATATTGATCTCGAGATCTCCGGGCTTCTCGCTCTTGTACCATGGTGGAATAAGAAAACCTGCCATGTTGACAGTTAGTATCGGACAACAACGGTGTCTGGTCGTCGACGGTTTGTTGGTCTACGGGACATTTCTAGTATTTAAGAAGAGGGGAGATTTTCAGGAGTCTCGTAATACCCTTGGAGAACTCAAGCCACAATCAGTTCGTGTCGACAAATGATCTTCGATCGAGGCATTATTGTTTCATGTAGACGGTTGTGGGAGGTCTGTGTTGTAAACTCTATTTCTCGCATGAGATTTCGTCTTTACTAGTGCCTATTGGTAGCCAATTACATACTGATGATAGTACTCTACCCTCCATTACAGTTCTGGGGAAGTTTGATCCTTGAACCGGCAGATCGTTACCTAACTATTGATTTACAGCCCTGGCATCAATTGTCAGCCTCACATCTCACAACTGAGGTAATCTCGCTGCTCAATTCTATCTTTCTTCGCCTTCTGCGTTTACCCCAGTAGGTACAGTTCGTGATTTATTAGATCATCGTCATCGTCATCGTCATCGTTCTTCACCCCACGGCGGTTGAGCCACGAAAGGTCTCGAACATTAAAATAGCATCATTGTGCTCAGCCAAGACTGAAGTCTGAGCCTGACAACGATGGCCGTTATTTCCACTAAACTTTCCGATCCAAATGAAAATCAGTCACATCACAAAAGACATAAAGATCGCCTAACAATGAGCATCCGAGCGATGGAACTAGGCGTCTGGGTTTCTTCACCAACCGGCCAGGCTGGAACAGTGGCGCACCCACTGCAGCCCAAGGATACCCTTCTCAGCCCTAGCATGAGTAGGGATCCTGGGGAGCGAATTATCTTGGCTCTGATTGGCCTGCCTTATCCGGCTCCGGGGAACGATCCAATACGTACAAATGCGCCGAAAGTGGTCTATTAATACAGAGCACAGAGTCGCATTAGAAGGGATATCGTGGGTAACAATGAAATGAATGGCGGGGCTGATAACGGGAAAAAATCTGCAATGCAAGGATTCGAGAGGGGGTTTGCGCTCTATAAAAACGTGTCTTTTTATTTCCTTTCAGCTGTGGTTGGTTTTGCTTTTGCTTTTGTTTATAGCTGAACAACGAAACAATTATGGATAGTAATTACGAGTCTGTTCAGGGCGCGATCGCGTCGCTGACGATACGACAATGGGTAGTTGTTACTGTGGTCTCTTGGTTTGTGTACAAGATCGTTGAGGCTCTGTACAACATCTCGCCACTTCACCCGCTAAGCAAGGTCCCTGGCCCGAAACTCGCGGGAGCAACTTATCTACCCGAATTCTATCATGATGTAATTCTCGTCGGGCGTTATACACATGCCATTCAAAAGATGCACGAGAAATATGGTAAGATTAGTTCTCAATGAGTCGTGGTTACGATACTAACAAAGAAAAGGCCCCATTGTTCGCATCAACCCAAATGAGACACACTGTTCTGACATGGCTTTCTCCGAGGAGATCTACGCTGTTGGAGGACGCAAGCGCGACAAGCCATTTCACCAAGTCAACGGTTCAGCAGCTGGAACAGGCAACGCATTTGGTACCCCTGATCACGATGTCCACCGATCTCGACGTGGCCCTGTAGCCAAGTTCTTCTCCAGAGCCATGATTGCGCGACTCGAGGAAGAAGTCCACGAGCTAGCCCAGACACTGTGCAACAAACTACTAGCTGAAAGTAGCGGCAAAGAAAAGAGCGCTCCTATCGATGTCGCACATGCATACAGTTGCTTCACCTCCGACGCCATTTCCAGCTACTGTTTCGGTGAGGCTTTTGGACTTTTGTCGCGCGATACCTGGAGACCTACTTTCCGTGAGGCGACTCTGGCTGTTCTCAAGCCAGTATTTGTCTTTCGATTCTTCCCATTCCTCGTTGGTAGTGTCAAGTATGGCAAGCATTTCGTCGACTACCTACCTGCCGATGCTGCTATGCTTGTTCGAACTCTGCAAATCGACATCCCCGCTCGTGTGACAAAGACAAAGACAGACCTCAACTCTGGTATCGTCTATGATCGACCAACCATTTTCGCCGATCTTCTTCAGTCTGAGCTGGATGAGAGTGAGAAGGGAACTGATCGTCTTGTTGAAGAGGCTGTTACCATCGTCAACGCTGGAACCGAGACCACGAGTTGGGCATTGGCTGTTATCACCTATTTCCTCTTATCGCAGCCCGAGACTATGAGCAAGTTGCAGGCTGAGCTGGCCACTGTTGTTGATGACCCGCGACACTTGCCTTCTTGGACAACACTTGAGAAGCTGCCATACCTTGGAGCTGTTATCAACGAGGGCCTGCGTCTATCCTACGGTGTTTCTAGCCGTTCAGCTCGTGTTCCTACAGCAGAGGATCTTATCTACCATGGAGAGTTTAACAAGCAGCACACCACTATCGTTCTTCCCCGAGGTTATGCTATCGGCATGTCATCAGCCATATCTCACCACGACGAATCTGTCTTCCCCGACTCTTACTCTTTTACCCCCGAGAGATGGATCGACGACGATGGAACTATCAGGAAGAACTTGGAGCGATCTATGCTTGCCTTCTCCAAGGGTAGCCGTGGATGTCTTGGTAAAAAGTAAGTTTTACTTAATATATGTACTATTGGAATTATTTGCTAACTCATTTGGCTCTAGTCTCGCCCTTTGCGAGTTGTACCTTTCTCTTACAGCACTTGTCATGAGGGTTATGCCTCGCATGACTCTCTACAACACATCTGAGCGTGATGTTCGATACGATCACGATATGTTTATCCCAGTGACTGTCAAGGGAAGCACAGGAGTTAGAGTGACAATCGAAGCTTAAACAAAACGCTTGTAGCTAAGCGTTATATACATGGATATAATATATATGTAATAGAAGAAAATACAATCTTTCCACCGTATCCAAAACCCTCAGAGACTCATAATCATCACCAATTGTCTTTCATTTATCTGACGTGAGCGTTGAAGTTGGTAACCTTGAACTGAGCACGGCTTCCGGTGAAAGGCTCGGTACCGAACTGGAAGGCTGTTGAGATATAATTAGCATGTGACAGATGACCAGGATACATATAGACGTACTAAGAAGGTATTGCTTGCTGGCAGGGTATCCCTGGGTGTTGGCAAGGTAGTTCCAGAATTGCTTGACGTCAGAGTTGAAGTTGGTGACGGGGTTGGCGGCGACGAAGCTGTAGACTCGCATGCTACCGTTCATGCCGGTCCAGAGCTCCCAGGTGCGGCCCTCGACGTTGGCATTACCGATCTTGGAACCAATGGGCTGCACGCCACCGTATCTTCCTAGCCTACAAATTGTTAGCACATATCCACAAAGGTTTTATTATAGTTCACTTACCAGATCATGAGCTCGTAGTCACCGCTGTAAGTGACGTGGTTGGGGTCGGCAGCAGTGAAAAGATCGTAAGCAACGTTGGCGCGAACGTTGGTTCCGCTGTAAGACCAAGCAGCGGCGGACTGCATGTTGCTGATGGAGCTGACGAGGCGCTTGCTGCCGATCTGAAGACCAGAGTTGGGGTAGGCCTTGACGTTGTCCTGGCCGCCGGACCAGGTCCAGTCGGTGTGCCAGCCAGCACCGTTGCTGTTGGTCCAGTCAAGGTAAGTGCACTGAGAACCAGAGCCAGAGCCTTGGCCCCAGCGGTTGTTGTTGAACTCGTAACCACCGTTGGCGTAGTAGGAGTACTGGTCGCAGAGAGACTGGGCCAGTGTAACTGGTGCGAGGAACGCAGCGAGAAATCCGAAAGAGGCCTTCATTGTGATAGAGTTGAAGAGTTTGGTCTTGGAGTGTTGGATTGGAAGATGGTGGTGATGTCTTGGCTGAGACTTGTTTCTTTTCACATACACTCGAAAACTTATATACTTGCCTCTCCTGCAAACTACCCACTTCCCAATATAACGAAATCATGAGGATTCATGCCTAATTCATCTACGGAATCTTCTCCGAGACTCCATTAGTGCTCTCATATGGCTTCACGGCCCGTCAGTTCAGGACAATGGGCGGTCATTCCAACAAATCCAACAAAAGTCAAAGACCACAGTCGGTCCGTTTACATAGGCGAGGACGCATTATTTGAGGTCTAATGGGAAAGTGCTCAGTCCAAGCTGACGGGATACCCCACGAACTTGGCCTAGTCTGCCGGCTCTTGGGAAACGCGGCGACCCAGGTTCTCCATAGAGAATAATTGCCCGTTCCTGAAACAGGCGTACGTGCACCAATGGAATTCCTCCGTTTGGTGAACAACTATCTTCCCACCAGTAATGAGATGATGCAGAGTCACATCGTGCAACTTGGGAAGTGCGCTCGTGACTAGCGAATCCCGGAGAAATGATTCCAGTTTGGGTGAGACCCCAGCTGAAATATGGGACTGCTTGTGAGCCGGTATCTTGGAATATTCACGGCCGAAAGCATAGTATAACCGACGGAGAGCATATTCCGTTCTGGAAGAGGATAAGTCTTGAGTGTGGGGTAGAGTCGAATGACGGTATAACGGCCCGAGAGATTGGGTCGGTATAGCTCAGTTGGGATGTTGGAGAGAAATAACTGGTTCTTGTTGGTATGAGTGCGCCATCGATCGAGTCTAATGATCAAATGCCGCCGCCAATGCAGTTTATGTCTTTGATAAGAGACGTCAAACTCTGTTGGTGTCTCTCTAGGGTGGGGGATAACTAAGCACCAAGACACTGATCATATCATGTGAATATTGGGTAGGTATATAAGACGAGGTCTGCCTCACAACACAATTCTCACTCTCTACCCTACAGACAACAAACAGCATTGACAACATTCTACTTACCCTGCCCCCTCTTTTCCCCTCTTGCATCTCCCGATCGATCACAAGTTACTGCCGAATTCGAATTATTCCGGCAACATTCCTTGCCTATAGCCACAACTTGCTCATGTTCATCACCATCCCCTCTCCTCAAAATGCAGTCGGGAACAAAGGCTAGAATATTACAGGCGCGCATCATAATCGTATGCTCAGCAGCATGATCTTCCGTTGCTGCCAATACCGGGTAATTTGTCACGATGTTTCTACTGCTACTCTACTCGCGACCGACTTCGGTAAACCAATCGTTAGGTGACATCGTCCCACGGTTAAAAACTATGCATGTAGCGTTGAAACTGGATGATTGCCACGTTTATTTCTCCTTTTGTCTGTTCCCCGGATCGACGCTTCTCCTTTGAGAATATTCAGACGAAATAGTCTAGTGCTTTTTTAACTGCATTATGTAAAGTAACATACTCCTCCTTTACTATGTCTATAGTATTGTTTACCCGCGGGAAATGCAACAAATATGACGTCCGTTACTTTATTCGAGTAGTCACTCCATCATCTACCGATATTCGCATACCGTAATCTTGGAATAATTACAGGTCAAACATGTTTCGAGTTATGGGGCTGTAAGCTTTGCTTTTAGGTACACACGCGAAATTAAGGTGCCACTATCGATGGTCGAAACACCTCATTAGAGAGGAAAATGATCTGCTAGATGCCCACTATGAAACTGTTAGCGTTTTGAAACATCCTAGCAACAAGGCGAAATACAGGGATTCTATACGGACCCACCACCTCCGTCCTCCCTTATTTGACTCCAATTAGGCTCTATCCGACCAAGTTTATCCGTCGATTGACAGTCCGTTTGACTGTTTCGGACTCTACATACCACCTGAATATGACGGACTCGGTAGATCAGTTGCCGGGATGGCCTAGATGTGCCGTTTATATCATCCAGAAGTGACGGGGCAAGGATACAGACGAGATGCATATATAAACAACTTCGACTTCGCTCTGTTCAAAATCTTCTGAGACTTCTTCTTCAACAGGGACTGCCAGACAGAACCTATTCGCTTCTTCCTCCCATCTCACGAAACAGACTATCAAGTCAGATTCATCTTCTTCCAGCAACATGCGCTCACCTATCGCTTTCTGCCTCGCCCTCCTGGGCGCTGCTCAGCTTGGAGACGCTGCCTCAGCTGGCTGTGGCAAGGCTCCTCAGTCCAGCGGCACCAAGTCCATGCAGGTCAACGGCAAGAACCGCCAGTACATCCTCCAGCTTCCCAACAACTACCAGAACAACAAGCCCCACCGCCTTGTTTTCGGCTACCACTGGCGTGATGGCAACATGAACAACGTTGCCCAGGGTGGCTTCTACGGCCTCAAGGGTCTTTCTGGCGACTCTACCATCTTCATTGCCCCCAACGGTCTCAACGCTGGTTGGGCCAACAACGGTGGCGAGGATATCACTTTCACCGACCAGATGCTCAAGTTCGCCAAGGACAACCTTTGCATCGACGAGAAGCAAGTCTTTGCTACCGGTTGGAGTTACGGTGGTTCCATGAGCCACAGCGTCGCTTGCTCGCGACCCAGTATGTTACAACCTTGAACTCCCATATCCTACATCATGCTAACATTTGCAACAGATGACTTCGCTGCTGTCGCAGTCATCTCCGGTGCTCAGCTCTCCGGCTGCAACGGAGGCAACTCTCCCGTCGCCTACCTCGGCATCCACGGTTCTGCCGACAACGTTCTCGGAATCAACCTCGGCCGCCAGCTCCGCGACAAGTGGATTGGTACCGATGGCTGCCAGCAGAAGAACGTCAACGACCCCGGCCCAGGTGCTCGAAACCACGTCAAGACTACCTACCAGTGCAGCCGCAAGCCCGTTACCTGGATTGCTCACGGTGGTGGCCACGTTCCCGACCCTACTGGTACCAACGGTGTCAAGTTCGCTCCCGGTGAGACCTGGTCATTCTTCAACGCTGCCGTTGGAGGTGGTCGCAGCACTGGACGTCGCTCCTAGATGCAGTTCCCTAGGTAGCACGAGCTTCTCTTAAGTCAAAGTTAGAAGTCGTGTGAGAGGATGTGTGGAAAACCTTTATTCTTGTACATAGTAGCCCCGAACCGGCGGGTTATGTTATATAAAGCCAGTATCGAATTTTGTCAATAGTATTTAGCCTGATAGAACTATCAGACCAACAATACATCACTGTACATACAACCTGAGATATAACAAAGTGAAATGTAGTTAAGATGTAACTAGTGACTATATCTTGCAGTCTTGAACCCTCCCAATATTTCCATACTCAGTTCCGGAGCGCTACTTCGAACACTGACTATACATATAGCAGTTCCTCCTCTCCTTTTCCAGGCAGAATTACAAGACTCTTCAGCACTTTGCTATAGAGTAGACAAGATTTGTCCTTGTTGTAACCAAAACTCATGCATTGTGTGTTCTTGAGACAAGTTTCCGCGCATGCACCTGCACTCTTGACCGACGCCGTTGTGCTAATTACAGACGTTTTCGGGACCCTTGCGGGTGTCACACTCTTGTTACAAGTAGTACGTGGAGGAGGCTTGGAGTTTGTGATGGCAGAAGGTGTACAGGCAGGCGATACTTTCTTCGCAACAGCTGTCGCTTTGTTGTTGGCTGTGGTGGTTGCCTTGATCTGCTTGTTCTTTGACGTTGGTGGTTTCTTGTTCGTGGTGGGCTTGCTGTTTGTCTTGCCAGTCTTTTTCGAAGTGCTGGTCTTCTTTCCACTGCTCTTGGACTTGTTGCTTTGAGTCGTGCCCTTCTGCTTGGTAGACTTGGTGTTGCTCTTTGGCTTGGTCTTTTTGGTAGATGTTGGGTCAATTGCGGGCACTGGCTTTGATCCTGGACGGCTCGAGAACAGTCCGCTTCCACTGCCACCGATGCCATTGCCATTCATACCGACATCGTCGCTACCGGAGCTTCCTCCACCAGTCCCATCATTGACGTAGCCTATACAGCCTTCCGCAATAGGGTCGGATTTCATGACCTCTATCAAAGGTGTCTTATCTGGCGGATCGTCTCCAATTCTGATGAAGGCGTCGAGGGAGTTTTCAAAGTGAATGTTCCAGTCGATCCCATAACAGTCGCCTTCAATACCGCCGGCAACGTCTCCGTCGTCATCAAGCTCGGCACTGGCCTTGAAATTGCCTTCGAGTACAACGGCAGGGGTATCCATTATACCCCCTCTCCGTTTCCAGAACCCGCCTAATACGCTGAGGCTTACCCCGACGCTGACTGGCAGGCCAAGCCTGGCTTCCAGTTTGAGCTCACCGGTGGCTTCGGACCTTGGCTTGAAGACGGGCGTGAGACCGTTGCTGTGGCTGTTTGAGTGATGGAGCAAGTCCACCAAGACGTCGATGTTCTCCCACTCGAGCGAAGCCCCGATGAGTAAGGTACCGGTTGCCTCGATTGAGAACCCAGCTGCAACTTCGACACCGATATACGGGTCGACAGAGGCGACCCCGGTAATACCGAATTTCCAAAAGCTGAAGTCGGGAAACTCGTAGGACCATTCATTTTCATATTTAACAAAGGCCTTGAGGCCTAAGTTCAAACCGGCCTTGAACTGGGCATTGAACTGAACCTGGGCGACCTCCATACCGTCAAAACCAACTGCGATTGTTCCCGTGATTGACGCTGAACCACTAAACCCACATTCGACACAGTATAGAGCAACACCGTAACTCAGGTCACGTTCGACAAGAGAAGAGTTGGCCGCGCGCTTATGATGGCCGTTCGGGTCGGCAACCTCGCCTTTAGCGTAAGAGTCATCCTCTTCACCATCTTCGGTTCCCCAGTCGACAAGCTTTGCAGCGTTTTCCCATGGAGCGTCTTCGTCCAGGCCGATCATGTCACTGTCAGTGAGGGCGCGGTTCCAATTAATAGACCAGGTATTAGAACCAGACACGCGCTTGTCGAGGGCATGTGGCTCAAACATCTACAAGAGAGGCAGGTTAGTATGCTAGAAGTGCAAGTGCATAAGTTAAACTTACAGCTCTTTTGTCCAAGGCACGTCTGACATTAAGTGTCCCAAGTGGACCCCATGTGAGAGTAAAGTGCTCGAAAACTTCTTTGTACTCCGTTGTAGCGCCCTTAGCTACAAAGGTCTTTGTATCATCAGAAAAGGTGATGGACTTAGCAAGGAACAAGTCGTTGGCATGATCCTCACCACAGCCGTCAGCTGAGGTGATGAAGATAATCTTCTTGATACCCTTCCATTGGCTCTTGGCATAGTTGTAGGCAGCAGTGTTGGAGATGACTCCAGTGAGAGTACCCTTCGAACAAGTGACAGTAGAGACAAATTTCGAATGATCAAGAGGAACAACAGGGTATTGGAAGGTGAAGTTGGCCTGGGAGAAGATACTATCTTCACGCTTCCGCATTCGCTTGGTACCTGGTTCTGAACCAGGTGAACCAGCCCATGCTAATGTGACCTGAGTGTCGAGCTCAAAGATGGAAAGGTCTTTGGGGTCGACTTCAGGAGGTACTACAGGCTCGAGGGCTGTAGTATTCTCGCCTAGGGATGTGGTTTCGGCATCATCGCGACGTTCAAAGCGAGGTATGTCGGCCCCCGGGGCAGCGTATGTATTGAAAACAAAAAGAAGAATGAGAAGGAAAGGTTTGATGCTCTGAGGAAGAGTCATGACCAAGGTGACTTCAAGACGAAAGCCAGTGTGTTTGGAAAAATAAAGACAAAAGAGATACAAGGTATAAGTGTTGGGCAGTGTTATAACGAACAAAAGATGGGTATAGCAGCCATGGAATTGATAACATGGGGAACTCTACGCAATTGTATTGTATTGCTTCGCCGAAAAAACTCCACGTTCAACGCAATCTCGACATTGGTGTATCCATGACTTGGGAACGCCTCATTCTGGAGATAGAGTCTGCTGTAAGACTATACCCGAAGCCCCCAAATTCTGCCGCAATCGGATCTGTGCAATGGCCTATCTTACGATTCTTAGCGACGTCTGGCACTGGTATTCGGGGTAGATATCTGGCAGTAGCGTTGAGAGGATTCTAGAGTGGACGTCGGATGTTTTCCCCCACTGCTTAATTCCGTTGACCCAGGAGTAACTTGCACGGATGCGGGATAAATGTCGGACCATTTTACCTTTTGCATGTTAGCAACAGCCCGCATTGATGGTGAATTGTATCAATATCGCTAATAAGATTTCTCAGATTCCGTGTGGTCTACTGAGTGCAGCTCGGTTACCGGTTGACTGGCATGGGCGGCCGATTCAAACTCCTACAAGTAAAGATGGACGAAATCCTAGTGGCTGATGAAGTTCACCGATCTGTCCCGCAACGCCACGTGAGGATAATGGACCATGGCGCTGGAACTCAAGCATACCATTGCTCTGTGCTACAGATAACTTGAGCCAATAGTAGGTGCGACTATAAGAGGCTTGTCTTGGGGCCAAAATCGCATTCAGCGTCTCGGTTTACCCGTTTAGAGATAGTGCGTTCGTAATCAGGACAAGCTTTACATCCACGTGAAGAAAAGAAGCTTGTTTTATGCTCAGTCTTTAGAGTTTACCAGTTAATGAGATATCGCCAATTGTATATTTTTGCTGGCATATGGATGTAAGTAGCAAGTGAGAGTCGACGCTTACTTGCGTAGCGAAGCAATGACAGGCATGGGAAGTTATTTCCAGAGGACTTTGCTCATGGTTATTTGAATGATAGAAGAGGAAGACTATCATTCTCTCAATAACAAATTGTAGGGTAATTATGTGACCCTACATTTGTTCATTAAGCATAAAGATGCGGGACCTAGTCGATTCGCCTAATTCGCCTGTCTGCACCAGGTGGCAATAGTCCGGATATGGATTATCGGGAAAGGAAGTTATCAATACTTGACCTCAGAGACTAAGACTCGAGCTGTATAAATCTCTCTCTGTCGAACCACAGACAATCAGAATTACTATCAACAAACATCTCATACAGAGAACGCCTTCCTTGCAACATCATTCAGACTCTTCTCTATTTTCCTTCAACATGAAGACAATTCTATTTTCTGCAGCCCTCATTCCTTTCTTAACAATATCTACTCTGGCTGCTGATGACGACAATGTCACCTGTCGCACAGAGCTTGGAAAGACATCAGTCGCCAGTATAAAGACCGACACAGTCACCAAGACCGATCCCATCAAGCCAACCAAAACAGTGACCATCATCCCAACCAAGACAAAGTAGGTTGGCCTTTGGTCAACTGTCACCAAGTTTTCTACAAAAACATTTACGCGCACTGCCAAGGGTGGCACGGATACCTTTAGCACGACAAGCACCTTGTTCAAGATCGCTACTGTGACAGTTACTGCTACTAACACCATCACTACGACAAAGACTGGCACTGTCAAGTCCACCCGCACTACTGTGGTCCCTACCACCGCGGGCTTCAGGTTCATCTCAGACACTGTCAACGAGGAATCGTTTGCGCCTGTCGCCGGCCCACGAAAATTTGCTAGAAATCCCCATGCTCCTCCTCTGGTCAAGCCTGGCCTGAAAGCCTTTGCTTTCCCAAACAAGGTGCACTGTAAGTTCTCCATACAGATGAATCCTTATAGTATGGTTTGCTAACCAGAAATGACAGGTACCGAATTACTTCCCAACACAGACACTCGAACTGTCAAGAAGACAGGCAGTCCTACTACCACCACCGTCTCTACCATGCGCACAAAGACAAAGATCGCAATCATCTCTACCACCACCACTCTCATTCCCGATGACGTCTCTGTCACAAAGACATTCACTACCAACATGAAGGTCACCACTTACTCTACTACATATAAAACATCCACCAAGCGTGCCACCGCAACCAAGACAAGTATCAAATCTGGCCCGACCCAGTACGCTGCATGCTCAGAAGGAAACATGTTCGGCCCCAACTTCAACAGCGGAGGTACTGGATACTACATCACCAATGTCCTCAACAACGGCCCTGGAATCCCATCCGATTACCAGATTGTGTCAAGCGGTGCCGACTCTGCAGATGAGTGCTGTGCTTCATGCATGCAGTACAACGGCTGTGAGACCTGGATCTACCGTGAGAGGAACCGCAACTGCTTCCTTCTTTATCATGTTTTGAGAAAGGGCGAAAAGTGCTCGTCGCAGAAGAACCATCCCAACTTTTTCCTGTCCAATAAGGGCGCAGATACAGGGGCTGGTTTCATTGCAGGCAATGGTGTATGCGGCTTCACATACAGTGGAAACAGCGATGGATCATTGTTCACTGTCGACACTTAGAACATTTCCTTTGTACTTTTCTTTGTTTTTTCACAGACTGAGAGAGTCTAGTCATAGTTTTTAATCAAGTTTGTTACTTTGCCACGCTTGTGATATCAGTTACGGTGCAACTATTTCCTTTGATCATCTTCGTCAATGTCCTCCTTCCAAGGTAAAACGCTTGTTGCACAACATGAAGGATCAGAGTGCGGACTTTCCTATGTAATATGAGGTGGCAAATACCGTAATTGAAGTAATGGGATATGATTTACGTGCTATTGACCAATCATCGATCCAGCCCCCAAGTGAGAATAAGACCTAGCGAAGCTTGTCAGATCTGACTGGAGCAGAACTACACTGCGGAGTGATCCTGTCTACTCTATTTCAGAACGTTATTTCCGTCGTGCAATCATCATTGTATTTTTTACACGTTTTTAGCAAAGCCCGCAATCTCCACTTACGTGTTTCTCCTCCCCTTTACACTGTTGTATTCTTGATTATGTTGTGCGGAACGGAACGGAGATAGCGGATTTAATCCTTGTAAGAGGTTCAAGTCTGGGCAACGTAGAGATGGTGTTAAGGAAACGAACTAGGTCATCGTTTGATCAGTAAACCTAGGGTCGGAGTTAAGGAAATGATAAATATCCACCGGAATCCAGTACATACAAACAAACGACGACACTAACTACCACATTATCCATTGATTACTGAATCATCCTTTCACAATGGCCAACTTCGAAACCAAGCTTTTCATCAACAATGAGGTAAGTAGTTGCTAGTCTAGACCTCTTGGATCTGGCTGACTCGCTTCTCAAGTACGTCGACGCCAAGTCCGACAAGAGAATCAGCGTCCACAACCCCATCGATGGCTCGTTGGTCTCAAGCGATGTTCATGTCGCTGGCCCACAAGATGTCGACGACGCAGTAGACGCAGCCCAGGCAGCTTATGCTGGTCCATGGAAAAGGTTTACGGCTGCCCAGCGAAGTGAATGCCTTGTCAAATTTGCCGACCTTGTTGACTCCAAAGCAAAAGAGCTAGCTGAGCTCGAGACAACCGCTATGGGCCAGCCCACTAGTATTGCTGTCAAAATCACTAGTATGATGTCTTCACTCTTTCGCTGTAAGTGCTATTGTTCTCTCCAGAAATTCTGATCAAATCTAACTAGTATCTCTCTAGACTACGCTGGGTGGACTGATAAGATTCATGGCGAGCAGCTACCTCCCGAGAGTGGCGTCTATAAGATCATCAGCCATCATCCCTATGGTGTCGTCGCTGGTATCAGTGCATGGAATGGTTCGGCCATGTGAGTCTTTTCAGTACACTGTCATAGAACTCAAACCTGACCTCAATATAGTCAACTCGGTCTCAAGGTAGCTCCCGCTGTAGCTGCAGGTAACACAGTATGAACCCCAAACAACACTCATTGAACAATCTAACAAGTCATAGATCGTATACAAGATGTCTGAGAAATCGCCTCTGGGTATGCTCCAACTTGGCCACCTAATCAAAGAAGCTGGATTCCCACCTGGCGTCATCAACATCCTCAACGGCGCGGGAGAGACCGGTTCACTTCTAGCATCCCATATGAAGATTCGCATGATTTCCTTCACTGGATCAGGTTTCACAGGAAAAAAGATTTCCGAAGCGGCGGCCAAGTCTAACCTTAAAAAGGTGGCTCTTGAACTCGGCGGGAAATCGCCTGTTCTTGTGTTCAATGATGCAAACACTGAAAAAGCAATCGATTTGTAAGTCATTATTGTTCGAGGTGCTGGTTCCTATGATCGCTAACGCTTGTGCAGCTGTACCAACATGTTTCTTTTCAACTCTGGTCAGGTCTGTGCGGCTCCAAGCCGAGTTTATGTCCAGCGAGACATTGCGACATCATTCATTGAGACCTTGAAAGCACGGTATACACAAGCCGCTACTGGTCTGGGTGGTGACCCCAAGGATCCTTCAACCTTTATGGGTCCTCTTGCGGATGGTGCCCAGTATGAGCGCGTGATGAGTTTTATTGACTCCGGTAACAAGGAAGCTGAGCTTGCCGTTGGTGGATATCGCGTGGGTGATCAGGGCTACTTTGTCGCCCCAACTATCTTTGTCAATCCCAAGTCTGACGCCAAGATTCTTAAGGAAGAAATCTTCGGACCAGTCTTGACAGTAGTCACCTTTGACACGGAAGAAGAGGCTTTGGAACTAGCCAATGACACAGAGTATGGTCTTGCTGGTAAGTAACCATCCCCTGTTAAAGTCTCGGCCGAGAAAATGCTAACTGTGGATCAAAGCATATGTTTGGACTGAATCCCTGTCCCGAGGCTTGAGAATGTCGGATCAGCTTGAAGCAGGTGTTGTGGGTATCAACGGAGGATCACTGGGCGCTATCCCTATGATGTCGGTTGGTGGGTTCAAGCAAAGTGGTACTGGCTCAGAGTCTGGATACGAGGGTATCAGAGAATATCTCCAGTCCAAGGCCACTCTGATCGCCATGAATTGATAGCATAGGAAGGATCTAGACTGGTCCAGACCCATATATATGTACCAGAAAATAGTTGAATGCAATCAAATCTTTGAGTGGCAATGCATATTACAAAGATTGCTCAAAATGGTATGTGGTGGGCCAGATACGATTCCGTCCATCTCAAAAGAGTTCTCGCTTAAGCATGTCGATTATGCAACCATGCTTTATGCTTATGTTTGCTTACGTGGGGACTAGTCAAGCTTCCCTCAGGCCCTTGCCGAAGAATACTACCCAATCAGAAGTACAAGTCCAGAACTCCAAAGGCTTCGTTATTCGTATCTATACAGATACGATGAGGTATGGGCGGCCGATGCCGACTTGCCGCCCGCCCGCCCGCCCCTCCAATTGACAATCCAATGAGAACTGATTAAGTGTCACGGTTCCTGTCTCAGTGGTTGCTCGTGGCGAACTAGGAGCTTATTACCCGTCGAGAGAACGAATGCCGAGGCCGTGGCGTTTTTTTATATTTGAGATGGTTTTTGAGTGCCGGCGAAATAGAATGTACTAAGTTATGTATAAGCATCAATGATTTAGTGCATGCTCAAATCTTGTTTCCAAGTCCCGTGTTCCGTGTCCGATGATCTGATATTATGTTCGCTACTCATACGAACGCTGGTATTCCATAGGATAGCCTCGAGAATGCCACGTCAACTACTATTTTAACAGCCAGTTGCAGAAACTGGCTCGTGAGAGACTACTATGTCAACAGCCAATTGCAGAAACTGGCTCGTAAGCGACTTCAGCCGTCGGAAGCGCGGCACAAATTTGCCATAAGTCCCCACTGACAATTTTCTCCGAACAGTCGGCCGCTCTGTCAGACAAGGCTCCAGACTGGCTGGCAGTACGCGATCCTTTCAAAATCTATTTCGATCGTCGTGATCAGAGCTTACGAAACCACTTCCTTGCATCTTTGTAACAACCTGAAAAAGGCATCTGGTGGATATAGACTAAGAAGTTCAAGGAAGGAGATTAACAGACTACATGGCCACTCGAGCAATGGGACAAGTATAAAGAGCTTCGACTCGCCGTCTCTTTATCTGAATCATCACCTCTCATACTCACACTCAACAACAAGAACAACCTCTCAAAACCACAATCCCAAACACTCCAAACTTCAACATGCAGTTCACCGGTCTTCTCTCTCTCGCCGCCTTGGCCACCATGGCTTCTGCCGCTTCCATCAAGGTCAACTTGTACGTTCGCAGCCTCTATCACTTTGTATCAACCAACTAACAAACTACAGCTACTCTGACACTGGATGCCGCAACTTCATCGGATCCCGATTCATCGACTACAACGCCAACCAGGGCGGTACTTACCACACCGGTGGCCCCGCCGGTTCTCGTGGTGGACTTTACGTCGACTCCAACAACTCTGGTCTCTCCTGTAAGTTGACAAGCTTGTACTCTTGACGGAAAATATACTGATAAGTGACTTAGACCGAGGCTTCAGCAACCGCGCTGACGGTAGCTCCCCCTTCACTGGCAATGTCCGTGATGGTCAGTGCATTGGTACCCTCGACGGCCTTTACGCTGTTTTCACCGTCTAGGCGGTTACTTCTTAGACATCAGGTCATATGACATCGTTGAAAAAACTATTGTGCCGATCCCTTTAGAGAAACATGCGGCTGGGGTAGTATTGCATCGAAGACCATTGGATACATCATGCGCTGGGCATATGGATCCACGACAGTCATTTCCGTCTACATATATTCTTCAAGTATAAATACAGTCTCTCATTATACATATATCATGATGCTTCAATCTATCTCAGTGTGAAGATGTTGTGGCCGCAGCTATCAGCCCGCTCAATCAGCCTGAGTTATAACTGCAACAGAAAGGTCTGTTAGGAAATGAGCATATAAAATTAATATATACCATTATAGCCAATGTGAGCGGCTACCAAATCACCTTTCGGGTATTTTAATTGGTTAAACTCCTACAACAGAAACCTTTATCCTCTCAAATGAAAACATACAATCTGCTCCTAGTTTTAGGTTTGAATGAACACGAGGTGATCAAGGCCATGCTGTGCAACGTTGCACATAGTGCGCAACCCATAGATTATAGTATTTGCCAATAAACATTTTAAACAGTCAAGTCACCTGCGGAATCGCGGAAATGGACGTTCATTCTCATGGCTTGTATCAGCCGATGAAATTCGGCAGTGCCTGTGGATCCCAAGGAGAGTTTCAGCTAGTGGTATCTTCATGAGGCACTGCCGGATTCCGTCAGTCAATAGTCCAAGTTAGTTGAACGAACCGTTGGGCCGATAGATCACTAGACCAGGTACAATGAAACCAGCTTGTCAATGAGTACATACGAATTTGCACCCATCTTTGCCAAACCACTGTCCATGCATGTCAGACCGAGCTGATATAATTTCTATCACGGGTGACTCGGCTGCATCTTACTGCATAGATACGAGGCCTCCTCAACTGTATTATATGATCTGAGTGAGCATATGCTCACTGGTGGCGTCCAATGGATAAATACTTCTGTCATGATTTGCTTCTAAAGCGGTACCTTGCAGATAGGCTGGCGGGTATGCAGGACGGGCCTTGGCCATAAACTTTCAGCTTTGGACGCCACTTACTGTATATTGCTTATCGATCCTCAGCGCACAGACAAATATCATTGTATTGGTTCTCGTGATTTAAGTCTGGCCCGCCCTCTACGTCTAAGCGGCTTCAAATAACACGAACAGGCAATTTCGTTTCAACGCCACAAACATTCGGGACCAATTAGACACCATTTTTAATTCATAATTACTCCGAACGCAGTTGCGTCAGCTCATAATACAAACTAGACAAGGTTGTCGGTGATTATTTGGCCTTGAAACGTGCAGCTTTTAGAACATGATCTTCCCGCGATGGCCGATCAGCAAACGGTTCTTAGTGTATCCGTACCCAGATATATAAGACTGACAGATATCAGTTACTCTTCATTTGCTAGTAACGCCTTCATTATCTATTCAAGTCATTCTCTCTACTAATTCTTATCTCTTTCTATGTTAACATGAAACACTTTTTATCACTCGCTCTTTGCTTCAGCAGCATCAATGCTGTAGCTGTCACCGTCCCTCATAAGGTCGCAGGGACTGGAAATCCTGAAGGGAGTCTTCAGTTCCTGAGTCTTCGGGCCTCAGCACCTATCGGGAGCGCAATTTCTCGCAACAACTGGGCCGTCACTTGCGATAGTGCACAGTCGGGAAACGAATGTAACAAGGCCATTGATGGCAGCAAGGATACCTTTTGGCACACATTCTATGGCGCCAACGGAGATCCAAAGCCCCCTCACACATACACCATTGACATGAAGACAACGCAGAACGTCAATGGCTTGTCTATGTTACCCAGACAGGATGGCAGCCAAAATGGCTGGATCGGTCGCCATGAGGTTTACCTAAGCTCAGATGGCACAAATTGGGGCAGCCCTGTCGCAAGTGGAAGTTGGTTCGCCGACTCTACTACAAAATACTCCAACTTTGAAACTCGCCCTGCTCGTTATGTTCGTCTCGTCGCTGTCACTGAAGCGAATGGCCAGCCTTGGACTAGCATCGCAGAGATCAACGTCTTCCAAGCTAGTTCTTACACAGCCCCCCAGCCTGGTCTTGGACGCTGGGGTCCGACTATTGACTTGCCGATTGTTCCTGCAGCTGCAGCAATTGAGCCAACTTCAGGACGAGTCCTCATGTGGTCTTCATACCGTAATGATGCATTTGGAGGCTCCCCTGGCGGTGTCACTTTGACGTCTTCCTGGGATCCATCCAGCGGTGTTGTTTCCGACCGCACTGTGACAGTCACCAAGCATGACATGTTCTGCCCTGGTATCTCCATGGATGGCAACGGTCAGATCGTGGTCACGGGTGGCAATGACGCCAAGAAGACCAGTTTGTATGATTCATCTAGCGATAGCTGGATCCCGGGACCTGACATGCAAGTGGCTCGTGGGTATCAGTCATCAGCTACCATGTCAGACGGTCGTGTTTTTACCATCGGAGGCTCCTGGAGCGGTGGCGTATTTGAGAAGAATGGTGAAGTCTATAGCCCGTCTTCAAAAACATGGACGTCGCTGCCCAACGCCAAGGTCAACCCAATGTTGACAGCTGACAGGCAGGGATTGTACCGTTCAGACAACCACGCGTGGCTCTTTGGGTGGAAGAAGGGTTCAGTTTTCCAAGCAGGACCTAGCACTGCCATGAACTGGTACTATACCAGTGGAAATGGTGATGTGAAGTCGGCCGGAAAACGCCAGTCTAACCGCGGTGTAGCCCCTGATGCCATGTGCGGAAACGCTGTCATGTACGACGCCGTTAAAGGAAAGATCCTGACCTTTGGCGGCTCCCCAGACTATCAAGACTCTGACGCCACAACCAACGCCCACATCATCACCCTCGGTGAGCCTGGAACATCTCCCAACACTGTCTTTGCTAGCAATGGCTTGTACTTTGCCCGAACATTTCACACCTCTGTCGTTCTTCCAGACGGAAGCACATTCATTACGGGAGGCCAACGACGTGGAATTCCGTTTGAAGATTCAACTCCCGTCTTTACACCAGAGATCTACGTTCCTGAACAAGACACCTTTTACAAGCAGAACCCCAACTCCATCGTTCGCGTCTATCACAGTATTTCCCTTTTGTTACCCGATGGCAGGGTATTTAACGGAGGCGGAGGTCTTTGCGGCGATTGTACGACGAACCATTTCGACGCGCAGATCTTTACGCCAAACTATCTTTACAACAGCAACGGCAATCTCGCGACACGTCCCAAAATCACCAGAACTTCCGCACAGAGCGTCAAGGTCGGTGGCAGGATCACAATGTCGACCGACTCTTCGATTACAAAGGCGTCGTTGATTCGCTATGGTACAGCGACACACACGGTTAATACTGACCAGCGCCGCATTCCCCTGACTCTGACGAATAATGGAGGAAATAGCTATTCTTTCCAAGTTCCTAGCGACTCTGGTGTTGCTTTGCCGGGTTATTGGATGTTGTTCGTGATCAACTCGGCGGGTGTTCCAAGTGTGGCTTCGACGATTCGCGTTACTCAGTGATTTGTTAGGAAGCCAAGTTTCATAGGATATTATTTTACTTAGCGATCAGACAATTCAATTAATTACTTTGTGCACTTCAAGTAGTCGCCGTTGGTCTTCTCGTTGAGTCGACTCGTGATATGTCGCGTCACTCTGGTCTTTGACCCAGCTCAATACTAGCAGCAAGAAGATTCAAGGGTATTCTTAGTCTAGCAACAGCGCCAAGGCAAGGAGCTCGCTGTCAAAAGTACCGGTGGCGTTTATCGTGAATCGATAGTTTGATAGCCTTAGTCGTGTATGGTGTAGCTGGAAGAGCATTTATCATCCGATCCAATCACGAGAATGACGTCAATGGTGGCGACTGATGATACTAACTTAAAATGGTAATTCAACTGACGATGGATCGTTCACATGCTAATCGGCCTCGATCACCAACAGCAGCAAGGCTAGCTCAACCTGGGAGCTTGACAGTTTGCGCTCTGTTGATCATCAGATGATCCGGGGTTTATTTGATCAATGCACAAGGCCAGGAAAAGAAGTAAAATCACTTTGTCTACCAATCGGTTGGGATGCGTTGAGATGTAAAGGGAATGGGTTCAAGAGTCTAGACCTCCCTTTCTTCACCTGGTAACTCGTCGCGGTTTGAACCCTGGGGTGACCAATCGCGTAAAATTGTTTGTGCCAGTGATTATTTCGGACTTCGCGTTATTACCACCGAGTCATATCGGCCGAGTAGTGGGCGAACTACCCTACATGAACAAACAACTTGACGCGTTTAACTTGTCGGACGTGTTTCGTGGCCATCTCATTGTATACAAAGACAAGAGTAATTTATTTTCGTGTATAATGATTTTGTTCATAGAATAATGTATGAAATATCTTTGTTTTGACGTGTTCTTGTCCTTGTTCTCGGAATGGCTTGCCAATGTCATCTGAACTGACGGCTAACAACATGAACAAGCGTTTGTTCTCCGTTGTGCAACGGATCCGGGGTTAAGCATAACCCTTGTTCAGCTGTAATGTTTCTATTGGCTAAAAGACACTAGCAGCGGGTTTATGCTACTCTAATCAGAATTGTGCATTTCACACTTTGTTCCTCCATCTCTGTGCCTCTACACTACAGTTCCCGATCATCTGTCAAACTTTTTCGAGAGCCATACCATCTCAACTTTCCATGTCAAGTCATCTGGTCTTGAACCTCGGATGCCACCCGAAAGACACGCTCTGCCCGTCTCCCCTAGTAACATATCATCATCCCAACCAATACCTTCCACGGACGATGGCATCAGAAAGAGGATAGCGTCAGAGTCAACAAGCTGAAACCCCGCCCGTTGGATCGACCGACCATAACCAAGTAGGAAACACCCTTGTTAAAGAGTGGTGGATAAACCATCCTTCTCCGCATTCCTTTGGAAGTTCCTCTTGCGCTCCAATCACCGAGATGCGCTTCTACTCAGTTGTCACGCGCTGTAGAATGGGCGTTTCTTAGCGTGTCTCTCGCGTTGGGCTCTGACTCTGAAGCCTGTTGCAATAACTGCCCTTTCTTTCCCCATGGGGCACTAACCAACACTTTATTCCGCGTGTCTAGCACGTTTCCAACACCGTTACCAAGCATGTTATTGGTGCGCAAGGAATACCCATGATGTGCTTTATTTGTGCCGAAAACCTGGGGGTTAAGTAAAGTTTCTGGGGTAGTAGCAAATACGAAAAACTGTTAAATATCGAGGAGAACCCGCTCTCTGTCGATCAGTCTCCTTCTGCATCTGCACAACCATTGATCAATTGAACCCATCATGAAGCCCAAGGTTTATCAGTTCCTCGTCGGAGTGTTTGCGTCCTTTGGATCGCTCCTCTTTGGTTATGATTTGGGTGTCATTGCTCAGGTCATTGCCTCGCAATCCTACCAAAAGACCTTTGGCACCACCGATGCCTCCCCCGAAACGTAAGATACACGTAACTTGAAGCTTTCGCGATACTAACTATAATAGGGGAGCTGTTGTAGCTCTGTTCACAGGAGGAGCCTTCTTTGGCGCTGGATTCGCTAGTCCTACTGCTGAATACCTCGGTCGACGATGGACCATCACCATCGGTTCCATTATTTTCCTCCTCGGAGGCGCTCTTCAGACTGGCGCTCCTCAAATCTCGTACCTGATGGCTGGTCGATTCCTCGCTGGCCTCGGTGTTGGTTTCCTGACCATGATCATCCCTCTCTACCAAGCCGAAATTGCCCATCCTTCGATCCGAGGTGCGTACCCGCTTCAACTACCCCATTTAATAAGCATAAATGAACTGACCTGATCGTCTCGCTGCACAATAGGCCGAATCACCGCTCTCCAACAATTCATGCTGGGCATTGGTGCACTGATCGCTTCTTGGAGTGGTTGGGGTACATACACACACTACACCGACAACCGACAATGGCGAATCCCCCTCGGAATCCAGTGCGTCCCCGCGCTCATCCTCGGCTCCCTCATCTTCATCTTCCCCGAGTCTCCTCGCTGGCTCATGGACAAGGGTCTGCAGGAAAAGGCTCTACACACCCTTGCTCGCCTGCACTCCAATGGCAACGTCGACGACCCCTGGGTTCGTGCGGAGATCGAGCAGATTCAGGAAAGCATCGCCGACGAGCATGCCAACGAGGCCAAGTCGTACCTTGAGCTGTTCCGAAACACCTCTTGCTTCCGCCGTCTTTTGATCGCTTGCGGTCTTCAGGCCTCTATCCAGATGACTGGTGTTTCGGCCATTCAGTACTACTCTGTTGCTATCTACAAGCAAGCTGGAATCGAAGCTGCTGATGCCCTCAAGTATCAGGCTATCAACTCCATCATTGCGCTTATCGCACAGGCTCTTTGCATCGCTTTTATCGATCGATTCGGTCGTCGCTGGACTCTGATCTGGGGTAACCTCTTCAACTGCT
Source organism: Fusarium pseudograminearum CS3096 (assembly GCF_000303195.2). Lineage (NCBI taxonomy): Eukaryota > Fungi > Ascomycota > Sordariomycetes > Hypocreales > Nectriaceae > Fusarium > Fusarium pseudograminearum. The sequence continues at coordinate 6,437,323 of NC_031953.1, read as the reverse complement.
TGACCTTTATCATCGCCACCATTATGCTCGTCGTCTACCCTCCCGGTTCCGGTAGCGCGGCTCAAGGTTGGGGTTTCATCATCGTTACTTGGGCGTACAACTTTTCTTTCTCGGCTACTTGCGGACCTCTCTCTTGGATCATCCCTGCCGAGATTTTCGATACCCGAACTCGTGCCAAGGGTGTCAGTCTCGCCACCATGACCTCTTTCGCTTTCAACACCATGATCGGACAGGTAACAGGTATTGCCATGGAGGCCGTCGGCTGGAAGTACTACCTTGTTTTCGTCGTTTGCAACTTCACCAACGCTCTTTGCGTCTGGGCTTTTGTCCCCGAGACCAAGCAGATTCCTCTGGAGGAGATGAACTATCTCTTCACCAACGCTCCTTGGTTCATCCCCTTCGTCAACAAGAGCCAGTACACTGCCGATTACCAGGCCGACTTGGCTCGTAGGGCCGAGAGGATCGACGAGAAGCTGGCTGCTGAGCATGAGACCGGCGAGCACGTCTCAAAGATCTGAGACGGCACTGTGTCGGGTCTACTGCACATCTTAGCTTTAGGAATCTAATTATTATTAAATGAATTCTCGATGTGTCCTCATACTGGAGTGTAGCATAGCAGACCATCTAACTATTAACATTCACATCCACACTTGCACTGGGAACAGACGCGATGATTGATGTATCGTATATTACTCCTTGGCAATGGTATATACAAAGTGCGAAAAATGCTATCCTGATCGCTGTAATGTATCCGTATAACCCTTCCATGTAATCAACGGTAACCGTTCCTCTTCGGCGGAATCTATCCGACCTCTCTCCCCAGACCCCAGTGCCTAGAAATTCCGATCACAACAACATAAAACAAGAAATCATAGCTGCCGACCTTTTCCGCAAAAGCTCTTTCAACGAGCACAAAAACAACCGGGGGAATGGCGTTGCCTGAGTCCTCTCTAGGTCTGACGCGAAATCTCTCTCAATCCAAATACAAAAGAAACAAAACAATGAGGTTGCGGAGATCTTCTTCCGTGATGAACCTGAAGATAGCCTGAAGTGTTACATCAAAAGTAAGGATGTATTGGGGGCTAATGTAGACGCTGACAAAAGCTCCTTTCAGGATTCGTGGGAGATGTAACACACGGCGGCAGTGCCGCTCTTCAACGCAAAAACTCTCGCAAACTGGGTGCAAAACAAATCGGGATGGGGAGGGTGGTGGAGATCTGTCGTATCTTGTCGACAGTGCTTCCTCGTCAAGAATTAGGCGGACTCATCCTCCTCGGGATGGTTGGCAGCGTAGATACGCTTGAAAGTCTTTGAGAGCTTGATACAATCCTTGACGTTGTTCGTGAAGTCGCGGAAGCGATCGAAAGCCTCGCTCTTTAGCAGAACCTTGAAGAACTTTGCCCTCTCTTCGCTGGAAAGCTCGCCGATCATTTGAATTGCAGGCGCGATATTGATGATGGTAGGGTTGGTTTTCTTTCGGGCGTCGAAGGAAGGATCAAAGCCTGGGAAGGAGTGGAGTCCGCCATGCTTCTTGTTTGCGAGGCGTAGCTTAGTGCGGTCCTTCAAATCGTCGTAGAGATTGTCGAGAAGGTCGAGTGTGGTGGTGATGCCGTTCTCCTGCTCAGGGAGTGCAAGCTTCTTGGTCAGCCACATTTCGGCGTGTTTTGTCATGATGGGATTCATGAATTCGTCGCCAGCCTCAGGAATGGGGAAGTTAATAATTGAAAGGGCGTCCTGTAGCATTTCATCGTCGAATTCGTTCTTGTAGAATCGGAGCCTGATAAGGTCCTTGTTCGCGGTATAGGTGGCTAACATCTCAGGGCAGGCCTTTGTGAGGCAGGTGACATCGTTTCGGTCGGGGAGGTAGAAGAGAATCTCGATGCGGACCTCGGGGGAGAGAGCGTCAAAGGAGACCATCGTGACGTTGGTTTGCAGGTTGCGGATAATATGTGATGATAGCTTGTAGGTTGAGGATGATATGAGATGAAAGAGATGTGGTTGCGGATGATATGTGATGAAAAAGGTGTTGTTGTTGTGGTTGAGGTGTGTAGGTGTAGAGGGAAGAAAAGGAAGAGTCAAGGTAGGCGGAAGAATAAAATTTATAGGCAGAATAATAACAAGATTTTGGCTTTCCATCAGAGGGTGGAAGCTAGAGGAAGCTTGATACAGTGGTGAATTCTGATATTTGTTTGCTTCGAGGTCTGTTCTCGCTTAATTTCCCTGTTGTTTGTTTGCTCAAGGCTGGCTGTGGTTGGCTTCAGCGGCACCTGTCAGGCACCCTCGAGTTCTTTACCTATGACCAGCTTGTTACACCGAGAGGTTTGTAGGCTTGGATGAACCACCTGCGTGTAGCTGTCGGGTGTACACAGTCTGTAACTCGGCTGGTCGCCAGGCGCAACCTAGATCTGGGTTGGCAGTTGGGAAGTTCACACTAATACATGACTAGCACAACATTAAAGAATTACTTATGGCAGGTATGAACAATGTATGGATAAAGAGGAGTGTGCAGTGTTCAGACTGAGCGCCACTATGAACAACGGCTGAACTTTATGTACAAGACCACTTTCGAGTGCGCCCAGGCAACAAGAACTGATAATACAGTCACTCGACAAGGTGACGTAATCGTAATTTCCAACACCAAACATGTTGTCAGTTGTTGTAGTTGACACAGACTACATGCGTTACTCTGATATCCCTGAGACGAGGGCCTCCATACTGAAGCCGGTGACTGCAAGCCCAAGGTCTACATCTCCGACAAGAAGAAGGTACAACAAGAAAACATAGATCTGGAGGACAATGAGGAAGACCAAGAACTCCTAGACGCGTTTCTCTTCCAGGCCTCCCAGAGAGGGTTGCCCAGCCCCGCGTTGTACTGGTTTGAGGAGAAGAGGCTCAGTGAAGAAACGTTTTCGGAGATCGAGCGCGGATTTCTGGAGAAGCAACTAAGTGGGTCGCAGCATGGGTTGAGGGAGTGTTTGACAGTGAGCATATTGAAGCCATTATAAGCATCATGACGCGCTACGGCACGTACGCTGCCCGTAGTAAACTCGAGTTGTTAGAGCACTAGGTCTACTCAGTCATCAACTATAACGATGCTGAAGCTATCCTGGAGCAGTGGGTCGATGTTAGTGAGAAGAGCCTAACGTGTATAGGATTGTGATTACCACTGAACTCGCATGAAGGCAAAAGAAGAAGCATTGGCAGTCATTCTGAGCACCACAGGCATCCCCACATTTATCACACTGTTGAACTGGGGTAACGAAAGACTCGATATTGTTGCTGCTTGATACCGGTAGGACCAGTGTCACGTAGTGATGTTCAAGTTCTAAAATACAGAGTGTCATGCAGAGGAGCAAGCTATAGATTCTCCAGTATGAACAAGAGCGATGCCTGTTCACAATGTGTTGTTTGTTTTTGGCCGAACAAAATCTTCATCTTGTTGTCAAGTCCAGAACACGATGAGGGTAACTGGGCGCCCTAACAATTGTTCTCGTTTCCTTGCGTGCACAAAGAGATCGCTTCGCTGACGAGAAATACCGAGCCCTCGACTAAACAAAGAAGCGACATCGGCAACTCTAAAATATGATCTACAACATCTGCCGCGGCAGAGTCTCTTTGTGCCGGTAAGTCAGGAATGGGGCTCAACTTTCATCTGACGAAACTTGCTTGACGATGACATGCCTGAAATGCCCTATTTGTCACTGCTTATCAGATCTTTGACAACACGAGGACGAGGGTGATGGCCTGAAGGTACCAACCCGAATACGGTTGCGTCACCGAGAGGCAAAAGTTTATGAGCATCTGATAAGATAAAGTTTTACCCTTGCTGGTTGCTCCACCAGGCTTTGCTTCACTCAATGTCGGTGACATATTTACTGTGCGAATAGTCACAAGAACACTGTCGCGTTGAAGCACAAGTACCGAAGTTCCGAGTTCACCCCTACGAGATACAGGCTAGTCCGTTACTATGACCGAGTTGCGGTAGTTCTGGAGCGACGGTATCCGCTCTTGGCCCTCTACAGATACTGGTGGATGTAATGCAACAGGGCAAGGATGAAGAAAACGTGGATGAAAGCAAAGCAGGGGTTGGCATGAGACGAAGTTGCTGTCAGTCCGGATCGTTCCGATCATTGGCATGCGAGTTCGGCATTGACACGACATGTGACTTGGCAATACTACAGAACACCCAAGAGAACTTTAGGAACCCATGTGATGCAGGAAAGAATCTTGGAAGGGTTGTTAGCGCATGTGAGCCAACATCACAGGTGCATGTGGACTACGAATTACGTGAGGTCGCAAACGTCAAGTCTTGTTCATGTGTTCTGTACTCTATAGTCTACCCAACTACCACTGGAAGCTCTCTTCAAAATAATCTATCCTCGGCATCGAGTGAACAGCCCGTGCTGCCACAGCGCTTCTGCTCTCATCAGCCATCTTGGCAGGACCACTTGTGACTACCGCAAGACTTCCCTCACCTCCGCTGTCCAAAATGTTGTCGACGACTCCTTCGACGTTCAGCCTCCCATCTCTCCACTCTGCAACGTAACAAGTCGTCACTTGATCAGGCCTTGCCTTGCTCGCACCAGTAACATAGATACTAACTCTCACTTGACTACTGTCAAGCACATCACTCAACTCGTGGTTGAGGACATCCTCAGCAAGAGCTGCTTGTCGTACGGCCCAGTGAACTTCAACTAATTTCGGCCCGGTGGCTGAGGTTGTAAGTTTGTTAAGGTAAGAAAGCGGGACTGCAATACCGCTACCTCCAACAATAAAAATGACCTTGTCAAACCGCTCTAAAGGCAAGGTTTTCCCATATGGACCGTCAATCGCTACCCGAACTTTGGCTGGTTTTGGCTGGTCCCGCTCAGCATATTCTCTCAGTCGAGACGTGAAGCTGTCATAGGGGCGAATAAGGAAAGTCATCTCTCGTCGTGTCTTCTCGTACTCAGGCTCCACCTCCTCCGAAGTGTATGATGTGTGGCCTAGCAACGGCGCACGATCCGATAAAGGGTATGCTTCAGGTTCTGATACCGACGCGACCGTGAAGGGATGACTCTCCCAGAAGTTCCATTTGTTAAGCGCCGAGAGATAGTAAAATGTACCGGGCTCGATCCCGCAGAAGCTTGAAGAAACAGGGACGACGACTCTAACCATGTGGGCATCCTCGTTGTAAGTGACAAGGGCACTGGTTTTCCAGAACTTGGGATTAAAAGCAATAATTCGAGCTGCGCGGACAACTCGATCAAGAAGCCATATCAAGACTGGAATCCACACTAGGGGATCGTAGGCGCCTCTGAAGATGGATACGTGCCTCGGATGATGTTAGCGGGATGTCGTTTTAGTTGATGTAATGAGGCCTACCCAAGCATTGCCGCGAGGACCAAAATCGATAGAACAATATGCGTGACAAGGAAAAACTCGTATTGTCTACGCCGTACCCAGAAGAAGGATAACCCGACGAGTAAACAAATGAAGAGAGTCGCCTACCATAAATTAGCCGACAGAACGATAACAGACCAGTTAACTCACCAGCTCACCGGTCCACCAAAACTTCAGGTTGGAGATCTTCCAGAAATACTCCCAGCCGCCCCCTAGAAAGTTAGCAACAGATCTTCAGCGACTGTATATGGTGACATACTTTGGAAAATGATAATGATATATCCAACGGAGTGGATGGCAGCTTGGACAGTGGCTATTCGACCGATCCAGCGATGGAAGTTATTGTATGTTTTGAAGTTCCAACCTGTTAGCCATATAACGATGTTGTTCCGCATACCGAACAACCAAATCAGAGGAAAGTTGGCGAATGAGATGATGCCTGTTCTATCAGAAACATGACGAAGGATCTGGAGCCATACGGAAGGGTAACTGGACGCGCGTTAGCATGAGCCTGTCAACCAAGTCTCCATTAGGTTATGCTCAGGGACTCACTAGCCATAGCCCTCGAATATGCTATATCCATGAATCGTGCAAATAATATTAAGCATCAAGAACAAAGAAATGGTCAATGTTTGGATGCGTGGAGGGAGGGTTCCACAACCGCCAAAATCTTGAACACAGCGCCGGCCAAATGTTGCGGGAAGAAAGACGTTACGCTTGAGCCACAGATCTCCACGACCTTGGCCGGTGGACAACGAGCTAAAAGTTCGATGCACGATACCGACTGCGATGACAGCAGCCCAGAAGATCCCCATAGCCCAGCCGTAGTAATAATGATAGACCCATATATAATCGTGTGCAGTCTGCATCTGTGTTTAGTGGGGGGTCTGAAGCAACAATAACTATGTTCAGAGGACTAACCAATGTTCGGATCCATATGTCATAGTACGCTTGCGACGGCAGCATCAGCGCACCATAACGATGGTTACGATTTGGATCTGTCGCATCGAATATGATCATCTGAGCTCTCTGTTTATCTGTTATGTCGTCGATTATATCGTGTGGTGCCAGATATAAGCCGTATGTATCTTGACATGTTTGATTCATGCCTCTTGATTCGCGTAGCCAGACATCCTCAGTACAATGATCATCCCAGCAGAGATGTAGAGAAGTCTGATAAACGCGACTTGAGCATTCTTGTCTCGCAAAAAATGCACCTTCTGGCGCATCCGCGAATTTGAGAGTCCGGAATGTTTGCCGACATGCTTTACCGCACAACGCGGGGTCTGCCGAAGATGCGTCTACTGACGATGCAAGGCCAGAGGCAAGGGTGGTGACGGCACATATTAGGTTCCTCAGTTTCCAGGATCGCATATTTCCGTATTGATGCTATATCTGGGTTTCAGACCTGAAGATGGAAAGATAACTAGGTTGTTATCGTGAATTGAGAGCGGTTATCAGATGATCTGATAGAGGTCTAGTGGGTCTTGACCATCACGTGGAGACGACATGGTCAGCAGGGGATTGACATGGTTTAGTGTCCTGCAAACTGGCTGGTGCAGGAAGGGTATATTCAAGAATGAGATACCAATGTCACGAACACAAGACGATAATTTGGGGAGGGAATCCAACACATTTCAAGAAAGAGGGGGACGTTGTGGTTCAGAGAAAACGATGTCCCTGGCTTACATCTCGCGCCGGGTGACAGTTGTATATTAAGATAGATTTACTCCGGCTAGAAGCCGAGTATTATTATTTTTACAATAAATTGATCATTCTGATATCTCAGATACCATGACAAAGTATCGCCACGAAATCCTTTACAGCACTACTTGGAACACATGAGAAGTCAGAGCTTACTTGCGGTACAAGGCAGCCATCTTCTGCATGAAAGTAGCAGGCTTTGTCTCAGTGCTGTTCACATCCGTCGCTCCGTTCTTAGGAACATCAACGACCTCGCCATCAAGACCCTTGTTGTTCACAGCATTCTGCTGCTTACCAAGGTAGAAGTTGGGCATGAAGAAAGAGGCAATGAGGGGAATGCACGCAAAGACGATAGAAACAATGGTGATGTGACCGTTGACGATAGAGTAGGCACGAATGGAGCCTTGACGGATGGGGTCAAAGAAGTCGTACTTCTTGAGGGTCTTGATGTTGCCGTAGATAGTGGCAATGGTGGTGTCATCAACGTCGGGCAACTCGACGTGCATCTGGTCAACCATCTGCTCGGTCCAAATGCTGGTGGCAATAGCACTGCCAACACTAGAGCCTAGAGTAGACCAAAGAGTGATGATGGAAATGAGAGAGGCAATGTCGTCGTGAGGGACAGAAGCCTGGACACCGACTCGGACACCAACGACGTTCAGGGAAGAGAGACAGAAGATGAGTTGGGCTGCAACAAGACGCGCAGTATCCTCAGTCATCATACCATTGGGACTGATAAGAAGACCGTAACCAAGGATTCTAGCCGCGGCACCAAAGATCATGAGACCCTTGTAGCGGTGGGAGACTCGGTGGATGAGACCAACGATAGGACCGACCAGGCAAAGACCCATGGTGGTGATACCAAGGAAGATGGTCCACTGGTAGGTTGTCCACTCCTTGATGATGAGGATATAAGACGAGAAGTAGGTATTGCGCACAGACGAAGCCATCTGGTTGAAGATGTGGATAATAACGCCAGCGATGAAAGCTCTGTTTTGAAGAATGCGCTTGGTCATCATGGGCTTGGGGGCGAGGAAGTACTCGTAAAGACCAAACAGGATGAGAACGACGAATCCCACGACAATCATGGCAACCATGCTGGGGTTGTTCCAGCCGCCCTTGGCGCTCTTGGCCAGAGTGATAGGCAAAAGAATGAGGGAGAATGCGAATCCAAGAAGGATGAGACCGACAATGTCAATGTCGATCAAACCGCGGTAGGCAAGCTTGGCCCAGTAGGTCAAGTTCTTGGGCGTGGCCTCGGTACGACCAGTTCGCACATCCTTGGAATCAGCCATGGTGACCATTCCCGCCTTCTCACCACGGCGCTGCATAGTGTAGAGGGTGAAGATGGCAGGGAGGAGAAGAACGGGGACGAGAATGGCAAACATGCCGAGACCCCAGCGCCAGTCCTCGTAAAAGCCTTCAGCGATGAAGCCATTGACAGGCACGGTGACGATGAACGGAAGAGCAAGACAGGCGCTGAAGAAACCTCGCCATTCCAAGGGTGTCAAATCAGCGACGATGATATCGCTGAGAAGATCAAGACCTGACTTGCCGACGGATGTGAAGCAGATGCCGATAACATACGAGGTAAAGCCAGAGGCACTTGCAGCAACTGCAAAGCCGACAGCGTAAAAGACAAGGACAACCACATAAGTCGTAGGTCGCGATGTGATATCGGCTAGCTTTCCAATAAAGGGCTTGCTAATGGCACGAATGATTTGTCCCGCTGTGTTGACAGTACCAAGCTGACTGTGAACGCCAAAGGTGGAAGCTGCTAGTGTGCCGAAAATGGTGGTGGTGATGCCCATGTCGAGCGCGTAGGCGAACATGGTCAAGCCGATAGAGACACCCAGCAGCCAGAGCAAGATCTTTCCCTTCTTGCCAGACTGGTAGAGGACCTTGTTGAAGGCTTCAACTCTGCCGACACCAATCTCCTTGTGTTCATCGTCGGATACGGGGGCGTTGGTGGCATCGTAATCCTTCTTTTCGTTGACTTCGAACATTTCCGGCGAGGTCTGCGGGGGAGTTTGGGGCTCTGGACCCGACGTGTTATTAGGTGCTGACATTTTGGGTGATAGACTTGAGCTTGTGCTCTAGACCGAGAAATGACAGCGCATGGAATGAAAGGTTGATCAAGACAAAGAGAAGAGGGAGGGAGAAAAGGTCTTCTAGCTGAACCAACAGCCTCTTTGTTTCTGGCCTGATTTTTTTAAAAACTACACAAATAGAAAGCTGTTGGCCCCCTACATGACCGAACGTAAATGAGACAGAACCAACAGACAATGCCAAGGGACCGAAAAAGAATACAGGGTCTCGCCGGCGTTTCTCGGGTATGAGAAGCCAGGGTACAGCACCGATGTTGCATACTGGCGTGGTTTTAGCCTACCTGGTCACTCGACAGGAAAAAAACTACAAGGGGATCAACATGCGTGGTTTTTCGTGAAGAGATTATCTGATCTTTGCTCCATCCACTCATGCTGGCCGACGCCAAGATTATCACATACTTCCATCTAATCAGATGGTCCAGCAGAGTAGGGATCGGCGTGTGTGTGGGACGGGAGGGATGATCTTTGCTCTGTTTAGAGTAGAGGTACAGTATAATGTGACAGTGTAGACAACTGTGACATGTGCACATCCCACGCCGCCGAAAGAAACATTGTAACTTGTTCCTGATGGAAATCAGATCGATAAGAGGTAAATCGTCCGAGCATGGCTTTTCCATGCGTAAGAGGCTGCAAGGGAGGCAAAATTTTTCATGATCAACCTTGTCGACTAACCATCAGATGTGAGTTGGAGCTTGTGATGCTGTAATGCAGCTAGTACTAAGCTTAACTCTGAGGTTGAAGCCAGTGAGTCACTTATCTCCTCGAACCAGGGTTCTTTGCACTCGACTCTCATCTCTCGGTTGTTCGCTCAGCTATTGACGCGAATCTTGTTGCACTGGCGATCTTGGCTGTCCGTTAGTACCCGAGGCATGGCTTGCGGAAAACCGGTTCAGTGGAATATGTTAGTGCAGATCTTGGTTTATCAATCTGATCGTTCCGTTATCGCAGACTGACACATGCTACGAAAACACGCTCAGATTTGAAGGATCAAGCCACACAGTAATCATGAAGTAATAATCTTATTCATATTAAAATGAGTAGGAAACAAAAAAGTCTAAAAATAGTCTAAGAATACAATGCTCAAAGAGAAATCTTTGCAGCATCACAAAGAGATCTAAAAATACTACCAGGCTGTGCATAAAGCTCAGAAACAGTAGCAAACTCGACTACTCGTCCACTGTCCATGACAACAACCTTGTCGCACGTAGAAACAATAGTATCCAGTCGATGGGCCACAGTAAGAACAGTCGCATCGCCCACGACCTCGTTAAGCATGGCCTGGAGCTTTGCATCTGATCTGCCATCGATAGACGCGGTGGCCTCGTCGAGAATGACAATCTTCGACTTGCGCACAAGAGCGCGTGCGATAGAGATTAACGATCGTTGTCCTTGTGAGATGTTGGACCCGTTTTCTTTGACTTCAGAGTCGAGGTTGAGGCTTGGTACGTCGCCGCTCGAGTCAGAGTCTTGCTTTTCGGCATCTGTGTTTGATGGTATTTGGCTTAGACCGACGCGATCTAAACATTGTCGAAGCCACTCGTCGTCATATTGTTGGAAGGGATCGAGGTTGTAGCGGATAGTGCCGGCTAACAAGACTGCGTCTTGGCTGATAACTGATAGGTTCGATCGAAGGATGTGAAGGCCAACTGTGTGGATGTCGACGCCATCGATGAGGATTCGGCCGTTTGTAGGTTCGGTGATTCGCAGCAGAGCCGAAATTACTAGTCAAAAGTTAGCAATAGTGATACAGAAAACGGCCATCGAGACTTACACGTTGTCTTGCCAGCTCCTGTACGTCCGACAACGCCAACCTTTTCACCAGGCCTGATATCCAGATTAATATCCTTCAGTGCAGGATCCAAGCCAGGGCGATGGCTAAGAGTAAAAGACTGAAACTGAACATGTCCAGCACTCGGCCACTGACTCGTCTCCAGCTCCTTGTCCACTCGCTCAACCCGATGTTCAGGTTCTTGTTCAATGTTGTAAGCATAATGAAGCATCCTTTCCACCGAGTTCATGTTGTTCTCGATCTCTGCACTTTGACGAATCATGTTTCCAAAGACCGCTTGCGCGGTGACGATGTATGACAAGACTACACCACCAGAGGAGGGATCAATAGTTCCTCGCAGTCCGACAACCAACAAACCAGCAGCTAACACGAGAGTTGCACCACACAGATCGAGACGCAGGTTGAGCCATCGCTGACACGCGATAGAGAGCCAGTAAGCCGTGTTTTCCGTGTCGATCTTACGGGCATTGTCGTCAACAAAGCGAGGCACCGCGCCAAAAGCTTTCAAGGTCGGTAAACCCGAGAGCGACTCGCCGAAATGCTCATAGATGCGACTTCGAAGCAAATTGTTAAGCCGACGAAGTTCTCGCGAAGAAGGTCGGTAGTACATTCCCGTCCACGTGTAAACCAACAACAAAGCAAACGCAATCGCCAAAAACGCAGGCACGATAATGCTCACAACGATGATCGTTCCAAGAACCTGCACGAAGGTAGAAATGAAGAGTCGCAAAGTCTCGCCGACAACGTTGTCAACAGCATCAACATCCTTGCTGAAGCGATGCGTGATTCTACCCTGAGGTGTGGTATCAAAGAAAGCGACCGGTGCAAGCAAGACTTTGGACATGGACGCATGATGAAGCTTGTTGGAGCACCAGAAGCAGAACAGTGCAAACGTGGCGCTCATACAGAAGAGACCGAGAGATTGGCCTGCTCCAAAGGCTGCGTAGCCGCCCATGTATGCATCTTCTGAGATGGATGTGTACTGATTCTTTTGCCACCAACTTAGCCAAAGAGGTGAAACGATGCTGGTGCCTTGGTAGATGGCAATAGATATGAGTAGAAGAGGAACAGTTAGGAACGCGTTACCGAACTGAGCGTACCGGATGTAGGTCCTGCCGCTGACGGATCCTACGACGCGTTCTTCTGTTTGCATCACTTCTTTGCCTCGCGTCGTAGATGGTTTGTCCTTGGCATTTGAACCGGGGTCTTCTTTTTCAGTGACCTTCTCATCGACAGCTTGTTCATCATCATGGCTGCTAGCCGTCTCGGAACCCGAGTCTGACTCTGCAATCAAAGGCTGAGATCCAGCAAACTGAGTAAAAGCGCCATTCAGATTCTGCAGCTGCTCATACGAGCCTTGTTCCGAAATTCGACCCTTCTCCATGTAAACGATATGATCTGCCTGTCTCGCGAAACGGATGGAATGCGTGACCAAAACAATGGTACCTTCGTTGTTACGACGCGCTTGATTGACAACCATGTCGAAGACACGAGCACCAACGTGAGCGTCCAAAGCAGAAAAGCAATCATCGAGGAAAAGAAGCGAACTTCTACCATAAATGGCTCTAGCGAGACTGATGCGTTGTTTCTGGCCACCAGAAAGTGAAACGCCGTTTTCACCAACAACTGTCATGTCGCCATCAGGCAAGACCTTCATGTCTGGTTGAAGGCAGCACCTTGTGAGGACTTCGTTGTACCATGCGTGGTCAAAAGGTCTACCAAAGACAATGTTTTCTCGCACAGTCTCGCTTAGAAGCCAAGCGCTTTGTGGTGCAAAGGCGATCTGAGAAGAAGACTTGTCGAGACCAAGATGAAAGGATCGTGCTTGTACGAGTTGCAGATCACCCAAAAGGGCTTTCAATACAGAGGACTTGCCGGATGCAACAGCTCCGACGATGCAGACGAGCTGATTGCGCTTAACCAAGAATGAGTCTAGCCATAATCGCTGACTTACGGTTGATGTCTCTGGCTCCCTCTTCTCATCCGCGGCCAAGAGCTGTTCATCATCGTGATAAGCAAAGGTAGCGTCTTCAACTCGAATCACAGCATCTGACTCAGAGTTTTCAGAAGAGTAACCCAAATCAGACTGTAGATCCGACTTTTGATTATCGGCGACGACGTCAGAAGCCAACATGAACATAGCCAACCGTTCCAATGCAGCTCTAGCGTCAGCAACTGCTGAAAGAGCAGTAGGCAATGCCATGAGTGGTGTTCTCAGAAGCATAAAATATGCAAGTCCGGAGAACACAACTCCAGCATCCATGCCATTCTTGGACGTGGCTCCATAACAGACAATGCTGACGACGGAAGCCAACGTAGGAGCCGTGTAAGAAATCGCAGTGTTGAGAGCCCTCAGAAGCATTCGCTTGCGAATATAGACAACTTCGTCTGCTCGCAATTTTCCAATCTTGGAAAGCAAGCTCTCTTCGTAAGCGTTTGTCTTGACGAGACGAATCGCAGATACAGCCTCAACAACCGCTTTGACGCGTGCATCAGTAAAAGGCATACTACCTCTTCGAAGAAGGAGAAGCCGACGCATCATGAACGACTGAAGTGGATACAGCAAGGCGAGTAAACCAAAGCCTGGCAAGGCGCTGTATCCCATCGTCCAAACAGTCAGAGCGAAGCAAAGCAGCATCTGGAAGATACTTGTCCACGCAACATGGAAGTATCCACAGCAAAAGTCCACGCGAGTAACATCAGCGCTGATGAGACTCATGAGCTTGCCTGTTCCAAGACCATGTTTGAGCTTGGCACGTTCACTCAGTTGTGTCGTTGCTCTGCGATAGATGACATGCATCAAAGCGCCGCGAAGCAAGATTCCGGTTGTGTAAGAGCGATAGAAGCCGTGGACATTGGAAGTGACTGAGAAGACGAGAAGAAGGAACAGGCCGACTGCATAGCCGAAACCTGAGCGAAGACCTTGCTGGGAGGAGTCGGATAGAGTGCCGATGAGGAAACGGATGAGAAGGGGTGAGATGATTTGGGATAGATCACCGGCTAGTTTGAGAATACCGCCTATCCAGAACCATTTGAAGCAGACGTCGTTGAGGGCCAATGTCAAGACAGTTGTGTCAGTTGTGTGTCGTGCCCAGAATGGCCGCCATGATAGTGGGTTCTTGGAGTTGACTGGCTTTCTACCGCGATTGGTAGCGAGTCTTGCAGCCCAAGCCTCTTCAAGTCGATTTGAATGGTCTTCTACCAATCTGTGACTGGGCATGTCATACAAATCGTCGATTTGAAGAGGTCTTGTATAACCTGTTCGCAAAAGACGACCTAGCCAGTCGAATGTCAAGACGGACAGCCAATTGGCGTTTGCCTCAGGTAGAGGAAGCTTTTCATGATGTCCATTGTTCTGATCCTCGACATTTGCAGGTGAAGGGGATGATTTTGGTGCAGTGAGGCGCTGCTCAATTGGCGTTGTCGATAGAAGCGGTACTCTCCTGTACCATTTCCTCGGAGGGAAGCTCTTCCCATCGTTGGTCGCCATGGCTGGAGATTGATAATCGAAAAAAGTCTTTCCAGACTTGGAATCCACGTCTTGATGTTCGGCTTCTTCTCAAAGGGTCCTGCCACGGAGACAGCAAACTCGCTAGTTAGACGTCCGTATTCGGAACAGGCCTTCAAAAACAAGTTCACAAACTGTGCGGGTACTTCGCAACGAGACTCGGTGTGTAGATCCATAGTCCAGGGTTGCATTACGGGTCCAACAGTGACTAAAGAATAAGCTTACAGTGCGGGCTAATACTCAAGTTGGTCTAAGGCCGGCACAGTAGCCCACTACCGAGTGGGATAATGGCCGATCCCTGAAAGTCTTAATTTTATGCCTAACAGCGGCGGTGGAAACAAGCATAATTTTTAGTAAAAAGTATGACGTGTTGGCGCGGGAGAAGGAATCAACGATACCACATGTACTCCGTAGTGGCCGAGGATGAGATCGAAACATGCAGGTCGGTTTGTTGAGCCGACGAATGCTTGTGACCATGTGCTTTGGGAGTATTGATCTGCGGTGGAAAAGCCTCAAGTTGTCAATGAGGTTTCATCGGGACGTCAGCGATGGTTTCTTGGCCAGATTTGCTCCGAGTCTGATGATCTGGGGCACGGCAGAGTAGAGCAAACTACCTGGTAGTCCATGTATGTAATAGGAGATGAATGCTTCCGAGTGGAAGGCGGAGTAATAGACGAGGATGATCGCCAGGGTTGGCCAAACAGAGTTGAGTGAATGTGAATGACCACGGTATAACTACCGAGCTGTACCGCGTCTTGGATATTGTAATCTTGGCTATTGTGACTCTTGGAACTTACAGTCCCTTTATTTACTGTTTCTATATACAAAACAATCCATTCTGTAAGCCTAGACCTTGATACTATTGCTTGATAACATCTAACAAGTACCCTAGACCGATCAAAATGGCACCAGGACCTATCGACGCTATTCCCCCACGCAACCCGACGCCACCAAAAGAAGCATGGGAAAGCTCTAAACGAACGTCTTTCAGACTCCCCGACGGAAAAACGAACATCTGGATTGCCGATACCGATAATGACTATCTTGTTGGGTCTGGTAACGCCACCCTAGCGAGATGGTCAACAGATGAACGGCAGACCAGAATCTCCCCTCCTATGATCAACGACGACAGAGCGCAATTCGGTCCTGTCCTTGAGCTCGAGATATTCAACGCTGATATCAGTGACCCAAGCTCACCTTTCGCCTCACATGGTGAGCATAGCAACTTGGCTTTGACATGGGCTTCTGTGTATGCGCTATGGGTTCATCCCAATTACCGAGATGAAGACTTGATAGCCATCTCAATCGACAGCCACAAAATAGGCGAATACATCAGAAGCACAGGATTGGGTGTTCTATCTCCTTATTCGTCAACATCTACACCCCGCGAGACTGTTTACTGGCTTTCGCACGATACATTTTGGCAAGGCGCTGGAGCACCAGACTCGCAGCACTGGCTTCAATCACGACCCGAAGTGACAAACTTCCCAGGCTTCAACGGCACAATGGGTGTTTTCGCAAGTCAATTGGGTTTCACACGTAAAGGAAATGTGTGCACAGTTCACCCTGTTCGACCTCCCAAGCCCAGACCCGGCACGGTCATTTACTCTCGTTACATCGTGGATCTAGGCCAACAGCTCCAGATCCGCCACATTGACGCTTCAAACCCAGCGCACTTTGAAGCCTACAAGAGCTGGCAAAACTCAGACCGCGTCAACAAAGCTTGGAAAGAGCGCGGCCCAGATGAACATCACCGCAATTACCTCGCCAATCAACTCACTGACCCGCATTCCATGTCGTGTGTCTTTGAGTGGGACGGCCAGCTAGCAGGCTATACCGAGATAGGATGGGTGATGGAGGACAATGCGGCGTGTTTCTTTCGATCGGCGTGCAACATCACAGTGGGCGAGCACGACCAGAACAGTCACATCATCGTCGGAGAGGAGCGTTTCCGAGGAGGGAAAAGGTACCAGGCTGTGGCGACGAGCATCAAGCACTGCTGCTTCCTGCGGGACCCAAGGACAAAACAAGTTATTGCGGAGCCGGAATACGATCTAAACCATGTTCAGATCCAGGACAGGTTTTTGCCGCAGGAGAGGAAGAAGAGGTTCCATCTGCCGCACAAGACGGCTATGCTGTTTGCCCTGCAGCGTGAGCGATTTTTCCAAGAGGCGCACTTTGTTTAGTTTCTTTTTCTGTATGTAGCTTATGCAGATCGGATTGATTGATAAAAAAAAACACGAGATTGATAAAATCTCTTCTCATGTGTCATGATGTAACATCGCTTATGGGCTTGAGAAGCGGCCGCCAGGGATCGGCAGAGAGTACGTAACTAATTCATGGATGCAGGCCAAGACATGGACCAACCGTAATCTTATCTGATCATCAACACCCTCTTGTTTTGTTCCTGCACTGTGTCACTGAAATGAGCTATGGAACCTTTTTGCATCGGATGTTTCACTTGTTATGGAGTTGGAAAGCCAACCTTCCATTCTCGGGGGTCCATTCGGGATGACATACTGTGTACCGAGTACCGGCAGTATTATAGCTCATCGAGGTGGAACATCGTCATCAGGCCGGTTCGGACGATAACGGCCGACGTAATTTTGTCAAGGGTTTGGTGTTGACAGTTATCTGATCTGATCTGATTTACCTAGGTAGACGATCACGTAAACACCACAGTGAGACATCACGACTTTTGACATCTGAGACACTCGTGTATACTGGGTGTAAGAATTGGAGCGATCAACACCATGAGTATCAAATTCTCTGTCCAAGAGCCGCCTGTTACGCAGCTTCGGCCACTGCACACCTACCAGCAATCTCTGCAATCATCAAATGATCAGCTACTACACTGGACCAGCTCATTTGAGCCAAGACCTGATCGAGACACTGCCATCAAGGCTTTTGTGAAGCTCGTATCTCGACTTATTGTTCTCGACGATGGAGAGAGCTTTTGTATCCAAGACTCACAACGTGGAGGATATATCTTGGCAAATTCGGTTGCTGAAACCGTTGAATTTGTTCAATATGAAGTTGATCAAGATATTCCCACTCAATTCTCTATTGGCCAAGGAAAGGTGAGTTCACATGTTAACCAAAGTAGTTGAACAACCAAAAGACATGGATGCTAACATTTTCATAGGATGTACAGCTTCACATCGAAGCCAATGGCGAGATTCGCCTGACAGTCAAGTCGACAACAGTCCCTGAAGCGGCTCTCCAAGCCCTAGGATGTATGTTTGACGACATCCTTAGCCAGGAAAACCAGACTGGACTCTCCAGTTGGTCTAAACCTTCTGTCCTCAACTTTCCACCAAGGACCAGTCCCATGGATCTTGCTCGTCAGGATGGGACACAATCAAATCATGTCCAAAGTGACTCGAACAAGACTGGCTTTTTGCATCGTTGGTTTGAGCAAAGGGCACTTGAGCACCCTGAGACGACTGCAATCGACTACCTAACTGATCTCAACAGCGGCAGCCGAGTCCAGTTCACATATCGACAAGTCTCCAACATCGCGACTACTCTAGCCGCCAGGATTTCGGAATTGGCTGCACAATCGTCACAGTCGTTCAAGACTGTTGCTGTTCTTTTGGGACCTTGTCCTGAACTCTACATTTCTTACATGGCAGCTTTGAAGGCTGGAGTTGCCTTTTGTCCCATCGCTGTTGACGCACCCAAGGAAAGAAAAGAGGCCTTGATGGCAGATTTGAAACCAGTCGCTATCGTGACAAGCTCATCTCTGCTCAACTCAGATACCTGGCTAGGTACTCGAGATCTTTCAACAGAAGCTGTTGATGTTACTCCTTACCTCGCTTCTCCCGACATTGAACCAACACAGCTGTCATCTCAACCAACTACAGTAGATGATATAGCCTACATTCTTTACACTTCTGGAACAACCGGTCTTCCAAAGGGTGTAGCAGTCAGCCATCTCTCTGCGTCATGCACCATCTCCTCTCTGAGCACTCACTATAACTTTACTCTCCCACCAGCCGGAAGCAAGCCAGTTCGATGGTTTCAAGGCGCAGCACCAACCTTTGACATTTCTCTGTTTGAGATCTTCTGGACCCTAAGTAGTGGATCGACACTCTGCTGTGCACCCCGCCATCTCACCCTTCAGAACATCGACAAGGTTGTTACGACACTGGAGGCTGATATCACGAATATCACACCCAGCTTCGCCAGCCTTTTGGATCCGAAATCGATCAAGGGGTTGATGGTAGGTGGTGAGACACTGAATGCAAGACTCTTGCAGGACTTTGCCCAATGGAATCCGTCGGGAGACGATGAGACTACGCATGTGCCTAGAGGCATCTTCAATGGCTATGGGCCAACAGAGACAGCTATTTACTGCATTGCGCAAGCTCATGTCCCCGATAACCAGCGAGGTTCAGTTATCGGAACACCGCTAGCGACATGTGGCGCTCTCATCGTGGATCAGCCGTCATCCCAAGGTCTGCAGCCTGTTCCCATGGGCGCAATTGGAGAACTTGTCATCACAGGGCCCCAAGTCAGCAAGCTTGGGTACCTCAACCGCCCAGAAGAGACTGCGCTAGCCTTCATCGATGATGCGACGTGGGGACGGGTCTACAAGACTGGAGATCGGGCAAGAGTAGTCTTTGATCCCAATGGCGCACCTGTCATTGAGTTCCTGGGCAGAATATCCGACGATCAAGTCAAGCTCAGCGGCCGACGAGTTGAGCTTGGTGAGATTGAGAGTGTACTAGCAAGCAAGGTAGACGGAGTGAGGGAGACGATGGCTTGTGTCTGGAAGCAAGGTGCAGAGTCTGGTTCGGAAAAGGTTGTCAGCTTGGTTGTTGTTGAGCCTCGTGGTGGAGTGAGCTTCGAGACTGTTCATCAAGAGTGCTCGAATGCTGCGCGACTGCATCTACCAGATTACATGAGACCTTTCAGGATCTTGGAAGTCGATGCGCTTCCGAGGTCTGCGTCTGGAAAGGCGGATCGCAGGGCGGGTCTGAGAATGGTCAATGACTTGTTAGCGAAGGATGGAGACATGAGCTTTCTAACACCTAGTCAGGGTGGCAATTCACATACTCTCCAGCCTTTGGAGGATTCCAATGATGTCAAGTTGGAGGAAGAACTCCTTTGTATCGTGCGCGGTGTGCTTAGCGATGGCTCTACGGAGGGCCCTATCGTTACGGCCGCCACCGTCCTAGCCGACGCAGGCATCGACAGTCTCCGAGCAATGCGTGTTTTGCGAGACGTCAGAAAGCGATGGGCAGTCTTTGAACGTTCCTCAAGCCGTTCATCTCGAGCCAGACTCCAGCCATCGCTTTCTGTCCTTCTTGACGCAAACGCCACTCTCCGTTCCGCCTTCTTTCCCAGCATAGAGGACCTAGAGACACCAACCTCTTCCAGCACAAAGGAGTCTGACACAAGGGCTAAGCTGGAGGCCTTCGGTGCTAAGCACCTACCTGAGGCCGTTGAGAAGCTTGGTTTGAAGGAGTCCGACATTGAGATGGTACTTCCTGCGACGAGTACTCAGAGTCAATTGGCTGTCAGCTTTGCCATGGACAAGCGCAACTACATCAGCCATACTGTCTTGCGACTCAAGTCTGGTGTTTCTGCTGCTGCTCTGAAGGATGCTGTCAGTGATGTACTTTCACGACAAGCCATTTACCGGTCCGCGATACTTCCCTGCGATGACAATCTGTCTCCGTTCATACAGGCGACTCTGACTATGGGCGCTTGGCGGGGATTGGTGGGGGGATCTAGCGTAGTCATGCACAAGGCCAACGATGAGCGACTCTTTTCGGATGCGCAATCATGGATTGAGCTGGCTGAGGAAGAGCTCAACCTCGAGACTCAGAGGCTGTATTATATCCAGATTGTTGAGTCAGAGAACACCGACAATGGTGGGCTTTTGGTCATCAGCGCCGCGCACTGCATCTGCGACGGACCGTCTCTTGAGGTTCTGATGAGCGATATTGCCCGACAGTATGCTGGTATGGAACCTCTTCCGCGACAAGGAATTTATGAAGCCGTCTTCGATTGGGCCTCCAACGTCAGCGCGGACACGAACCAGCTGTGGCAGAAGGCTCTCGAAGGATGGGAGACTGAGCCTCTCGGGGCCATCAGCGGTAACAATGTTAAGCCGCCAGCTGCTGGAGCTCGTCAACATGCTATGGTTCAGCATTCCAGCGACATCTCCTGGGATGTTCTCGAGACCAAGAGTCGAGCACTGGGAGCCTCACCACTCACAATCCTCCAAGCGTCGTGGGCTATGCTCTTGCACATCCTCTCTGAGGCCGACACCGACGATGTCACCTTTGGCAGCGTTCTATCAGGCCATGATGAGTTTATTCACGCGCCGACCTTCTCTGTTGTTCCATGCCGCGTTGCTTTGCCCGAGTCACAGTCCGTGCGTCAACTCATTCACAGTTTGATGGGTCACTCTCGATTCGCGCAAGGCCACAGACATACTTCCTTTGGTGTCTTCAAGACTCTTCCCTACAACACCGCTCTCGCCCTCCAAGCATACCCTTCACCCGACGATGGTAGCGATGGCGCCGCTCTGTGGACCGAGATCTCGAACCCTGCTATACGTTATGACTTTGCCATGTTTGCAGAGGTCTTTCCCACGAACCCCAACTCTGCGGATCGCAACGGAAGGTTCGACGACGTTTTCTTCAAGGTGACCTATCGCGACGAGACATTCTCTGAGCTCTCAGCTTCATGCATCGTGAAGCAATTCGCGGCTCTTACAGAAGTTATCCTTCAGTCGGTGCCAAATGACTTGGTCCAGACACTGCCAGCGCGCATGGAGCGAGCTTTGTTGTCCGCCGAAGGAACGATTCCTGTTCAACACGACATTGAGGCGATGCCTGAAGACCTAAGAGAGGCTTACGAGAGGACCCAAGTTCTGCATGCTCAATTCGAAGACCAAGCTGCGGCTACACCCGGTCTCCTGGCTTTGAGCTTCTACTCTTCCCTCGATGCTCCTCCAGTTGAGTTGAGCTACGCTGAGCTTGACATCCGAGCCAACGGTCTGGCCAACATCCTCCGCGAACAAGACATCGACATCATCCCCATTTGCATGGAGCGCAGTGTCGAGCTATACGTCTCAATCCTGGCTATCATCAAAGCTGGATCGGCATGGTGCCCCATCGATACTACATCTCCCGTTCAGCGACGCACATCACTCATAGCAAGAGCACAGAGTAAATTTCTTCTTACAAACACCGAGTCGCTCCCACTGGTCGAACCGTGTCTTGAACAAGGAACTTTGAAGGATGTTCAGATTATTTTGGTGGACAAGTACACCGATTGTAAGACGTCTGTTCGAGCCAAGCCACGCGATAGCATTTCATCCTCCAAGGTCAGTGGAAAAGACCTGGCGTATCTGCTATGGACATCTGGAACAACGGGAGAACCCAAGGGAGTCATGATCCAGCACAGCGCCGCCGCCCAAGCCATGCGAGACCTGCAAGTACAGGTTGAACATGACGACAGCGAACAAGTGCGCACACTCCAGCTTTCGGCCTACAGCTTTGACGTCTTTGTTCAAGACCTTTTCTACACTTGGGGCTTGGCTGGTAAAGTCATTAGCGGTACAAGGGAGCTTGTTCTGGGCACATTCACTGAGTTCATTTGGAAGTCTCAACCAACTCATGCCCACCTTACTCCCTCATTCGGTGCTAGCATCGCTGTGAATGAGTTGAAAGGTTCCACTTTGCAGTACGTCACCTTCATCGGCGAGAAGCTCACTGAAGATGTCGCTGAAGCATGGGCGGCTCCTGATATCACCACCCGTGCTTACAACACGTACGGCCCAGCTGAGAACGCTGTTGTTTCGACAATGAGGCGCTTCTATGGCAAGAGTCGCGATGACGCCAAAGCTGCCAACGTGGGTTTCCCTCTGAACCCATGCACAGCTTACGTTATGCGCGAAGTCGGTACCGCTGAAGGTACTAACCGATGGGAGCTTGTCCCACGATATGGTGTCGGTGAATTGGCTCTCGGTGGTGCGCAGGTCGGCAAAGGATATCTCGCGAACGAGGCCAAGACGACAAAGGCTTTCATCCAAGGTGGTCCTGGTATCGATGAGCGCATCTATCTGACCGGTGATCTTGTTCGCTTGAACGACCATGGCTTTGAGTTCCTCGGTCGCAACGATGATCTGGTCAAGATCACAGGTATTCGTATCGAGTTGAGCGAGATCAGTGCCGCGTGCGCAAGTCTGAAGGATGATGATGCGGCAATTGAGCATGTCGAAACTCTTTACCTTCAGCGACCCGGTGCGCCCGCCGAAAACAACAACAAGGTCGTTGTCACGTTTGTGTCTGTCAAGGTTGCGAATGTCGACACAGGGAAGATCAGGACACAGGTGTTCAAGAGGGCGAAGGATATGCTACCCTCGTACATGGTTCCTGGTCATGTTGTTGTTTTGGATACGACTATGCCTCGAACCGCATCCAACAAGGTTGACCGGAAGGCGCTGCAGGCTATCTACGCTGAATCGGATCTGAACGTATTGGCTGGTAGAGATGATGCCGCAGGGTCGCAAGGTCAAGGTCCTGCTAATACAAGACAACAATGGACATCTGAACAGCTCACCATTCTCAAGACCATTGCTTCCAACTTCAACATCGCAATCGAGAACCTCTCACCTGATGACAGTTTGGCAGGTCTAGGCTTGAGCTCTCTGCAAGTGACCAAGTTGGCTTGGCTACTACGACGAGAGCTTCAATGTCAAGTTGGCGTTCTTGATCTCATGGGATGCGAATCACTTGGCGAGTTGGTTGACATCACTTTGAGTCGCATGCCCAAGACTACCCAATCGCAAACGAGCGAAGTGAAGCCTGCTGAGAGCTCGTGGCTAGCTCCTATCAAGGCTGCGCTCACAGCAAGCATCAAAGGCGCTTTACGACCAAGCGACACAACATCTATTATACCTGCGACACCAATGCAAGAGTCGCTCATCGTCGAGACTATGCTCGAACCGCAAGCTTACTGGGCTCATCGCGTGTTCGATCTTAATCATCTAGACGAGATCGACGCACGTCAATTGAAGAGAGCTTGGATTGCAGCTGCCAAGCGATTCGACATTCTTCGAACGATCTTCGTTCCTCTCACTCAACTCGACGTCGAAGGAAACGATAATACTGTCAGTTGGGCGAAAGAGTTGGGAGTCCAATCTACGATTCTTCAACTCATTCGAGACAAGCCAACTGTTCGCTGGACTCAGATCTCCGACGAGCAGAACCAGTCTCTGGGTGAAGTAGCTCGGGTACTACAGACAGAGCTTTCCCCTACCACAACCATCGAGCCACCTTGGGCCGTCACATTTGTCGAAGAGTCGAACAAGATGATGCTCAGTATGCACCACGCCCTTTACGACGCCGTCGCATCGGACATGTTCCTCGAAGCCGTCTCCAAGTTCTACAACATGGAGCCTCTGGAGGGCCTAGGCAAGGTTGCACAATTTGACACAGGCCTTGACTTGGGTCTGTTGCCTCCACCCACGAAGAGAGATGAAGCGACGTCGCTTTGGAACCGTCGCTTGGAGGAGCTGAGCAAGACTGTCTCTGGAGGCATGCTGAATGGTCTTTTGCCTGACCTGACACAATCTCGACAGAAGCAGACCCAGAAGATTCTCCTTGCTAAGAAGGACATTCCTGCTTCTCTATTGGACTCGGCTTTGAGTGTGTCGCTTCCAACTCTGCTTCAATCAGCCTTCGGTTGTGTGTTGGCCTCGTACCTCGAATTAGACTCAGTCATACTCGGCCACACCGTCTCCCAGAGGGCTTTACATCCAGATCTCGAGAACGTAGTTGGTCCTGCTATCGCTACCTTGCCTCTCATCATTCGCTCAAACGCGACTTCGGCCGAGGAGCTGTGGAAAGAAATGGCTCGTGACTCAGCGGAGTTGTTCAAGACGACACACAATCTTCACCCAGTTGATGTGAAGAAGATGCTCAATCGGGGAAGTAGTAGTAGCAATGCGCCATTCCCAGGTCTTTTTGTGTACCATCCCGCATCTGATGATATCGATGATGGATCTGTCTCGCACATGTTCAACGAGGTCGGACAGGCACTCTCACTCAATGTTGAGCATCCTCTCGCCTTGAACGTGTTCGAGGGAGACAAGTCGATTGAACTTACTGGTGATGGGCGTCGTATCTCCCAACCACAGCTAGAACTCTTGTTGGACCAGATTCTTGACCAGGCTCGGGTTATGATTGAAGCTTCACAGGTCCCGCTGTCGCAGCTGCAGAACAGAATGGGAGGACACCTTCTGTCTACCAGTGGCGCTGTCACCACGATCGAGAATACCCCAGCAAACCCAACCGACAGTGTCGCTTTGCATGCGTCTCAACATCCAGACTGGATCGCAGCCGAGGAAGTCATCTTCCAATCCTCTGACGATGATGAGGAGATAGTCACCAAGACTATTACCTACGCCCAGCTGGATAAGCTCACCAATGCCATCGCTACGAAGCTCGCGCAGCATGAAGCCAATATTCAGCCTGATGATCCTGTCGCTATGTGTTTAGGCAGAGACATAAAGTCGTTGGCAGTTACTCTAGCCATCTTCCGCGCTGGGTTTATCTACCTTCCCGTCGACGAAGATTTGCCTTCTGCTAGAAAGCAGCTGCTCATTCGAGACGCGGGTGCGAAATTAGTCATTACCACGGATGAACTTGTCGCCGACCTTAGACTTGATGCGAACGATGACGCCCCAGTTATCACACTCCCCGATGACCAGGATGATCTCGATATCATTTCTGCTTGGCCTGTATCCGAGCGACACTTCGAGGCTGGTGATGGAGGCTACCTCCTCTACACATCCGGCTCCACAGGTCGTCCCAAGGGTGTTCGAGTCTCCAACAACAACCTTTGCCATTTCATCTCTGCCTTTAGCAACCGTCTGATTGAACACTCACCAGCAACAGCTAAGCTTGGAAGTGTCGGCAAGTACCTCAACCTCACATCGCGAGCCTTCGACCCTCATTTGACTCAGCTCTTCGTACCATGGCATCTTGGTCACCGAGTCGTCATCGGCAAAGACCGCAGCTCCATGATGGCGAATCTGAAGGAGCTCATCAATGAGTTGAGCATAACCCACTTCGGGTCTGTTCCCTCTGTCTTGACTCAATTGCGATTGAGGCCTCAAGACGTGCCCTCTGTGCGAGTTGTCACTACAGGTGGTGAGAAGGCTTCCAATGAGCTACTCAACACATGGGCACAGGACACCAAGGCTGGGGATGACAGAGCTGTGCTCTTCAACTTCTACGGTCCAACGGAAGTCACCATCGGATGTCTTGGTCATGCAGTCAATCACGATTCCAACGCGCGCAACCTCGGTCTTCCCCTCCAAGGCCTCGAGACTGTTCTTCTTTGCCCTAGCACTTCCTCTGATGAACTTGTTGTCGCACGAAGAGGCCAACCAGGTGAACTATGCATCGCAGGTCCCCAAGTAGCCATGGGCTACCTCAACCGTCCTGTCGAAGACGCCAAGAGCTTCCAAACCGTCTCCATTCATGGAAGTACTAAGAGAGTCTACAGGACGGGCGACATGATGCGCATGATGAACGACGGGACACTTGAGTTTCTTGGTAGAGCCGATCAACAAACCAAAATCCGTGGTCAGAGACTTGAGCTGGATGAGGTCGTCGGTTTCCTCAAGCAGGTCGCTGGTAACGCGGGCGACCTAGACTTTGCCGCTGCGGTTGCTTCTAGCGGCGATGGGTCTACCCAGCAGCAGCAGCTTTTAGGCTTTGTCGCAAAGAAGTCAACTGGCATTGAAGTTGAGCTTTTATACGACTATGACCGCGAATCAGGCCTACTGCTGGATACCATCGAGCAAGAGTGCCAGGCCAAGCTCCCAGCATTCATGGTTCCCACTATGGTCTGGGTTACCAAGATTCCCTACTTGGCTGCATCAGGCAAGGTTGACACCAAGCTCTTGGGGCGATTGGCAAGCGACTTCCTAGCGAGACAGCGGCATGAGGAATACGAAGACGCCATCGGTCAGAGTCTCAGTACTGGTGAAGATCTTAGTCCAGAAGAGTCGCTCGTCGTCGCGGCCATTGAAGAATCTGTGGGCGTTAGTGTCAAGGCTACTTCAAACAGCAGCATCCACCGCCTTGGAATTGACAGTCTTTCTGCTGTGAACTTGGTGTCTCTTTTGAGAAAACGAGGTTTCTCACAATTGAAGATGACTCATATCCTCACAGCTTCGTGCACGGTTAGGGATATTGCCAGACTCGCTGATAACGCCGCTTCATCCACCGACAGCACTCCGATTGCGACACCAACATCTATGGATGGTCAACACGAGATGCTAGTCAACACCAATGATCTTACTGTGGCAGACCTTGGACCACTCCCGACTGGTCTTGAAGCAAACAACATCGAGGCTGTACTGCCTTGCCTTCCTCTCCAATCTGCTCTCATCGCTCGCTCCTTGGTGTGGCTCAGCGCTTATGACAGCGACTCGGAAGGGCATGATGTGCCTTATGTGGCTCAGTTCAATTACCGCCTTGATCGCGACACTGATATCGCCAGATGGAAGAACGCGGCTGAGCAAGTTCTCATTTCAGAAGCCATGTTAAGGGCATGCTTTATCCAGCGAGATGAGGATGGCCAGATATTCCAAGTCGTTCTTCGATCACCGCCTGTCTCGCCGCTACAGGATACTCGACCTGCCGATATTGTCGCTCAGATGCACGTGCAGCCTCC
This sequence comes from Fusarium pseudograminearum CS3096, assembly GCF_000303195.2. Classification (NCBI taxonomy): domain Eukaryota; kingdom Fungi; phylum Ascomycota; class Sordariomycetes; order Hypocreales; family Nectriaceae; genus Fusarium; species Fusarium pseudograminearum. The sequence goes on along the minus strand of NC_031953.1, from coordinate 6,410,121 downwards.
CGTCAGATTGCTCGTTACTGAGAGCCCCGATGGAGCGACCGTCTCTCTCAAGATCCACCACGCACTATTTGACGGTGTTGCGATCGACTCCATTAAACAGAAGCTTGAGCAAGCATACAATGATCCAAGCTCTGTATCTTCTACCTCCTTCCATACCTTGAATACTCTGTCGAGAGTTTCGCACCACTGTAACCTGACAGGTGAGGAGTTCGAAGGCACCAAGCGCTCTTGGCAAGAAGAATTGAGAGGCATTCAACCATGTCGCATTAGCGCTTCTGACGACAACAACACGAGCGGTCCAATGGCTCGCGCGACTCTTTGTCTGGGCTTCACATCTTCCGAACTTAATGCCAAGCTCAAGTCTGGGTCTGACGCAACGATCTCGACCTCTTCGGCGTTTCAGCTGGCGACAAGCCTCTGTCTTGCGCAGCTTACTCAACAGTCGTCCATCACCTATGGCTTTGTCATGTCGCTTCGGCCGTTACTCGACGACGTCGCCGATAATGTTGACAGTCTTGTCGCACCATGCCTCAACACACTGATCCGAACTCTCGCTCTCAATGATCAGGGTGAGAGTCTTCCCGAACTCGCTCAGAGAGTTCACAAGGGTCACACCAATGTCTGTCGAGGAAAAATGCCGCTCGTCAGCGTAGACAAAGTCCAGCGCTGGTCTAGCTCGCAGGACAAGTTGTTTGACAGTCTTCTGAGCATCAACGTTATGCCCGCCCGCGACGAAGAGGAGTCGAAACCAGGACGCATGACTGCCTTGCCGACTTCCAGTAGTAGTGACATGGCCCTTGCAATTGATGTTGATCTTCACGCCGATGGCAAGATCGTCTTGACGCTTTCGTCTGCTGGCGCTTTGAACGAGAAGCAATTGGGCGACGTCGGCCAGCTGTTTGAGAAGGTTTTGTATAGCTGTTCTGACAGTAATGTCAAGATCTCGGACATTGGACCCGCGCTGCTTGTAACAACGGTCCCTTCATCAATCACCCAGAAGGGCTCCAACAGTGGCATTCCCGAATTGAACACAACCAACACCGATTACAAGAAGGCCTTGGCTGACGTACAAGAAACGATCAGTCGCCTCCTCCGTCTCAACCTCTCAGAAGTATCCTCCAAGCCAGAGTCTACCTCACTGTACCAACTGGGCCTCGACTCCATTACAGTTCTTCCATTCGTGAAGCAGATCAACAAGTCCAACAAGACGAAATTGTCTTCGCATGCAGTCATCAAGGCGCGTACTATCAAGGGAGTCGCGGAACTCCTACGCGACGCCAGGACCAAGCAGACATCGACCACGAATGGCGTTCAAACAACCTCGGTCGCGAAGCCTGAGATCAACGCATTGAGCGAGGGCAATATTTATGACAGAACCCTCGCTCAGCTGGCCAGGGACTTGATGTTCGTCGCGACACCCCTCCAAGAGGGCATGCTTAGCGCCTCACTTGCCACAAGTGGAAACGCATACACCTATGTGCATGCTATTCAGCTGTCCGACACTGCTCTTGACGCCGACACCCCCAACCTCGATCAATTCCTCGCTGCTGTCAAAGACACAGTAATGGCCTGCGAGATTCTCCGAACTCGGTTCATGTTCACGGACGACGATGACTCACCATGGGTCGGTATCGTTTCTCCAACTGAGCAGAGCGATCTTGTCAATTGGGAAGTCAAGTCATCGCCTCGTGGTAGGGTTCATCTACGAATCCACCATGCACTTTACGATGCGACTTCCATTCAAGCGATCTGGCACATTTTGGAGGAGAACTATCTCCGACGGCTTAACGGCGAGGTTTCTCAATCGCCCAGCTCCCCAAAGCGTCTCTTCCGTCCTTTTGCAAAAACTGTTGCTTCTTCTCAGCGGTCAGCAATTGCATTTTGGACAGGCGAAGTTCGAGACTACACTTACACGCCAATTGACTTCCCACCCGACGAACTCAAGGCATCATCTGCGTTCCATTTCTCTCTGGACGAGCAGGATCTATCTCTTCTTCAATCCAGATGCAAAGATCTCGGTGTTACCGTCAAGGCAGCACTCCAATTGGCATGGGTCAAGGTTCTTTGCGAGTCACTCTATCACCAAGCCGACGTGGTGTACGGCGAAGTGGTGTCCACCGACGCGGATGATGATGTTGCGATTGTTGGGCCTACCATCAACACTCTTCCGATGAGGGTCAAGCTTGGAGTTACAAGTGGCACCATCACTGTATCTCAGGCTTTGAGCCTTGTACAAAAGCAGATTGACTCTGCACGAGGCACCAACTCGATGGCATCTTTGAGAAAGGTCCAGACACAGTGGCGATCGAGCCAGCAGGGACAGACTTCAGCTGGTCTCTTCCAGAGCCTTTTCGTGTTTGATGGGGTGATCGGGTCTTCCGATGCCGCTGACGCATCATCGTCACTGTTCAAGCCAGCCGAGGCCAACTCTGGAGACTCGACTGGGCCCGCCTACGATGACTATCCTCTCATTGTCAGCTTCCACATCAAGGACAACAAGCTCAACGGAAAATTGAGAGCCAAGACGTCCGCAACAGAGGTCAATGCTATCGGTGAACAATTGTCCGCTTCGCTGAAGCATGTGCTACAAGGGCCAGAATCGCCTGCCATCAACACTAAGCACCTTCGCGTCGCTGGAAAAGTCGAAGTCACAAAGACAAAGAGCGACACAGTCAAGTCCACGGACTTGAACGGCTTGACCCCAACAGCAGATGCGGTTCTCAACGTCGTCGAAAAGGTAATTGGTACAAGACGTGGAGGTAAGAAGATTGGCTACGACACCAAATTGATCAGTGTTGGTCTTGATTCCATCTTGGCCATTCGTTTGTCGAAGCTATTGAAGGATCAGGTTGGATTGAGTGTGAGCGTGTTTGAGATCATGAAAGGAGCTAGTGTTCGGGATATTGCTTGTCGTACATCCAAGGGTGGAAAGGCGTCGGTCAAGAAGGTGACGTCGTCGACGGTGGATGAGGGACTGAAGGTGCCGATGGCCAAGGCTCTCGGTATACCGGAGAGTCTTGTCAAGTCTGTTCTACCAGCTTTGTCTGGACAGCGATCGCATTTGGAGCAGTGGGTGCACAATGGTAAGAGGTTCTTCGAGCCACCGTGGGTGTACAGAGTAGACGACTCTCTCACCGAGGACATGGTGTCCAATTCCTGGGCTAAACTTGTTCGCACTCACGATGTTCTTCGAACAACCTTTGTTTGTGAGAGCGCTGGAGAATTGTTCCAGGCGACTCTCAATGAACAGTGGTCGCCTCTACAGAACTTCACAACCATTCGGGAGTCAACAAAGACGATCGAGGCCTTGATCCATGATCATGTTGCCGAGGAAAACATTAAGGTGTCTGGCATGAAGAGCCCTGCAGCGCGACTTTCGTTCTTGGAGGCTTCTGATGGCAAAGCTATTGTGATCAGATTACACCACGCACTCTACGACGGATGGAGTATCAAGATGGTTGAGAAGGAGTTAAACAAGCTATTGAGTTCGAACAAGATCGAGGAAAATCGCCCATCGCTTCAGCACGTTGTTGAGCAGATGAAAGACATCAGAGACCCTGATGCCGAAACAGCCTACTGGAAGCAGCATTTGTCGCACGCTGAAGAAACTGTCTTCGGAGCGGCTGATACTGCTTCGCCATCTTCTTTTGGTCCACAGTTCAAAGCGACGTTCCCAACCAACATCCCTCAGGCTGTAGTTGACTTGCTCTCTCAGAAGAGTCAATCGCAAACTTCCACTACCATCATCCTCGCCTACGCCAAGGCTCTCGAGAACATGACGCAAACGACATGTCCCACCTTTGGTCTCAACCATGCGTCGAGATCTCTCTCATCGCCTGACGGAACGCAAACTCTCGATTTGACGGATGCAAGCATACCGACGCTTACTGTTACACCATTGTCGGTGGACTTGACTGGGTCATTGGAGAGTCAACTCGGATTCATTCAGGACCATCTTGCGCAACTTACATGCTTCGCTCAAACGGATGGTTTGTCCAAGATCAGTCCTCGATTCAATTCGTACCTGAACATTATCCACCGCAACGATGCCACCCCGTCTAATGCCAACGATGGAGGAGCTTTGCAACGATACAGGCTTCCGGAACCTCTAGCGTCTAGTTACTTCACGACTACAAAGCCATCGTCAACTGTGTCTACTGTTGATCAGCTCAGCACGAGTCACTTGTGTGCTCACAGGCTGTTCTTCAATGTTATTGTGAGCGAAAGCGATAGTATCAAGATTACTCTCAGTGCAGACAAGGCGATTTTGGGTGGAGATGACAAGATGATTCAGAATTTGGTGCGATGCTTTGGAGATAGACTGGAGGAGGTGGTGAAGGAGCTGGATTAGATGGATCTACTACCTTGTTTGTATTTGTTCTGTATTTTTTCTCTTATTTACTCAGTCGCTATGTCTTGGATTAGTAGAGTTTGACTTGTTAGTAGTATAGAAAGTGTCTGTTTATTAATCATGTTCCTCCCAACGGAGCGTGACCCTTCTTGTCCCCATTTTCTTTATCTTAATCCCTGCAGTCACATATCGCTTATTTCTCTCGTCTTCGGCTAGGCAGCTTGCTTGCACCTCGTTAATGAAAAAGCTGTAATTACCCAAACGTGATATTTACTCACCTCGACATCGCAGTCTTGAACGCTGACGGTTTGAGTTGTGCGTTACGGTGACTCTTTTTAACAAAAGTTGATCGGCTTCCGTAGCTCAGTTGGTTAGAGCGTCGTACTAATACTTCAATCTGAATATTCAGTGATGCGAAGGTCTCAGGTTCAAGCCCTGGCGGGAGCAAAGTCTCCAATTGCCCATCAACTATCTTTTTGCATCTCTCGACAGTTTTAGTTATATATTGTAATCCTGCACAGTGCTCGAACAATGGTATCGTTTTTTTAGAGAGAGAGAAAGTGTGTGTGCATGGGAGAGTTTATTTGAGCCAAGCTAACGGGCAGCAAAGCCTAAATATGGCGCTAAAAACACATTGTTTACAGAGACAGCCTCCAGATGTGAGCTTGTTCATCTTCTTGACACATGAAGTGCGGATCATATGAAATAGACTCAAAAAGCAGAGTTTGATATAAGTTGCATAGCAATCAATCTTTTACTGGATAGTTTCATGGTACAATGCGTTCTAATGATTGTGTTTTGCTGTGCGGGAACATCGAACACTGCTGCACGAGCGATGTCAGTCCACAACAGAGACGAACCAAGTCATCACGCGATGATGCACTAAGTATCCAGGCTGCATTGATAATTCTGAGTCACTGGAAAACCGCTAAATTTATTTCCGATTTGTAAGAAGCCATTGTGAATCTGAGTTGGCAGCAGATAACGAGAATTCGTCCCAACGCTGTTCGTCCAGGGTAAGTGCTTGCAGACATCTGCTCCAATTTTAGTGATCTTCTGATGGTGGTGTTCGGGCCCGGGGTCCCATGGGTCAAATGTACTGTGGTCGTATCTTGTTTTAGTGCTATGCTGTGTGGTTATTGTTAGAGGCTAAGTATCGGCCCCACGGAGAAGCGGAATCACTATGAATCATTCTAGACAAAGACCCAATTCGGACTGGGCAAGGGTCTTGCTTGACTCACTATGATTGCCCAATTACAGCACTGTATGTACATTGCTGGCGTTACTTTCTTTCCTCTATTGATGGTTGACCCCGAGTACTTAAATACTTGAGATGTCCAGTAAACTATCTTATTCATTCAGCAGCAAATTACAAGACATTTAATAAAGTTTATATTTTACTCTTTCAACAGTTCTACCAACAGTTTAACCCATTTAATCTCTTGTTCGACTACATGCTAGGAGCAACCACTGCCACTGCCACAACCAGCACTGCAGCCATGACCTCCCTATCAACAACCCCCACCGTCCTCGAGGACACCACTCCTCTAAACCAGGACATCACAGAAACACCAAAACAACCAGAGGAAGTCCCATCATTCACACCCGGTCAATGTCTCTTTTGCTCCACATCATCGCCTACTCTTGAAGAAAGCATGGTCCATATGCAAAAGTCACACGGCCTATTCGTACCACAGCAAGATCATCTCACTGTCGACCTTGAGACCTTCGTCAGATATTTACATCTCGTTATCTTCAATTATCGCGAATGTCTTTACTGCGAAACATCACGGTCAACAGTTCAAGCTGTCCAGCAACATATGACAGGCAAGGGCCACTGCAAGTTTGACTTGTCAGAAGATTCAGAGTTTGCCGACTTTTACGACTTTTATCAGACTGAAGATGAGCTATCAGAGGGTTATGTCAATGAAGATGGCAGCAGGAAAGATCTCGATCGCAAGCCATTGCAAGTAGATCAAGATTCGATGCGCCTACCCTCCGGAAGACTCATCTCCAAAAAGTTATCAGCACAGGCAGAGCCATCTCTATTTCAAGCACGTCGTCGACTGCGCACATTAGCGCCTCAGTTAGAGTATACTCCTGGTGAAGCTGGTAATGCTGGCGAGGCTGGTGATGAGGCCGATACAAGTACCAACGTTCCTATCCCCGACACTCAAGTGTTGACCAGACGCGAAAAACGACAAAAGGCTACTGCCACACATCAGCTCGCGAATATGAGCGCCAGTGATCGCACCGCTCTGATGCATTTGTCTTCATCTGAACAACGAGCACTCATAACTACAAACCATAAGTTTGCAGAAAAGGTCCAAAAGGAGGAGAATAAAAGTCAGCGACGACTTGATAGGAAGGGGAACAAGAACTTGTATGCTTATTGGAATACTGAGACACCAGTGTATCAGTGTGGTTAGAGAGAGTTGATCTTATAGAGAGTTGTGAAAATTAGCGATAGAACATAGTTTCACTGTTTTAATCTATGTCTTTGGCTTAAAATGACTTGTTCCTGAGTATATCCAAGTTGCGCATGTTTGAGAGTCTACTTTCTGCAATGCTGTATTTTAATTGATCATACTTTATTTCTATATTTCTATGCTAGCCATTCCTTGTCTTCCGTGATCTATTCGTCAACCATCACACACAAACGACCCCAAGTAATCGAGATAACCCAATCAGCCAATCCTGGACGGGATAAATCTGATACGAGGAAATGTCGCACTCAGTCTTTCTTAGACAAGTGACCATAGATAATCGGCCACGGGATCTTTCCAGAGTAATAAACACTCAGTCGTTTCATCCCGCGTCCCAAAGGGCACCTGAGAGAACATATTCTGTGTTTCCAGACCTTTAGCCCATCCAATACTAAGAGGACCAGATAAAATAGCAGGCAATATAGCGAAACCCAACAGTGAAATACAAGTGATGATGAGAAACATGAAGACGAAAAAGAAGCTGAGAAGCGCAGTGCCCACTATGATCAAGATTGGCCAAGCTACCCAGGGATGTTTCTTTAGGAAATCATCAATGCCAGTGTTAGTTACCCTTGTCAGAATCTTTGCAGCTGCCATCCAAAGGCCGAACAAAAAGCCAGCAACAAGATAGAATGACCAGACAGACATATTGAGGCCAAGCCTCTCGTTGAAGGCCTCATAAACAAGAGTATAGAGATAGGCCACGTGCTTCAGCCATCGCAACTCGCCTTCATATGTCGAAGAAAAGACGCACAAGAGCCATGTTGCCGCTGTTGTTCCTGACACATATGGGGATATATACAATGGAGCGTACCATTGGGGACAACGTCTTGCATCACCACGACAGAACAGAAGTTTCTGCTCTGGTGTCGTGCCGTGTTCTTGGGTATACGGGATTGAAGGAGCCTCAACGAAGCCTGGTAGTCTGAGCACCAATAAGATGGACAAGACTGTAGCAGCAGCACCGCCAACAGACAACTCAAACGTGCGGTGGTCGACGATGGAGAGAGACTCCCAGCCATAAAGATTCCACCTTCGTCTGTATAAAAAGATGGTCGCCACGAACTGGAATAGTGTTCCAGACATGACCAGCAATCTCCCCAGATTCACGCATGCTTCCGCAGGCTGAGAACGGATGTCATCGTCTTTCTTGGGTCCAGGCCGTGGTTTTCTTGCAAACAAGATGCTCCACTGTCGCGTATAAGTACGAACATGGCTGGACCAAGATTTAGGTGACCTGATCAAGCTATTGATGAGATAGTAGTGGATGAGACATAGGCCGAGGGCTGTTTGGACGGTGACTGTAAACGGAGACAGTAGGAATAGTACTGGTTCGATGCTGACTAGGCGCTCATTGCGGAGAGATTGAAGATGGCAAAAGGCGATGATGGCAGTGAGATGAGCGACGATTAGTTTGACGACAAGTTCTTTGACGTCGCGAGTTTCGCCCTCGGGACAATTATTTATCCCATTCATTGTAGCATATAGAAAATGTCGAAGAAAGTATGGTCAAGGTTTGGATAGAGGCATTTATCGTACGTTTTGCGGCTGAGGCTTGGCTGTTTCAACGGCCAAAGCAGGCTATTTCAGGCCGTTTTCAGGGCTGACAGCGTGTGATGGTGCGATGGACCACTAACATTTGATGGAATCAGCGCCAAGGCCCTGTAAGATGTGCCCTGGAATTAGTAGCGGGTATCGTTCAGGAACAAGATCGACTGGTAGCACACATCTTTCGATAGGGCTGACTCATCTCGTATTCGCATCCAATTTAATCGATAAACTAACCTCGAGACGAACGATGCTGACCGAACTTGCTATCTTTTGCTAAGAAAAGTCTCACTTTTGTCCACCGCTGTCAATCTTCATCACGGATTGGAGCACGATGGACTCTCTCTATGAGACTCTGCGGACTCTACCGCTCTCAGTCTCAATCCCTCTAACAACCAGCATTATCATCATCTTGTCCATCGTCACCAACGTGGTCAAACAATTATGGTTTCCTAACCCGCATCGTCCACCCGTTGTATTCCACATCTTCCCCTTCATCGGAAGCACCGTTCAGTATGGAATGGATCCGTACGCCTTTTTCTTCGATTGCAGAGATAAATACGGCGACTGCTTTACCTTTATTCTCCTTGGTAAATCCACGACTGTCTTTCTTGGTCCCAAGGGCAATGACTTTATCCTCAACGGCAAACACGCCGACCTCAACGCCGAGGACGTTTATGGGAAGCTCACCACGCCTGTGTTTGGCGAAGAGGTTGTATATGATTGCTCCAATGCTCGTTTCATGGATCAAAAGAGGGTATGCAATTTACGTTCAACGACCTGGATTCAGTCTAACCCCTCCTTGTGTGCAGCTTCTCAAACTTGGTCTCACCACAGACTCCTTACGGTGCTACATCCCAAAGTTCGTCAAAGAAGTCGAAGACTATGTCAAAACCTCGCCATACTTCAAGGGTGACACAGGAATTGTCAATATTACAGAAGTCATGGCCGAAATCACAATTTACACAGCATCTGGATCCCTTCTAGGAAACGAAGTCCGCGCCATGTTTGACAGCACATTTGCCACTCTCTACCGTCATCTAGACGATGGTTTCCAGCCCATAAATTTCGTCATGCCAGGTCTTCCCCTCCCGCAAAACTTCCGTCGGAACCACGCCCGTAAGATAATGGAGAAGCTTTTCAGCGACATCATTGCCAAGCGTCGCGAGACTGGTAATCAAGGCGACGAGACGGATATGGTTTGGACGCTCATGAATGCGCAGTACAAAGATGGGGAACCTCTCCCGGATCACCACGCTGCGCGTATGTTGATTGCTATCTTGATGGGCGGTCAGCATAATACTGCTGCCAGTGGTGCTTGGCTTCTTCTTAACCTGGCCAATAAGCCTCATTTGGTTCAAGAACTGTACGAGGAGCAGACTCGGGTTCTTGGCTCACCACAAGAGCCTCTGACATGGGAGAACTTGCAGAAGTTAACTCTCAACGGCCAAGTTATCAAAGAAACTCTCCGCCTTCACAGTCCAATCCACTCCATCCTCCGTCAAGTCAAATCACCCATGCGAGTCCCTGGCACTGAATGGGTAGTGCCACCGTCCCACACACTGCTTTCGTCTCCCGGCACAATGGCCCGCTCAGAAGAATTCTTCCCTCGACCATCAGAATGGGATCCCCATCGCTGGGACAAGATTGAACCTCTCGAGAAGACCGCCGAAGATGGTCAGACAGTGGATTACGGCTTTGGAGTAATGAGCAAATCCGTCAGCAGTCCTTATTTGCCTTTTGGAGCTGGACGACATCGATGTGTTGGCGAGAATTACGCTTATGCACAGCTGGGAGCTATTGTTGCTACGTTCGTCAGATTGGTTCACATCGAACAGCCTGACCCCAAGGCTCCTCTTCCGGCACCGGATTACTCTGTAAGTTTGCTTTGTCTTGTGATGAGGGCTTGCTAACGATGCTTAGTCCATGTTTTCTCGGCCCATGAACCCTGCCGAGATCCGATGGCGTCGACGCGAGACAGTAGAATGATGGATGTGTAGACCGAGCCCTTACCTTACCTAGAGTGAGGCAATACGAATACTACGAGTCTCAACCCATGATTTCGCCAGGACTTCATCGTGATGCTAATGATACCAAACAGTAGTGTGGCTCTTCCCACATCAAAAAGAAGAGACTAACAGACACTAGGTAGGCTAAACTGGGTCTCAGAGCACGCCAATTCAGTCTGAAGACCAAAAATATGATCATGCTGGGGATCGAACCCAGAATCTTCTGATTCGTAGTCAGACGCCTTGCCATTGGGCCACACGACCGTTGCTAATTGTTGAAATGCGGCTTTCGAAATTGTTGCTGTGAAGCCAGAGAGTGAAAATTCACGAGACTCTGTGTCATCTCTCGACGTCATTTACCATGTTTCAAGAGATAAATGTAGAGATTAGGATTCTCAGCCATTTGCATCAAGACGAGATGACTGATGCAAGGTGCTGACATCCAATGACGACGTTACAAGTTCTTAGCCACCAACCCTCGCATACAATACAGGGTGGCATGCCATTACCCGATTCTTTGGTAAACAACCGTATTCGTACATCAATTATTATACCAATGTAAAAGCCTCTCACCCCTGCTCTGCCTCCACCTATTCGTCGCCTCCAGCATCTCTGGACAACCATGTAGCAACCACCCCCATTTCCGAAGAAACAAAGGCGAAGCCTCCCAAGAATGCGGAAGCGAAGCATCCCCCCATACAATTAAGCTCGGCCTCTCAGTATTCTGTATATTCGCTTCCGCTACATCTTCACAGAGCTCGCCATCATCCAAAAGCTCTGCGTCTGCTGCCAGGATAATATTATCTCTGAACTTTGGAAAAGGAAATATGTCGAGCCAGGGATGATGAAGGATAGCCTTTTGTACCGATGTTGGTTCCAAGACCTTTGGTGGATTGTAACAAACTGGCCACGGCCCATTTTGGTTGAAAGGCGATATCGCTTCGTCGATGCACATGAGCGCGCGATCGAATCCTAGTAATGTAGCATTCTTGGCGATGGCTATGTTGACGTTCAATGTGATGAGAAATGGTAGTTGTGAGATCCGTGGCGCATTCATGGTATAGTCCAAATAAGCCATACTCGCGAGAGCGAATACCCTTTGACTGATATCTGGACTGTTGAATACCTCGCACATTTCCATAATAGCTTGTATCATGGAGTTTGGAGATGTTTGGACAGCGATTTCTGTTGAAGGCTTCGGTGTGGCTGGCTTGTCGGCTTGTCGGCTCTTTGTAAGTTTCTGCCGCTTCCTGAGATCTGCAATATGGGCATTAGTAAGTATGTACACATGATCAAAGTGAAATTACTCACATTGCGATCTTTTGTTCAATCGGTTCTGCAACTTTCGTCTTTCGGCAGTGCTAGTGATCCCTGTCCAGTCTTCACCAGCATTCTGGACCAGGAGCTGCTGGGTCATAGGCTCAATCACAATTTGCTGCGGAGAAGCCATTACTTCATGCAAGTTTGGCAATGATGACCAGTTTCCGTCTTCAAGGTATTGCTGAAGAAAACGAAAGAACCTATCAAGAGGAAAGTGAATCGGGTTTTGAATGCAGGTTGCTGATAGTTGATTGATACTGGCAGCGTCATCTCTCCAGCCCACTTTATCAGCAGGTTGCATTAGTGCTGGCCAAGATGAGCTTAGTTGGCGTGGTGCTTGATCCTATTGGGTCAAGTGACGACAACCGAGGAATGTTCCGATTTTGATGCCGAAGTAAATAGCGTCTGGGTACGTACATATCATCAAGTCACATGGCTACCGGAGTTAGATGCATCCAAAATACCAGCATAAAAGGATACAAATTCCATGATGTTTAGATAGAATTGATAAGTTAATGTTGCCTCGTATTGAGACAATCTTCTAAAAACAGCTCCGATCCCTACCATGCCTCCCTACAAGATCTCCCCGCCTGTCAATTGCGATGCTGATTTCGGTAGAGACCAATTGATGGGCAAAACTGTGATTATCACTGGAGGTCAGTTGGAATTTTGGTCTTAGTTTCGGCTCTAACATTCTGTAGGAGCCAGCGGTATTGGAGAAGCATACGCACGAGCACTACACAAAGTAGGGTATGTCGTACTTCCCAGTTAATGGTATCACTACTGACAGTCTTACCAGTGCCGTGGTCGTTATCGGCGATAAGAATGCTACCACGGGAGAAAAGCTTTCTTCAGAGCTGTCAGGGTCCAAGTTTGTTCACTGTGATGCAACCCAGTGGGAAGACCAAGTTTGTCTTTTCAAGGAAGCAGCCCGTCTTTCGCCTTCTGGGAAGATCAGATATGTGATAGCAAATGCTGGCTTCACTAAAAGTGACCAGACGTTTACATTTGACGGTAAGACTATCTATTAGCAAACATGGCCTCAATCAACATACTGACCTCTGACCAGGGCATGGAAAGGAACCCCAGAAGCCCGACTTGAAGGTTATCGATGTGAATCTCAAAGGAACACTTTACACAGCAAAACTCGCCATGCACTACTTTGTGTCTCAGAACGGAACCGAACCACGACAAGATCAAGACGACACATGCTTCATTCTTATTAGCTCAGGTGCTGGTTTTGTTGATGTTCCCAGAAGTCCAGAGTACAGTAGCACAAAGTGGGCAGTCCGTGGAATCATGCATGCATTGCGAAGAACTTCGTTCTATTACAGCAGTCGGGTCAATGTCATTGCGCCTTGGTAGGTCTGATCTCAACACCTCTACGACTACGCGTTTTAACCAGAACTTTCAGGTATATCCGGACTAGCATTCTGTCCAAGGAGCAGTTTGATGAAGTGGAAACTTCAGGCGTAGAGCTTGCCACCACTGAAGATGCGGGCGAGTGTGCGTTGCGAATCTTGAGTGATAAGAGTATCAATGGACGAACTCTGTTTGTCTGTGCACGCAAATGGGCTCCGCGCGGGTATATCGATCTTGATATTGAGGATTATCCTGATAGCCCGTTGCTGCAGGAGATTCAGGAGGATCAGATGAGAAATGCGCCGGTTGAGTTGGGATTGTTTCCTTAGTCAGGAATCCGAATAGACTACTTGCTAAACTGTGGAATTGCAATCCAAGCTTTCAGGTTCAGGATCTCTCATTCAAGAGTTTCATTCGCCATCAAACCCTGTTCCGAAATCTTAAATCTTGAGATACTATGTTTCTTGACAGATAGTTTTGCTAAAGCTTTAAGGTGACTCCCCGAATTAAACCTTAGCCACTCTTTTAGCCCCAGTAGGATTCAAAGGTTTGTTGATATCGTGCTTTATCTATGGAATTCTATTATGGTTTTGCCGCTGCACTCGTCAAGTATAAACCACCCAGCAAGTACTTCCGCTTTTCAACCCTCCCACCAATCTATCTACCACCCTGGAGAGTTCTGCAATTTTTAACCATGTCGCAAACAACACGGCCAAAGGTCATCTTCTTTGATCTTGACGGCACCCTCTTTGATGATTACCACTCCCTTCAATGTGCAATTGCGGAGGCTCGCCACACCGTCAGGATTCCCGATACGATGTCTGATGGAGAACTCGCGGCGACCTACCTCAAAGCCCGCGACACGACCTACAGTGTATTACGCAACGCCGAGCTCAGGGAAGGAGAATTGCGACTGAATAGAATCTATAAATTCTTTTCGTTGATTGGTCTCAAGGACTATACCGACGACGAACTTCAAGCATTCGATGCTACCTACAAAGAAGCGTATCGAAGCTCGAACAGAGCTACTACAGGAACGATAGAGACTTTGACAAAGCTCAAGGAGATGGGATACAATATCGGTATCATCACCAATGCATCGGCAGTTTCTCAACAAGACAAGATCGACCGGATTGGAATCGCGCACTTGATTGACGGCCTTTTCGCCTCTTACGAACTTGGTTGGGCAAAGCCGGATCCTCAAATCTATCACTACGCGCTGCACGAGTTCAACATCACACCTGAAATGTTGGAAGGGGAGGGCAAGACGTACATGGTCGGCGATGATTTTAGGTGCGATGTCAGGGGCGCTTGGGATGCTGGACTGGATCCTATAGTGTATGCACCTCCGTGTGCAGAGCCAGTACCTGGCCCGCCGTGGACGTCTTTGCCTGTTATTTACGAAGACATGACTCAGCTGTTGGGTATCATCGCAGACGAGGAGGCATTAGAAAGGGCTCGGGATGGAGATGAAGGCGAAGACGAAGACGAAGGCAAAGACGAAGGCAAAGGTTGGGGCTGGGGCTTTCGTTGTTCGATTCTGTAACTGTTCCGTCAGTTATCTGCAGAACAAAAGGGTGTATGTCGTGGATTACTTGAGAGGCAACATGGAACCGGGATTTTAATCATTATGTTAGTTTATTCCTCCATACAAATCACCATTTCCTTCACCCACAGATAGGTTCTCACTAATTGACAAAAAAGTTCGGCTGCATACAACGCCACAACACAGCCACCAATACTAAGAAGCCAGCTCAGCTGCTCAACGAAAGGAAAATATCTCGGTTTGAGTGAGCGCTTATCTTTCCATCTTCCCCGCTTGTCTATTCTCTTCTGTCAAAGTATATCCTCGGCCCTATCAAAATGAGGCTCATCGAAGCGAAAATACTCGTCGAAACTCAGTGCATCTCCTTCAAAGAATTCTACGGGGATCTACCAGAATACGCTATCCTCTCACACACGTGGGAAGCTGATGGAGAAGTCACCTTCCAAGAGTGCCATGTCGAAGCGTCAAAGACAAAGACAGGATACGAAAAGATCACAAAAACATGTGAGCTGGCCCTCGCAGATAAGGTCCAGTATGTGTGGGTCGATACATGCTGTATCGACAAGTCCAGCAGTGCCGAACTTACCGAAGCCATCAACTCTATGTTCCTCTGGTATCAGAAAGCCAAGTTCTGCTACGTGTACCTGTCCGATAATGCGGGACAGTTCCCACTTGCAAAATGCAGGTGGTTCACTCGCGGATGGACATTGCAGGAGTTGATTGCTCCCGCGTCCATATCATTCTACAACCAGTCCTGGGAATTTATCGGCTCCAAAAGAAGCTTATTGGGCTCTCTTTCGGACATTACATCTATTGAACAGGAGATCCTGGGTCACATAGCTCCGATTTCTTCAGCTTGCATCGCAAAACGACTCTCGTGGGCTGCAAACCGAGAGACTACTCGTATAGAGGACATGGCGTACTGTTTGCTTGGTATATGTGATATCAACATGCCAATGCTATACGGAGAGGGCGATAACGCGTTCCGTCGTCTTCAAGAGGAAATCATCAGAAAAACGTACGATTTAAGCCTTCTTGCCTGGACGCCACCTTTTTCCACGGCAGAAGAGTACTGTGGATTTCTCGCCACTTCGGTGAAGCACTTCGCTTCCTGCTCAAAAATGTACTCAGTGGCAAACTCTCTTCTTGACGAAGGCGAGATGAGCATCTCGAACAAAGGCCTCAGACTTCGCGCCCGGGTATACTTGCTTGACTATTCCGAGTCAAGTTATCCGGGACTCGTGGACGTCACATATCGTTATGTTTTGGAGCTCGATTGCATGGTTCCAGGTTACAAGGGAGAATTCTTGACGATACCGATGCGAAAAATAGGCCCGAATGCGTTTGTGAGAGCAAGAGGCTATGAAGAAAACAGAGAGATTCGCAAAATGACGGCTTCTACTTCCTTTTGTCTCGTTCCTGCAGTTGCGGGAGGTAGCATATTCCACACCCTCACTCTTCTCACTAAACTACCAGAACGGAGAATACAGCGGCCGTTGTTACAAGCAAGACAATCTGACCTTGTATCTCATAGTCGCTTCACGATGGTCACAATCGAGTTACCACCGAGCATAGCAATAATCGACAGTACTGAGCTCCCAAATAAGTTTTGGGACGTGGAGGATAGTGTGTTCTTTGGGCCCTACGGGTCATACCAGAACTGGGGCGCCTTTGTCCTTGACACTAACTCCTTGTTCCTTTGCTTCTGGCACAAGGGGGCAACGGAGTGGGCCCTTAAAGGAACACTTCTTGATATGGGAACCGCAGGGGTCTATGCGTTATGGAAGGATCTCTTTCTTTCAGCGGATCAGTTGGGATATCAACAACCAGTTGTTCAGAACTTTTTGAACAATGCGCAAAGTGAGATGAAGAATTCCATTGAAACCAAGAGCGAGGGACGGAAGATCAAATTGTCATTTACGGTTTGGCGCAAGGATAATCCAACCTTGTGTAGTGGGCCACGATGGAGGGTTGTTTTTCGAGAAGACGTTATCAGCAAGTAACAAGACTGACGACAGATACTGGAAGGCTGGTTGTGTAGGTAGCTGGGCATAATACCAGATGTGCGAGAATGTATCAAGAGTCTTAATGTATTGTGTTACTAGAATAACTGAGGATTTATAGTGTGATCTTGGACCTGTGGAGGATACCATACGCCCTTTGGTTGCCGCTTCGGTGTCTCGTGCTGTACCCCTGTGTCTTGTAGTCCAACTTGACATTCTGCCACTTTGGTCGAGCCGTGAGCTATCAAGGCCAGTGACCGGTGTTCTTTGACGAATAAACTCAACAGAGATGACTAACCGCTCTTAAGCAATGCATGTGGTCAAGGCGACTCACACAGAGTCAGTAGTCAAGAAGACTTACGCAGAGTCGTCATAATACTCACAGGAGCATCCAGACCGGGATGGATAAAAAAGAAAGAAGCAGGATGGGGGTGACAAGAATATGGGACTGCTTCATTACGTCTCTGTCTCCATATTTACTTAGTTTAGGCTCAACGACTGACATCTTGCAGCCTCTTTTCAAAGCTAACACTGCAGTTTGATGATGATCTAATGATATATCATGTTTTTGAGCGGGGATTGTTGCGACGCGGCTCGACTATATTCAACATTGGAGTACAAACCCCCTTGGTACAAAAACAATTCTTCGTAAGCAGCGATGTTTATTTTCAAACAACTTGTCAATATAATTCTTTAATAATACTAATATTCTATTACCTTATCCGTCTGATACAACGGCATCCTTTAAAGCTAAAACATGATTAAGCCCTTCGCTAGATACTTACGCTAAGTACTGTTGGCGTTGTGGCGGCGTCGTACATCTACGTTAGAGTAGTCTGGCTGCAATATGAGGTGTATTAAGGAAGCTAGCGGGTCCCTGCTCCATGAGAGGTACCTACTTCACGCTTGTTAGCAGCTACTTCCCAAAGAATAGAGCATACCAAAGAGGATTTCACGAGCCTTGAATTACTCTATCCATGGTGGGAAGCGGTGAGCAGTTGGCCGTAGGATTGTCAGGGCCCCGTCTCTCCTCTGTGCATTTCTTCCTCATCGCAGCATGCTCTGAAGCTGTCGCCATTCCATATTCTCATGAACTTCGACAGTTCTCAGTCATTTCCTATACCCTGCTTACCGTCGTCGTTTCTTTTCGAACATCTTACTTTAGACGTTAAGTGGAAGCGAACGGATACTCTCAGTCTCTTTCTTCAACTCAATGGTGAATTTGTGCAAGCTCATCTACCCATCTAGGTAGGACAAACATGTTCCTCACGTTGTGCAGATAGCGGTGTGTCAGTGGCAGGCTGGCCTGAGTCAGACTTCTGATCCTCGCCTGTTGTTAGCCTTGTGTGACTCTTTTCGGCGGCTGTTTGTAGTAGTCAACACTCTTTCAAACCAAGTGGAAAGGTTCTTATCCAGTACCATCCCAACACTTTGATCTGCCTCTAGCAAAGATCGCCCAAGCTGGACGCACCCAAAGAAGGATCCATAGACGAACAAGGACATCCTCATCCCTGCAGTCTTTGAAGCAAGAAACAGAGATACGGGAATATATTTCGCCAGGAATGTCGCTTCCCGGCTGCAGTACCCGTATCAGTTACGAACACCCAAACCCTGTAAGTTTGTAGGTAGTCAAATGTCTGTCAACCTGAAGTCCCCTTGCACTGTGGAGTAATTTACTAACCCGAAAGGTTGTGTGGATGTAACACTGACCCCTGATATCCGACAGATCGATGCAGATGCTCCACGTCTTTCCAGGTGCGCCCTTCAAAGTCTTAGGTGTACTAGCCTGGAACGACCCTTTGTCGACCAATGTTTTTTGCTCTTTCTTGATGAGATAAACAGGCTCTAGCGAGCCAGACAATCTGGAGGAGGTTGAACCAATTGTATAAAATATGTTGAAAAGTAACACGATATCTTTATGGATACAAACAAAATAATCTGCCTGCTACCGACGTAACGCGTCATATCAACACGCATGTTTGTTTATATGGTCACCCTCCGGAGCGGCAGCAGCTGAAACTGTTCCTGTCATGGTGTGACTAAAATAGTGCTTTTGTTTACGGATATTGGGTAGCATAAAACCAACAACCAGGTTAGGTGCTTAGATATCCCATGAACGTCATGAAGCAGAAGGGACAACTGCCCTTGTGTTCAACAAGTCTAACGTATTCTCAGATCGCCCTTTCTGTGTAACGTATTACAGTCATTAAAGTATGCTGAGAAAGATGTTTGTGAAGCACGGGCGAATAATATTCAACGTGCGCCGTGTCTTGTACACACTTATCTCCATCTGCCTTGGTCTCAAATAACTTTCTTTGTTTTCTTAAACTACCTAGATGTAGCTCGTAGGTCTTTCATTGAGCAGGATTAGCACTGATGCCTCAGGTGTCAATTTCAGGCAACTTTTTGTGTACCAACTTGAACAAAGAACATAAACAAAGAAATCTGCTCGATCCAAACTTGAATTACACTCTTTTCACTCTTCCATCTATCACCTTTCCTGACGGTTTGCATCTCTCCAGTTGCCATCTTCTTGCTGTAAACGTCTAGCACGTCACTTCATTTTCGTTGTTTTCGTCCCGGTTCAGTTACAGTCATCGTACAGGGGTGCCCTCACTCGACTACTTCCTACCTGCTGGTAAACGCAAAATGACTTGCCACGATGAGGATGGCAGTAACAAGCATGATGCGGAAAACATCCTTATCACGCAAACCCTTCATTATGGAAAAATATCTCTTCCAATCAACCTATGCTTCTACAGTCCCTTCTGGAACAACCCCCCGCGTGAGATAACACTCAAATTTCGAACACCGACATCAGCCGAGATATCTGGGGAATCTCTTCAGTCTCTCTTGAACTTTCGATGGGGTTATATCGTTAACTGTGGCGATGTGGACATCCAAGAAGGTAGTGGGAGACCAAAAGGGCGACCGGTACCAGAAGACACTCCTCCTGCGCCACTGAGAACTCCTCTCGTACGCAATGACGATAACGACAATGAAAACAAGCATAATACCCGCAGTATGCTCTTTACAACAAGATTCAACTATGGACAATTCTCTATTTCGATCAACTATTGCTTCTATGACTCCTTCTGGAATACAAACCCGCATGAGATAACAATCCAACTTCAAACACCGACCAAAACCGTCATCTCTGAAGAATCTTTTCAGTCACTCTGCAACCGGATCTGGGGTTATATTATCCACTGCGTTGATGTGGACGTCCGGGAAAGTATTGGAGAAAAAGAAGGTTGGAAGCGCAACCTTTGTCTCGTTTGGAAGATCATGGCTATTATCACCATGATATCTTTCATCTACAGGTTCTTTCCCGAAACAGTTAGAACGGTCTATGTCCAACCACCGTTTGATACTGCTGCTCTACCTACCCTAGACGAGTATGCTCATATTCTCAACCAAGAAATCATCATCGCAAGGGAATATGTGCCTATGCAAAGACTGTCTCTGCGCCGCCAAGACGTAATTGTCGACGAGGTGTGCGACGAAATTCGGAAAAAGGGCGGCTTCTGGGATAAGCATCATGGTTTACGTCTAGAACCATGGGAACACACGTTATACCGTGAGGAGTATGGCATACCCCCCGGTGCCACAGATATCGTCGACTTATGCCAGAATATAACCCGGGGCCTACACGCTGTGGAATCATCGTTTTCCAGGACCATGCACAGTATCGCTTATGGACTGCCGTCTGATTTTACTATGGTTTTCTTGAAAACTGCTACATACTTGACGCTGTGGTTTCCCAAGAGCGACACCTGTGTCGGCAATGGAGAGGGAAGGTCTTGTGATCCTTTGGGGACGGATTGGCTTGATATATTTCGGTGGGAGATATTGCAAAATGGGATCGAAGCCGGAACGAGGGATTTGATGAAAGATATGGATAAATTGGATAAAGACTTCAAACGTGCCTTGGAGAATCTGGATCTTCTGATCAGTATCGCTTCACATCTTCAGCAGACACCCTCATGGTTCGAACTTTTTCGCCGCAAAACTCATATCGACAAACAGATCGAACAGCTTCAACAGTTTCACTACAACGTAACTCAGATGTCAACCAAAGTGTCTAGCTTCATTGATACACAAACTAATATCCTTGACCAAGAAGCATTTTTCACGGAATGGTTGTCATCTCTTATCTTGTGGTCACAAACTCACCGTTCGCCATACAAAAGTCCATCTCACCTCAATAACAACACAATTCATACAAATCCATGGGCGATATGGAGGCCCAGGGAAGAGAACGGGAATTGGTGCACTGTACCTAGATGTCCAGAGCCAAACGCTGATGGGGATAATGTGCTAGTGAAGTTGGTGCCCCCGAGTGCTGAACAGGCGTATGGGTACATGTATGAGTTTCTGGAGTTTGGGAATAAGGTGAAGAAGGAATTGAGAGCAAGAGTTACGAGTTGGCAGAAGAGAGCCTGATAAGCATATCTGCAATCTGTAGTTAAATACAGCAACAACTGTTTATGAAACTCCTGATGATAAGGTTTCCATCTTTAATCACACTTTTCAAGCATTATGACTCCAATGCTTAAACAGGACCTTTTTGCCTTGCCTTGCCTTGCCTTGCGATATGGTATTGGAGGTTGATGGGTGTCAAGACCGCGAGAGTGACTGTTGGTGGCAGGTTGGGTACAGTGAGGAACACGAGGCTGAGGCTCTGTTGATAGGGCAGGAACAGACGCTGGTGTAGTTCCAGATCGTGGTTGAGCCCGGATCGATAGTGGAGGAGACGAAGGCTAGGTCCGTGGAGGAGAAGGTGATGAAGGATGAGGCTCAGCCTCAACTTTAGCTTCTTCTTCATTGTCGTCTTCGGTTTCTATTTCGGATTCGTGTCTTTCATCGCTTAGTTTCTTCATCACATGTCTCCAGTGCCTCCTTGCTGTGGTCAAGCTTTGAGGATTAAACCATTTCTCTTCGTATTCAGTCTCATTCTCCTTTGCGCCTGTCTCGGAGCAGTATTTTCTAATCCATGCAATATCTTTGTCTGTGAAACCATATCTCTCGTTTGCACTGGCTTTGGTGGCTAAGAAACGGCCAAACAGAGCGTTGTATTCAAAGAATCCCTTCAAGAAGCCTTACCTTTGTGACAGTATTAGCGTATCACGCCAATGTCGCAATTTTCGTCATGCAGTGGAACGGTAAGGCTTCAATGTATCCTTTGAAGAAAAGCTTTTATTCATCCAGTCCCTAAGCACAGAGTGTCTTCAATCGTTCAAGTTTTCTCTCTAGGAGCATTGCCTCCGAACTCATGACGTCCCAAACGCTACCCGTTAAAGCTGGCACAAAGAGTCTCTGATAATTATTTCTCGGATCGTCATCCAACAGAACCGCCGCAACACGCTTCATGAGTGACACCCAGTCTTCATAATTATCTCCCGTCTCTTGACTCGCATCATCCTTCTGTTCTAGGTTCCTCCGTGGCGAAATAAGCAACAACTGTTGATGAAGTGCCTCAGCAATAATTTGTCGCACAGCTTTGTGGTTCCGTTGGCCGGCGTGAGACGAATGCTCAAATGACTTGAACGGCTCCTTTGTTGCGTCGATGTTGAGGATGGCGTGTAGTGGTTTTGGGGGCAAGTACGGGTCTCGGATGAAGATTTCCTGGTAAATCTTGCAGACTCTGATTCGCCAACCTTCGGTCTGAAGGGATTAGCAAAGATGTACGTTGAAGTGGTAATATAGCAAGGGTGACAAACGTTTTTGGTGGGATACCCAGTTTCTAGCCATGTGTTACCATTTTGGGAGGAATGGACAATATACGTGAGAATGAGGCTGATCGTCAAAATGGCCATAGTTAACACGTATGGCGAGCGTTCACGCATGTGGTATCTGAATCCTTCCTGCATTGCGAAATTTAAAGGATGAAGAACTGGAGAAGTTGTGACAAAAAATAAAAATTTTAAAGCTGGTGATAGGAATGACGCGTTACATAACACGGTATCATATATCATTTACCCTTAGTCGCGCCTCTATCCAGCCTTGCTTCTCACTACTAACAAAGTCTTTGGTGCATGTTCTTTGATTACTCATCGGCAAACCAGACTGCCTCCATTAAAGAAATAGACAGCTGTCAGGAAACGCAGTCCTTAACTCTTTACTACACAATCTGTTTTCTGTGCTCGACATCGTTATGTCACGTAACGAAGATATTGTTTTGGACAAGCTTCGCGCTGATATCAATCATGTGAAGAAGCGAAGGGGCCATGCGTCTCGGAACACGGCATCTGCTGCAAACAAGCGTCCTCCGGACAAAACCGAGACTGTACAACATTCATCGGTTCCTCCTCTTGACAACCACCCGTTGACCCCATGGTACCAATTCCCCCTCTCACCCATCATTGGAATTATCATACTTGTCATCATAATCATCTTCTTCATCACTGGTGCAGCGATATTTCTCAAAAGCATAACGCTAGAGTTCAAAGATGCACTTTCCAGCCTCTTTTTCTCCGCGTGGACATTCACTACTTCTCTCGCGCCGACCTTCCATGCTCCTATACCACATATCCCGCTATCAGACGTTCCTCAAGATGTGCCATCTGTCTTTCGCTATGTCAAATATTGGGGCCCAGCGTTGGATATCGAATCCAATGGGATCGAGTTTTTGAGTGCCATGGTGAAAGACTATGGCTATCCAACACTTCCTATCAGGAAGGTGGATCAGTTACATGATTTCAATACATACTTCAATTCAGAGTTTTCGCCATCTCTAGCTCAAGGTCGCCTAGAAATTCGATTTCTCTTGGATGATGCGAAGAGCAACCCCGTCAGTAACATCTGGAACGACAAGAAATGGTGGGAATTTTGGAAACCTTGCTACAAATGCCGTCTGCAAGCACAGTTCCAAGCACTTCTTGCCATCTTTCATGAAGCACAAGAATCTCGAACGTCTCTTCACAATATCCTAGAAGAGATAAACGACAACACAGTACACAATATACGGACCCAAACCTGCACGGTAGCAAAAGATTTCCAACGCCAACACATAAAGCAGGCTAGGGAAATCTCTTCGTTCGACAGCAAGGCGCCGGATGTTTATCTCGTGCAGTTGGGTAGGACTGCTGAGACTGTTACTTTTGGATGTAAGATGGTTGAAGTGGATCAAGAAAATGTGCAAAGGACACTGGCTATCATGATGAAGGAGTTGGAGTTCCTGAAGAACGTTCTAGGGTCGTTAGAGAGTATCACCAGAAAGATGGATCGCGAACGGTTGGAGGTAGGGGCGATTCAGAAGAGGGAAACTAAGTTTCTGGAGTGGGGAGAAGAGAGATATTACATTACCTAGGTAGTTGACATAGGGCGTACCCAGACACGTCGTCACAATGCTACTCCACTCTGCCAATTGTTTATTTCTGGTGTTTATTACCGCTTCACCATAGAATTGAAGATCTCATCTCCATCAGAAAGACAACAAAATGGCAGCTCAAAGACCTAATTGTCATGTGTCGTCACGTGGCTCGGTACCAGATAACTGGCCGTGGGGGCGTCGGCGTTGGTCTTGACGAACTTGAGCGTGATCTTGGACTAAGTAACAAGTCCACGTGGTACAAAGATCCGATTTTACAGAGAGCGAAACAGAGTATCCAGTATCATATCACAGCCAGTTTCGGCAGCCATCGACTAAGGTCCTTATCGAGACGGATAGTGGGTGGAGGTGGTCAGTGTCTTCGTTGGAATGGCTGTCTAAGTGTTTCAAAGCAAGACATAGGCGGGTGCCTCAGGCCCTACAAGCCATCCAATCCCTTTGCGGCTAACGCCCCACCTTCAGACCAACGAAAGGACTGTGAAAAGGTGGAGACTACAAATGGTTTGCGCAGCCAAAAACTTTCTGCAAAACGCTTGGTAGTCGCGCAGGGTGGCCGAATCGAGGTACCACTTCCGAATTATCCTGCTACAGCCCCTCCCCGACCATCTATACCTAGTAAACGGCAGATCGGCGACAGCTTGGAATCCGAGAACAACATCGACAGGACTATCAAACGTCAACGACAGCGAATAGCACCCGATAAGCAGACTAAGCAAATATCGGGCCATGAACAAGTCCGTCCAATACACAACACTGAGAGTATTTTAGATACTTCCCTATTGCCTCTTAGATATCTCTCTTTTAGTATACTTATAATTTATTAAGTTTTTATTATAAAATAAGATAAGAATATATTTAGAGTCTTAATGTATTTATATTACTATATAAATAAATATCTATTTATACTAGGACTAATATAGAATTTAAGAAATCCCTATATCTAGCGATAAGGTAACCCACAACTTAACTCAATTAATAAGTTACTTAACCACGAAACTTCAAAGCAATCTTAGATCGCTTTCCCTGGCCACTGCCATACAGAGCAGGGCCAGGGATCGTCCAGCTATCGCCCTTGTTATCGTAAACAGAGAAGCCAAAGAGCTGCGAATCAGAAGTGCTGTAAATCTCAGAAGCAACAACACCAGAGCCCGAAAGGTCATCGCTACCAGAGCCAGTAACCTCAATGTTACCGCACTGCATGTAAAACTCAGGCTCAGAGAGATGAGCGCGATGAAGAGCGATGATCTCGTTGCGAACGACGTACTTTCCAGGGGCGATGGATGAGGGAATAGTAGCAGAGTTGACACCACCATTCTCGCGAAGCTTGTCGGTAGCCCAGACACCTTCAGTGTTGGCAGGTCCAGAGACGACACCTTCTTCGGCAATCTTTGTCCACTTCAGCTGCGTTTTGTCTACAGAAGCACAGTCGCCGTTGCAAGGGGCGATGTAGGTGATAACAGGGCCACGGTGAGACTCGGCCCAGCCATTGGGGTTGATCTGCTTATCGTCGGAGGTCCAGAAGAAAGAGGCTTTGGAACCAGCTGCGATTTTGCCGTAGTTCTTGGAAGCCTTAGCATCGCTGCGGCAGACAAAGTTGGGGCTGGAGATGTCCAACTCTGGGCCTTCATCTTCGGTAGAGAAACTCCATCCGATGGCCTTGGGGTCGGGAGATGGGTTCCAGCGGCTGAAACCCCCGTGGTCGGTGCCATCAAGGGTGAAGGTCTTTAGGTAGCCGTGGGCAGCGACGTTGGAGGCCAGAAGGGCAGTAGCGAGCATGAGATAGCGAGACATGATGAAGTGAAATGGATGAAATGAAGTTTAAATATGTAAGGAGGGTATTTTTTGAAGGAAGGTGATATAGCCACTTATCAAAAGTGCTCTAGAAAGGAATGAATGAAGAAATGAATGTAGTTGTGCTTGACTAGAAAGAAGCCAACCGAGAAGACAGCAGTCTTTTAAATAAAAGCCAACAGAGCTCAGTCCACATGAAGGATTCATTCCGCCAAGATTCAAAGTTTTAAATTATCAAACGGATCGACATCCCTGCGAAGATTATCAGCCAAACCCCTGGCCTAGTTTAATCCTGCGATGTCCTATCACAGCCAAAAGTCCAACCGCCAAGTTTTCAATGACAGAATACTAGTCATTAAAATCGGATAAGCATGTCTCTGAGGATGCTTCACTGGAAGCCGGATGTGGTATATGTTGTCGATCGTGGGTTGAGAATGGCCTAGCTAGGTCCCGTGGCTAATACGCGCTGGGAGGTGTCGTAAGCGCCCTGGTTTCTAGTTTCTTGGCATGGAATGGAGGGTTGCAATGTGTTTTGGCGTCAAACCTCGGCAGTTTAGATGAGTCGTTTTCTCGACGATGGAAACTCTTTGGATCTCGGTCATGATCTGTTTAGTGTTGGGCAAGTTGTCGCTTATTTCGCAGCTCATTTCGCTGAAAAATACAGATAACGCGTCCGATTGAGACATAAGACATCCACTAGAAGAATTAAGCATAACAGGTGGTGGATACAAACTCTTCCATCAGGATCTAGAAGGATTCAAGTCGTTTGGTATGATTCATGCACCAGACGGTAGTCGTGGTAATAAAAGGATTTCTAGAAACAAACACAGCCACCACAACCTTGTTTCAACTTTTGGTAGATCATCAGTCAGGAAGAGATAAATCTGTGCTAGTCCAAAGCCAAGCCTCAGCCGCCCACATTCCGGGCTACGGCATTGTTTCATATCACCTTTCAGCTGTTTCAGGGGAAACAGTACGTACTGAAGGTGTCCACAGGATGACGAATGCTTCAAACACAGAAGATCAAAACACATTTATAAACACGAATTCAATCTTCAATTAATTATGATATCACCTATTGCCATTTTCCGTTGACATTCTTTGCTAGCGACATCTGTAACTTGTGTTTTGACCAGGTTCTGCCAGCTTGGGTGGTATCACGCGACACAAAGGGGAAACGTGATCGCCTCGAATCTTTCAAAACCGCGTCGATGAGAATAAAAATAGTCAACATTTAATCACCACATACCATTCTATCAATAATACGAAGTGCTCAGGTGTTCACTCGACGTGAATTTACGATTTGAACACTTTTATTAGTTGATTTGTTTTTTTCTTATTTATTTTTAATGTTTGCGTCAACACCCTAATTCCGACGTAGGGTAGGCTCCTGAGATTATTTTAGCTGTGCATATGTAATTAGCTGTTATGTCTGGGTAGCTTTCACGATTGTAAATGTTGAGAAAATAGACCAATATCAAGATATAACCATCTATTGAACAGCCTGAATTCAGCATTCCGTATACTATTTAGATTTGAAGTCAGAGCGTAGTTGGTTTATTCGTTGTTACCTTCAAGCACATGGAAAGACGTCCATGGAGACGATTGTTTGATGCCGAGGAATCATTGTCTTACCCCTTACAGCATATCCCCCACGACTATCCCGACGCTTGATCATTCAACATATTCCTAGCAGCCGAGTTAGTACGCGTATAGAAAGTCCGTCCCTCGATGCAACTTTCTCCACAAATGAACTAAATGCCGTTCATCTCCCCCCAAAGCCTTGAAGCTATTACCAGTTTGAAGTTCCTCGCATTGCAACCATTCACAAGTGTTCAACCCCCAATCTCACCATCTCACAAGACCCAGAGTATCATCAGAATGCCGTGCATCCGATATTCCATCGAAATTGGATTAGATGCTGAAACTTGACAGTAGCTGAGGAGAATTCAGATCCACCAATTAGAGGCGAGCAGGCCATAGATCGGGGTTAGCGGTTCCGTCTCAACCCCAGGAAATTACCAAGAATGGTGGAGCACGATCCGTGTAATCGTTTGATGGAAACACGTTCTGGACACTGACACGGGCCTCTATCACGGCTGAACGGCATCAAGGGCCTTGTAGTCGGAGGTTTTACAAGTTGTATTGCCAAGGATAAAAGAACGATGATCCTCAACTGTAAGCCATCTCTATCACTCTATCTATCAATTCATCTCTTCACTTTGTACATATTCTCTACTCTCAACTACATATCTCATCATGTTCTCTTCCATGATCCTTCTCAGCGGCCTTGTTGCCTCAGTCTTTGCCCACCCCACTGTTGAGCCCCGTGCCAGCTGCACCTTTACTGATGCTGCTTCTGCTATCAAGGGCAAGGGCAGCTGCTCTACCATTATCCTCAACAACATTGCTGTCCCCGCCGGTACCACTCTCGATCTTACCAAGCTCAAGGATGGCACTCATGTAAGACTATCAACTTTAGAAAAATGTACCTCAACTAACAATCACAGGTCATCTTCCAAGGAAAGACCACCTTTGGCTATGACACCTGGGAAGGTCCCCTGATCGCCTTCACCGGAAACAACCTTCTCATCGAGGGTGCTGCCGGCCACTCCATTGACTGCGAGGGTCAACGCTGGTGGGATACCAAGGGCAGCAACGGTGGCAAGACCAAGCCCAAGTTCTTCAGCGCACATTCGCTCCAGAACTCCAACATCAAGAACTTGAACGTTATCAACACTCCCGTTCAGGCTTTCAGCATCAACGGAGTCACCAACCTCGGTGTCTACAACGTCCACATGGACAACTCTCTGGGAGACACCCAGGGTGGACACAACACTGACGCTTTCGACGTCGGCTCCTCCACCGGTGTTTACATCTCCGGCGCCGTCGTCAAGAACCAGGACGACTGCCTCGCCATCAACTCCGGCACCAACATCACCTTCACTGGTGGTAGCTGCAGTGGTGGCCACGGTCTTTCCATCGGATCCGTTGGTGGCCGATCCAACAACGACGTCAAGACCGTCCGCATTCTCAACTCCTCCATCTCCAACTCGGACAACGGTGTCCGCATCAAGACCGTTTCTGGAGCTACCGGTTCCGTCTCCGACGTCAAGTACGATTCCATCACTCTTAGCAACATTGCCAAGTACGGTATTGTCATTGAGCAGGATTACGAGAACGGCTCTCCCACTGGTACACCTACTGCTGGTGTTCCCATCACTGATGTCACCATCAACAAGGTTACTGGATCAGTCAAGTCCAGCGGTACCGATATCTACATTCTTTGCGCTAGCTGCAAGAACTGGACCTGGACTAACAACAAGGTCACTGGTGGTAAGACCTCTGACAAGTGCAAGGGTGTTCCTTCTGGAGCTTCTTGTTAAGTATCACGCTGGGCGTGAGAAGCAGTTGATGGTTTGAGAGAGGAAGAAGAGTACCTTATTTTTGTATATAGTTATGCTCGGGTAAATAAATGAACAGTATCCTAACTTGTATCCCGCATTACAAAATTGATGTGTATATTCAGAATGAGGAACTTTGGTAGCCAGTCAGTACTTGAGCTGACACTGGCCATAACAAGTATCGCGCGTCGGTGTGGCTGAGTTGGGATTGTTTCACTCCAAAACTGAACTAGTCTACGTCATCAAATCATCCAGTCCCTGGCACAAGATAAAGGAAGATGATGGAATTAATTGACTATCACATTGGCTCTTGAGAATAACCTTCAGTAAACTTGGACTAAAAGCTCGAATACTTATCCATCCGTGTTATGCCGGCCCCAAGAGACCCAGGGTACCCTCGTTTTCGGCATGAACAGAAACCCCGCAAGCCCCCTACACCACCAGCACCGAGATGGATTGACCTAAACACCATCAGCTCATGGATCAAAGCATGCAACGAAAATCATGGAGATCATTGTCAAAGAGCCCGTCTGCCCCATGAAACACAAGGTTTGCCGCGATGGTTGATCCACGTATCGGAAAAACGTATAGTACCCTTTCAACCTGGCTGTCGATATGTCGCTCTTAGCTACGTTTGGGGTAGGTCTACAGGACACGATCTGCAACTATTGTTGAGCAATCTTGTCCCATTTCAACAGATGAATGCGCTTGAACAAATGTGGGATCAGGTTCCTGCTACAATCCAGCATGCTGTGGAGCTAGTACGACGCGTCGGGGAAGAATACATCTGGGTTGATCGTCTCTGTATCGTCCAAGATGATTATGAAACAAAGCAAGAACAGATCAGCCAAATGGCTCTTATATACGGCAACGCTTACTTTACAATCGTCGCCACAGCTGCTTACAGCGCCGAAGAAGGACTGAGAGGGATCAAAGACGTGTCTCCTTCGATGTATCACAATGTCTGGCCCGAAAGGGCAAACATGGATCACTACGGTCTCGTAGCATGGTCACCGTGGAACGAGCGAGGATGGACATTGCAAGAACTCGTGTTTTCCCAAAGATCATTATTCTTTCACAAAAATGAGTTGACTTGGGAATGCCATTGCGCGATATGGCATGAGCGCATGCAACTGGCAGATATCGGGGAGACAAGTTGTCTTGGGACGCATAATCCCAACGCTCGTGGCTTTCGTTATTCGCCATGGCCAGACTTGCAGGAGTTTCATCAATTGGCAACCAGCTATAGTCGAAGACAATTATCATTCTCGAGCGACATTCTTCCGGCTTTTGCTGGTATAACGACAGCCTTGGCACATTCCTTCCCAGGTGGATTTCTCTTTGGTCTACCTGAAGTTGCGTTCGATGTTACTCTGTTGTGGAGATCAGCTGGACCAGCATCTCGGAACTCAAAAATAGGCGAAGCGTCCGTTCCCAGCTGGTCATGGATGGTTTGTCTAGACCAGAAGATCTCTGTAGATCTTTCACCCTGGGCGAGCGGCTTTGCATACCTGGCAGGATCCTCTTCCGAACAGACCGATGAGGGCGGTAGACGGACTTATACACCACTGCATGTCGCTTATCAACAAGAGTGGAATTCTCGGTGGAGTCGAAAACGTCCTCCGGCAGGTGTATTGGATGGATTGGTTACGGAGTCAATCTGTTCGTGGTATGTTAAGGAAGAGACAGGCGAGAGACTCATTTCAAATGACCTCGACGAGTTCAAATATTGTTGTCATCATCAGAGCAATGAGTTGCCTATGGGCTGGCAAAGAGACGGAGATCTGTTCTACCATCCAGTCGACCCACAGCGTAGATTCAAGTACCCGATTCCTCTAGTGACTAACGAAGACGATATTTCTATTGAGAAAGATCTTTCGTTTCTGATAAAGACTCAAACAGAAAGAGCGTTCTTCTTCAATACACCGGAGCCATACGGACAAGCTATCTCTATGCTCGAGGGAGAAGCCGTGGTGAATCTTTGCAATAGCGAGCAAGTCTGGGTTGGGTGTCTTCGCGTTCAGACCAGAACAATCCTGTGGCGACTGTTGACTAAAAAGGTTGAGTGCGAGTTGGTTGCAATATCGAAAGGATATATCGACTCAAATGCGGGTGGCTGGTCTCGTCTAGACGAACACGAGGCATTGAAAAGCCGAGAGCTGGAGGGATATGAGTTCTACAATGTCTTGTTTATTGAGTTGAACGATGGTATCGCTTATCGGCAAGGTATTGGACGCGTGGATAAGACAGCTTGGGAGGGTGAGTCTCGACAGGTAATTGATTTAGTGTTAGGGTGAACTTGGATCTTCTTGGTATGCTGTCACGGAAGATCGGGAATTCTTGTAATGGGGTGCATCGGAGTATTGAAATAGTGTATAATTAAAAGGCCGAACTCACGTGTGTTTCGCTATGTTCAAACATTCCATTTAGTACTGTATATTAAGTTGTAGACTCCGTGTCCTCCTTGTACTACCATGTCGGTGTAGGTCGCGGCAAACTCGTCCGAATGCCGTTGCCGTCGTGGATGCCCGGATAAGTATGACGACTACAGGCCATTCGAGACAGTTTGTTGTAAATATCCAGCAAATTGTAATCAAGATTTACCTCACGTAAGATTTTAGACTAGTTTGATAGTGTGAATTGCGCGCGTCTATGAGACTACGTACTCCAAACGTTGCCGCTTATTAAAGTGCGCCAATCAACGATACTGTCCGAGATCCCGTAGGATTTTGATCGGCCGGTCTTATAAATATCACCATCGCCGACAGGAAATTCTTCGATAGACCCAGTCAGCAAACCAATATTCACAACCATGATGAGTCGCGCCAGTGTCGCCGTCATCGGTGCCGGTAAGTATTCACCCCAGACAATAAAATGAAGCCACGCTTATATGTTGCAAGGCCCGACTGGCATTACCATGCTGAAGCAGCTTCTCCAAGACGGATTTAACGCTACGTTGTTCGAAAGACGAAGTCAAGTCGGCGGACTATGGGCGTTCGACGCAAAACATGGCTGGACTTCAGCTTTGGATAGCACGACTGCAAATATTAGCAAGTATACATGCGGGTTCACGGATTATCCGATACCTGACAGTAAGTTACTAATGCCACACAAGCGTTACGCGTCATTAATCCTTGGTAGGATACCCGGTCCATTTGACCCCGGCAGACTTTCAAGAATTTATGCAAGGCTACGCTGAGCACTTTGGCCTCTTGAAACACATCATATTCGATACAAGCGTCAAGCTTGTCAATCGCAACAAGGAAGACAACGGGTGGGATATCCAAGTTGAGAATGTTGGGAGTGGACATACAGACACGCGCCATTTTGACAAGGTTGCTTTTTGTCATGGTTATCAGACGATAAAGAAGATGCCGGTTTTTCCGGGACAAGAGGATTACAAAGGAGATCTCATTCACGCACAACAATATCGGAGGTTTGTTTTCAAAAAGAGAGGGATTTGTACACACGCTAACTGTCAGACTACAGCCCCGAGTCCTTCAAAGACAAGACAGTGGTGATCCTCGGCCTAGCCACCACAACAGACGACATCGCCCCTCAAGTTGTATCTGTCGCTAAAAAGGTTTACGTATCCCACAGAAGCGGGCAAATTGTTGTCAGACGATTTCGAAAAGGAACACCATCCGACCTCCTAGTCTCATGGAGACGCCGCGTAATAAGTCAATGGATCGCAAAGAATTTGCCAAACACATACAGATTTTTAGCAAACACACTAGCCAAGTTACTGTCATCGCAAATGGCAGGCATGAAGTTAGACCCAGCGTGGCGCCTTAAAGACTTCAAGGATCTGACATTAAGTCTGCCCGGAATTATCGAGAATGTTCTACCTCTTCTGAAAGATGGGAGTGTGACGAGTCTACATGGCATCAAACGATTTACGGGTGGAAAGTCAATCGAGTTTGAAGATGGAACGATAATTGATGACGTTGATAGCGTCATCTTCACCACAGGCTATCAATGCGACTTTTCACCGGCACCATTTGTCGAAAAGAGTATTCCAAAGTCATCAAACTACGGGGGTCCTTCTATTCATCGTCTATACATGAACGTCTTCCCACCAAAATACGCCGACAGCTGCGTTATGCTCTGTTACTCAGCATATGGCAAAAACAACGGTTTTTCTTTCAGCGACGTCATGAACATGGCTATCTCCAACATATGGCGTGGAGTAAGCAATTTACCCTCACACCAAGAGATGGAAGAATGGGTCGATCATCATCACGAATGGTTGGCATCGAACTGGGCAAGAGAACCAACTGTAGACCTGAGCATGGTGAAGCAGTACGAATTTCAACCATGGATGCATAAACAAGCTGGGACTGGAATGGAGAATCTCGGCTGGGGATGGGCGGGATGGAAGTTTTGGTGGAAGGATCGAAAGATGTACAATCTCATGAATCACGGTGTTGAGACAGCGCATATGTTTCGGTTCTTTGAGACAGGGATGAGAAGTACATGGGATGGAGCAAGAGATGAAATTATACGACAGAACAGGATCGTGAAGGAGGCTTTTGGGGGAAAGAAGAACAAGACGAGAAGCGACTAGAGAATGTCGCTTTGTTTATTATCGTTCATTTCGGCGAGAAGACCGACGATGTTAGTGCTCGCGGGGAACCTGGTTAGTCCAAGCCAAGCCTGTTTTCTTAATATTAAGCTTGATAATCCACGAGGCTGTGATGATGCTCGCCCCACAGCCTAGCCTGAATAAAGAAGGTGTTTAGAGAGGCTAGGTACCCCGCGGGGAAAGATTTCCAGTGAATTGGGGGAATATTTGACAGTAAACTACCGGTAAAACTGGCGATGTTTACCGTAGACCATGTTTGTCGGTGTACCATGCGCCGAACCGAGGGCTTGGCAGCGGAAATAGTGTTATATAAACTGTCAAACTCATCCCAGTTTCTTGGGAGGTAGTCGACAGGGCACTCCAACATGCATCTCCTCCGCATCTCTGTCGCCATCAAGGCATTCGGCGTAGCTTTTCTCTCTGCTACTGCCAATGCCGCGTCAGATACTCCTCTTGATCATGCCAGTCTAAAGCTCCTCACCAAATCCGCCGACTCACAAGTCCAAGGTGTTCTCGACAACAAGAATGAGTCTCTAACCGGCTCGCCGAGATCTCTCACCCGCGCTGTTCGTCAATTGGTTGTGCCGTTCTTATGGCCAAACTCGACGTACTTTCATAATGAGACTCTTGTTCCTCATATTGAGGAGATGCTGGAAGTCCTTCAGAAAGTTCAGCATGACGATGGTACTTACACCGTCGGCAATCGCCATTCACCACCTGATACCGGTTTCCTGATTGAGGACTTTGGTATCATGGTGCGCATTCTCGAAAAGGATGATCACAAAGCCTCGCAACCTTTCGCGGATGTCATCCGTGGTCTTCTCGTCAAAGCTGGACCTGGTCTGGCCAAGGGTGGTATTCACACGCCAAACCACAGATGGAAGATTTGCAGTGCCCTGGCGCGTATTTCTAGCATCACCGAGAACGAGAGCTATATCAAGAGAATTGATGAGTGGCTTGCGGAAGGAATCGACATCGACGCTGATGGCATTTACTCTGAGCGGAGTCCCAATTACTACTCGGCTGTGTCGAACCCTTCACTCTTGACCGTTGCTCACGAGCTCAACTACACCGACCTCATCGATTACGTCCGCATGAACCTTGAACTAGCGATCGAGCATGCGGAACCCAACGGTGAAATGGAAGTGATCCAGAGCCGTCGCCAGGACCAAGCTCAGCCTCCTGTAGTCAACATGGGTAACTTTTACCCTCAATTCCGCGAGCTCGCTCTCCTCGATAACAACGGCCGCTTTGCTGCCATGGCCCGTCTGATTGAAGAACTTGTCGGTCCTCAATTGGGTGATTTCCTGGCCAACATCATGGAGCGTCCTGAACTCGGCGCCCAACTACCTGACCCAGAAGACCCATTCGTCGACTTTGAGAAGCACTACAAGTCAGCTGGTCTTGTACGCGCACGACATGGAAACCTGACAGTCTCTGCTTTCGGTGGCTCAGATTGGTATATCGATGGAAAGAAAGCCGAATTCTACAACCGTATGGGTTCAGGTCTTTCCACCAACCCAACCATGTTCCGCGCGTGGAACGGAAAAGCTGTTCTTGACGCCATTCGTCTCAGCCCCAATTTCTTCAGCATGGGTCATTTCCGATCTAACGGAGTCAATGTGTCTGACGATGGCGTCATCAACCTGGGAAGCGAGATCGAGGTCCCATATTATCTCCCTATGCCATCTGAGCGCCGTGACGAGAATGGTACATACAAGCTATCTCGTTCCGTAGACGGTCGTTTCTACGCTATGGCCGACTTTGAGAACCGTCCTACAAGCATGCGCCGTCTCAAGACAGAGGTCGAAATCAGCCCTACTAAAGCAGGCTATGATCTCAACTTCCAGGTCACTGGCGAGGATGATGTGGAGCTCACCTTTGAACTGACGTTCCGGGAGGGCGGAAAGTTCAAGGGAGTGAAGGAGTTTGTTGATAGCGACAATACCACTATTTATCGCCTTGCGGAAGGAAAGGGAGAGTATACTATGGGCGATGACAAGATTACCTTTGGGCCTGGAAATGGCATGGGGGTGATTCAGAATGATGCTGGAGAGCAGTATAGCTGGCATGGAGGCAACTTGACGTTGCAGGGAAGTCATGTGTATATCACTGGTGTGACGCCTTTGAACTACACACTCAACCTGGGCTTTGCTTAAATTTGGCTACTGTAGAATTAATAGATCAACTTCTCGTCGTAAGGTCGCGTACCCTGATCTCAACATTGTGCCGGAAGACTGGAATTAGCCTTATGATCTGTTCAATTGAGATTGGGTTCTGAATCTCCGTGTTTTCATTGTTTAGGCACATCACAACGAACATTGTTAGACATCACAGACGGAACTATGCCTATTGGTATCAAATTGGATCTTGCATTATACTACATGAATCTTAATCATATCTATCTTATCTGCCACTGCCTTACTCCTCAAGCTCAGCGAGCATGATGTCGGCAGCCTTCTCAGCCACCATGTAGGTAGACACAGCAGTGAAAGTACCGGGAATGCGGGGGTACACTGAAGCGTCAACGACACGGAGACCGGCGACACCGCGAACACGGAACTTGGAGTCGAGGACAGCCATCTTGTCATCATCAGCACCAATGGGGCAGGTGGATGAAGCGTGGTGACCCCAGGTGTTGTCCTTGATGTAAGTCTCAACATCCTCCTGGGTCTTGACGTGGTCACCGGGGAGAGTCTCCTGGGTCTTGACGGGCTGGCTGGCGAAAGCCTTGCGGGCGAGCTCAACGGCCTCGTACATGGCCTGGAGATCCTTGTCGGAGTCACCGTTGCCAGTGTCGAAGTAGTTGAAGGTGATGGCGGGGGTGTCGAGAGGGTCGGCGGAGCGGAGGAGAACGTTGCCGGCGGTGTTGCGGGGGTGAGCCTTGAGGATGGCCCAGGAGAAAAAGTCGTGGTCGATGGTGGCGTTGACAGCGTACTTGGGGAAGTAACCTCGGAAGTTGACGGGTCCACCGAAAGCGAAGATGTCAAAGTTGTTCTTCTCGGCGGTGGTGGACTTGTAGAACATGGTGGCGGCGAGACCGGAAGAAGAGTAGATACCGTGGTCACCGAGGACAGGCTTCCTCCAGCGGTCAAGGCAAGGGTCCTCATCAGTGTAGAGGCTGAAAGTGCAACCGTCGAAAGCAGTGAAGTTCTCGGGGGTGTTGCCCTGGACGCTGATCTCGTAGTGGTCCTGGAGGTTGGTACCGACACCGGGGAGGTCGACAACAACGGGGATATCAAACTTCTTCAGCTCATCGGCAGGTCCGATACCACTGAGCTTGAGGATCTGGGGAGTGTTGTAGACACCACCAGCGACGATGACCTCACGAGAAGCAGTAGCGTTACCGGCGACACCAGCAGCACCGGTGGAGAGAGGGCTGGCGCTGTAGAGGTGCTTGCCGTCGAGGAACTCCACACCAGTAGCACGGGGAGTCTTCTCAGACTCGTCAAAGAGAACCTTGGTAACGTAGGCGTTGGTGCGGACATCGAGAGGGTAGCGCTTGGTGCCGTTGTCGAACTTGGCATCACGGACAGAAAGGATGAACTCACGGGGTCCAACACGGCTGGCGGACTTGGTGGAGAGGGGGATCTGGTAGTAACCGGACTTCTGGTCACGAGCAAGAGTGTCGGCGTTGGCATCGCCAGCAATGAGGGTCTCAATGGTGAGGAGCTCACCGGTAACCTCGGAGAGAGCAGTGGCACCGCCGACGAGGAGGCTCATGAGCTGAGCATCGCCGAGAGGGATGCTGAGAGGGGCAGTCTCGGTGCTCAACCAGCCATCGTAACCGTGGCCAGGCTGAAGAGGAAGAAGGTGGTTGTTGTCCTCGGCCTTGACGAAGTACTTTCGCATGTTCTTGGCGGACCAAGAGTCATCGCCAGTGAGATCAGCAATGTACTCAAAGTCAGACTGGTGAGGGTACACAGCGATCAGAGCGTTGTGAGCAGTGCAGCCACCGAGAGCCTGAGTACGAGGGTACAGAGTACCCTTGAGCTTGGCATCAGCGGGGGGGTTGAGACCAGTGTACTCTCCGTCGGGAGTGTCGTAGGTGGTCTTGAAGTCACGAGCCTGTCGCTCATCGTCGGCGTAGTGCTTGACGAAGAAGTTCCAAGAGATCTCGGGGTCTTCGGAAGCGTTGGCCGAGTAGGCAGGGACGGTGTAGTTGGTGGTGGCGTAGTCATCACCAGCCTCGATGAGGAGGGTCTTGTGGCCAGCCATGGCCAGACGAGCGGCCAGAGGACCACCGCCGGCACCAGAGCCGACAACGATGTACTCGTAGCCAGTGAGGGCGACTGCGTAGGCAGACAGGGGAGCGGCCAGAAGGCCGGTGAGGAAAGATTGTCTCATGGTGAATTAATTAATTAAACAAGATCGAGATAACAAAAATTAGACAAGGGAACTAAAGGAGTGGTTTCCCTGTAATGCGATAGGTCTAGTCGTCAAAGAAAGACTAATGAAGGAATGACTGGTCAGAGATCGACTGATGACTGGAAAAAGAAAGTGTAGACATGTCTTGGGTATTTAACTGATGGATATCCCGCGAGCAAACCGAAAGACCCATGTAGATAACTCCTCTGTCGACGTCGGCAGTGCCCATATGCCGAGGCTACGAACATCTGATTGCAGGCATATGCAGTGCAACCTGTATCAAGGAGCGTTGCAAAATTCCAGAAATAACAACTTCCAGAACCAATAACAGCTATAGCCAAGACATTATAGATATCACCTTGCTTGGATCTGCAGCGAAGATGTTGCAATTCGGCGCAATCTTCAACCGCTCGAACCCATCGTCAAAGTAACATTCACCACATCGCATAAAAGAATCGTAACTGCGAAGGGAATAGCACCGGAGAAGGGTGGCTCTGTACAGCTCAACTCCGTACATCCGTTACTTGCTAAGGACTCGCGTGGTTTCCGTCCAACGGCGCTGGGGGCGAAACAAGGTTAATGAGCCGCATGGTGTTGCATCAGCCATCTAAAGTTGATCAGTTGCCCGCTCGTGGCGATGCAGGGGGCGATGATGTTGGTGTCGCATCAATGATCTACGACAAGGGTATAACCCCTGACGGCCCCTTTTTGTGATCTATTTCTCCTGCGAACTTTGGTAATTTGTCCGATTCTTGGTTTAGTCAGGAACAAGAGACGACACGTGCATGATCCGTCTTCCGTGTGGATTCATCTGATCTGCTGATGCGATGATGCCATGGTTCTTGGATTGTAGTCCTTGGAGGGGTCTCTAGGAGAGACGAAGCTATAGCGGCCGTTTTTATTGAGCATTGACTTTACTGCGGTCCATGTGGTTTTAGTGGACCAGTTAGCGTCTCCGGGTTATATCCTCCGCAATTAATCTACCGTCAAAATCAGTTCGGAAAAAGACCAACTAGAACGAGGACGTGACCGTGCATTGTTGGTTAGTTGTCTTGTTTAATTACAAATGATCCACTATCAAGTTCAGGGTAGGTCTGCCAAGCAACATGAACCTACATTTTTGAGAATCTCTTATCTTTAGTTTCGTACCTGTTCTATGTTCAGACGTAGAAACTTGTAAAGGATAGTAGAGACTCGAAAGGGAATTTATACACTGTTAATAGGGAGCTTAATAATGAGTGCTATGTTGATTTGCAAAGCTCCATGAGTTCCGCAGAGTTAGAAAGAATGCATGCAGATCTTCATCCCAAGATATCCACTACCAATACCCTGGTTCCCACATGCTTTGTAACAGTGGCAAACTTCCGCTCCTGATCACATAACAACATGGCTATGATATTATGATCGACTTCTATGTAATTTTGGCCAAATGTTGTTGATCTCACTCGCTACCTGAAGTCCGGGAATTGCATATGGAAAGACAGTATCTTTTGGCTCCGATAAATCCGCTTCCAGGTTTAGGCCGCCAGCATTTGAAACATTTCTCAACTCCTAAGATTGTAGCAGAAGGTTGCTACCCTATGTCTACAGAGAAATTATTGACTTTGTTAACACAGGCATGCGAGGAGTTTAGTCTCTAGTTATAAGAATAAAATATATATTATCTAAATTTGTTATTTTATAGGATAGTCTCATTTTCTTCCTCCTCACTTTTATCCCTCTCCCACTTATCTAATTCAGATAGCCACCTCACAAGCCTCCCAGCAGCTCTCATAGTCGTTCCAGCCGCCCTTCTTTACAACCTCCTTAAGAACTTCTGTTAAGGACTCTATAGGCTTTCTCAGAAGCATCCAATCCTTCCCCATAGGTACATACACAAAGAGGACGTTGCTGATTAAACTGTTCAAGCGTCTAGCATTTTTTGACAGAGCTTCCTTACCCGCAACCATGTCATTTATAATCTCGGCTGCCACAGCGGCAGCAGTCTCTGGAAATCGAGCGAGCTGCTTTTGGCTATAGCTGTCAGGTAATTCGCTATCCACGAGCCAGTGATACAGGTCCCGCATGTACGGTCGCATTTGCTCAGCAGTATGAACCCTGTCAACCAGGGTACGGAAGCCGACCAAATCCAACCAGTCCTCGGCTACCCATACTGCCTCTGGCTCGACCATGAAGCGCTCTAGCCTTTTCATGTTATCAAAGTAAAAGTCAGGCTTTACTTTGGAAGTTTCTGTGTTCTGAGCGTTGACTGCTGCAACCGTGTTTTGATAGGCTTGTAGTTGCTCGAAGGGCAGCTTAATAAGGATGCAGTAAATGATGTGACCCCGTATGGTCTTAGTCACTCTGTCATCGTCTCCCGGATGTGGCGTGAGGATAGATGTGATGGCTGCCACGGCTGCTGGTTCCGCTGCGCGTGAAGCGAGCAGATTGTGAGTCAGTCGTCTCGGCTGAGTAACCTTGCGAGCTTCTTTGCGATAGCTCTGGAAGGATGGGCTTTATGCTGACAGCAAGTTCGTCGGTCGTAAGCTTTGCCAGCTTCGCCAGCTCTGAGGGACACATGTTTGCAGAAGTTGAATAGAGTAGTGATGACACTAGAACGAGTAGTGATGCTAATTGTTGACTACATTAATAAAGTCAGAAGATGCTTATATATAGGTAGAGAGTATTGATCACTCTACAGTCTAATGCTAAGAAAGGAAAGGGTTCGTTAGGCTGACTCTCGATGAGATATGCCGATATGATGTGGTTTAGAGTTAAAGCTAGTAGTGAAGTTGAAGCATAGTCAGAAGGAATCATGCTTTGACTAGGTACATGCTCCTTCCAATCTAGATCCATTTTCATGTGATTAGGTTCAAATCAGGCTCTCACTTCTATTAGTGGTCGTAGTATCCGTGCAATTTTAAGTTTAAAACATGTTACGAAACATTGTTGCAAGGCTGACTTGACAAAACCCCCCACGCTATGATTGTTAGTTTACAGCCTTGGCATAGATCATTCTGTAGGTGAGTATACAGTTACACACTGAATGTACACGAACCATGACCGTCAATGATAATGTAACAGCGAACCTCGGCATATGAAGATGTGTAAATGATTTCGGACCGACATTATGTGATCCTGAATCCTTCGCAAGTACATGGATCTCTTCCTTCGACTTGTCCCGATCTAGAAAAGTAACTTTAAGGTGTAAGCGAATAGGCTGTTGAAACACCTCGTAAAGAACCAGCAGCTTAAAATTAAGCACTGCTATATATCCACATTATCAAACAGATCCCAAGTGCCGCGTAGGATTGATCGGATATCACGGCATTATCTAGATCCTAACCTGTCACGAAACTAAGCTTTTCCCCATCGCCGCTTGTTTATCATAAAGTGGAGTTTATTGAAACCATAATGATTCTGGTCCTATTTTGTAATAAGTAAAACTAACTAGTTACATTTTGGGAAAGTCACGTCTCTCGACGCGTACAGAAGTGAAAATAAAATCTTGCCGTACAGAGATTCAAGATACAATTCGAATACAGCTGCAAAGGTTGCTTGGCATCCTCTTGCTATCCTGACTAGACAGCCTTGAAATTGTGAATCCTTTCTACCCTAGGTCTACACCCCGGGTCGTGGAGATATGGATCACGTAATGCTATAGAAGATATCTAATGATACTTGCTAATGGCAGATAGATAGGCTTGACCAGACTGGGAAAGCTTCTTCCCACCGTCAGTAGTAGGCAGCCAGGCCTGACCAAGACCTCCACTATCAGTGTACGCATACGCGGCCACATGCTCATTCTTCTCGAAGAGATCAACGATATCGGAAATCCATTTGTTGATCTGACCCTGGTCGGAACAAGGCGTGAAATTGTTCTGATCATAAACGCATCCGAACTCTGTCACCCAGATTGGCTTGCCGTACGTGTTCCAGTAGTAGTCGATGTCGGCTTGGACACCAGTCATATCCGGCTTGTAGATGTGGATGGCGGTGAAGTCCCATGTCTTTGACAGACCGGCGGTGCTGAATTCCTTGAGCCACTTCTCATCCTTTTGCATGCACATGGCGGGACTGCCGAGAAGAGCGCCCTGTTGGCCTTTGGGAGCGATTAAGCTGTTCCAAAGCTCGACACCCTTGCTGACGCCGAAGTTGGCTGATGTGTCCTGACCGGAGCAGTCAGGCTCGTTGAACCCGAGGAGGTAGGTGGGTGTCTCCTTCAAATTGCCAAATTCGGAGAACCGCTTTGAGTCCTGGGGTCCGTTCTGGCCACTTCCCCAGAGCATGGAAACGCCAACGACGCCAGCGACCGAGGTTGGCGCAGGGGTCCAGTCGTACCACCAGCCAAGATGGTCTTTCCAGAATGGAACAGCGCTTCCACCGGCAGATCCAGCCTTTTTGCCGCCGGGGATGAAAGGAGCTACTCGTGCAGAAATGGGAGACTCCTGAGTAGGTGTTGCGAGGGCATCTACAAGATTCCCAACGACCACAGAACTAAGGATAGTGTGCATGAGAATCATTGCTGAAAACAAATCGTGGAAAGTATTGTGCCTTTGAGATGAAAGAGAGTCTTGTAATGGGTTGAGCAAGGGAGATTTATGTGAGGAGGCATTGAAACTTATATGGAAAGGCCCTTCAGCGTTTGTTTCACTTCCAGGATACTAACATCAAGGTCAACCCTCCTTCCACTAACATTTAATTGTTTTTTCATCCACGGATTGAAAGACCAATCCTGGTGATCACGATTCCACACCGACTCTATGTCTTGCAATACTTTGTAGCTAGAAACAAGACCACATTCATCAAGAGCATAGCACAGCAACATAGGCTACCCATGGCGATACCCCTCATCCTTCTGCATAATGTTCGTCGGCGTTTCCGAAGATCGTCAATAGCTCTCTTGAGATGAAACACGTAATCTTGTGAAAACAGGTATGATGTACGAAGCCCGGCTCTACCCTGGAAGAGTCAGTCGTAGTGCATTTTCGTGTATCTAGTTGAATCGTTTGTAATTCTAAGTAAGTGCAAAACTCCATCAAATGTTGTTCGTTACTACTAGTCTAGAGTTGGGTAGTTTTACGCAAACTGTAATTCAAATCATATACCCACAAACGATTTGCCTTCGGTTGTATTGAAAATGCCGTTCCTATGTGTTTCATTGCATAATCCTGTGTTAGTATCCCCGTGTACGTACATTGTTGGATCTAACTTGGACTTTGTTGCTCGTGATCAAGATTTTCATTGCCTTTGCCTCTATATCAATGCACCCACATCCACGTCAAGGTTTATGGGGTTGATATGCGATACCTAGCGATCCGGTCCCAAGCTTCAAAT
Source organism: Fusarium pseudograminearum CS3096 (assembly GCF_000303195.2). Lineage (NCBI taxonomy): Eukaryota > Fungi > Ascomycota > Sordariomycetes > Hypocreales > Nectriaceae > Fusarium > Fusarium pseudograminearum. Next base: position 6,366,699 of record NC_031953.1, on the reverse strand, counting down.
ACAGAGTTCAGGCTAGACAAACGAGCTAAGTCGAATCGAGACGTCGTAGGGATACATGAATCCTGAATAAAAGACATGAGAGGAAAGTGAAACCGTGGTCCTATTGACCAGCCAGATAGCTGCCCAATGCCTGCAGGTAGTACTTAGTTAGAGTTGATCCTTCGGCCCTTCCATAATCTCCTTATTCGTGAATACTTTCAACGGTATCTCCACTCTTCATCATATGCTTTGAAAGTACCAAGGATTCTGCTAGGTTATCGTAAACATAGTCAAATCAGCTCGCTATTCCCTTGCACCTTCACATGTATAGCCTACAGGACAAAGTTTATCCTTTTTGTCAACGGGCCGAATGTTGAATGAATCGTATGTCGATGGTGGTAAGAATCCTTTGCATGAAGATTGGACGATTTCTTAACTGTTCAGTAGTCTGGCACTTGTTTGAAACCCTTGTCCGAGAGGTAAGTAATTTGAGTTTTTCCCAGGCGCAGGTCCTTTAGTATACAGACAAAACTTGTCCGATAGGTTTCCTGCAGGTACCCAGTATTGTGGTGATGTTTCCCGGCGCTATTTTCAACTTGACCCAATTACCTTGCATGAAAGCCTGTTGCCATTCACTTATTATCTTTCTAGTTATGTTAAGACATGTAGATGTAGACGAAGCTTTATAACGGAAGATTTGTTTGTGATTTGTCTTTGGCTATTAAGAAATCGAATATCCGTATATAGACTATACAGCCTGGCATAGATAGGACTAGACAAGCGTCGTCTTGTAATCTATACGTTGCGCATAGGACTTGTCTATGACAGTACAATCATCTTACTTGTGAATACTTGCATGTGATAATAGTAATCTTCTTCATTTTGCTGACTGATATTTGCTATTGTTATTTGCTGGTTAAAGGTTGACGACAGGATGGATGACTAGTTTCATACTGCTGTCTGCCTTGCCACTGTTAGAAAAAGCCCTATGAGGATTAATCAAGTGCCGAGGATTACGATCTCGCCGAAATGATGGATTCCCGACCCCATATGATCTCCTTGCAAAAAGATCTGAAACGTAGGATTCTATTAGTAAAGCACTAGTCGGTGTTTCACGTGACAATCTAGAAAGGGTCGAAATTGTTTATCAGCGCTTGCAGTAAGCACAGCCTTGTTAATTTCCCAGTGCCAGGAAATCCTTACCACTTCCAGGATACAGTGGGGGGAACTAGCAAAAAGGAAACAATATGCTTACTCTGTATAAATATATAGTGTGTGCCACACGTTGGTCAAGTTCAAGCCACCAATAAATCTTCCTCACTTACGTTCCTTTACCAAAAACTTCACAATGTTGAAGAAATTGGCCCTCGTTTCATTTGCTGCTGTAGGAGCCATCGCAGCTCCACAGCAGCTGCCTTCTAGTAACCTATCCTGGTACGCCGATATGGATCATACAGGCGACTTTAGCGGCAAAGCCCCCTATGCTGCTGACTCCTACCAAGTATTCAAGAAAGTTGCCCCTGGTGTTGGTAGCGCTATCCAGGATGCCATTGATTCTGGCAACCGCCACAGTCAGTGGCTCGCATCGGAACCGCGAGTAAGTCCCAAAGATGATATCTTATCTGAGGCTATTTCTAACAGTTAGCAGGTTGTTTATCTCCCTCCTGGAACATACGAAGTCTACAAGACTATCAATCTTCGAACAGACACTATACTCATGGGAAACCCAGCCAATGTAAGATGACATTCTAAAACTTGCTTTTCCTTTTGTTCAAGTCTTACTGAAACCCTGAAGCCTCCTGTCATCAAACCCGCTGCTGGATTCAACGGCACCACTCTCCTTAACGGTAAAGATCCATCCGTTGCCGAAGCTGGTGAAATTTCTTTCTCTGTTGGTGTGAAGAATATCATTCTTGACACTACCGCCATTGATGCCAGTAAGTATCGCACTTTGAATCTGCAGGGTCTTACAGGATATGCTCAAGACTAACTTCACACCAGACCAGGAGTTCACGGCTCTGTATTGGGGTGTTGCTCAGGTTTGCCAGCTGTCAAACATCCACATCAAGATGCCAACAGCTGGGAAAACATCTGGACACTCTGGCATCAGACTTGGACGTGGATCTACTCTCGGTCTTGCAGATATTTGTGTCGAGAACGGTCTGGTACGTGCATCAAACCTCACTTCCCCTACGATTTGACTGTAGCTAACTAAGACGCAACTTAGAACGGCATATGGCATGACGGACACCAGCAGGCTTTCTACAAGAGCGTCAGCTTCATCCGTAATAGGGTTGGAATGCGGATCGACGGCGGTAACACTATTACCATCTTGAATCCCACATTTGACACCGTTGGTACACCCGTGAAGCATGTCTCAGGCTCCCCATTCGTGGGTATCATCGACGCAAAGTCGGTAAACTCGGGCATCACGTTCGAGTCTTCAGGCTATCCATCACTTCTTATCGAGAACCTGGAAAAGGACACGGACTCTGATATCGTGAAATTGCCTAGCGGTGTGGCTTTGGGAAAAGCCAGCCACGTCGACACCTTCACGTACGGAAACACAGTTGGTCGAAGCCCTGTGTACGGCGGGGAAACGACCAGCGTCAAACGTCCTGAAGCTATTGCTCCCGGTGGTCGAATTCCTGCCGTTGCGGCTCCTACATATGCAGACCATCCAGTTGGCGACTTTATGAACATCAAGGATCCCAAGCAGAATGGAGGCCAAAGCATCAAAGGTGACGGCAAGACGAACGAGGTCGAAGCTTTGACCGCTGCCCTCAAATATGCAGTCCAGAACAACAAGATCGCGTACTTTCCGTTCGGAGACTATCGCATTGAGTCAACCCTTCTTGTTCCTGTCGGTTCTCGTATCGTCGGCGAGGGCTGGGCCACAATTTCAGCTGCCGGTGACTTTTTCAAAAAGGCCGACGCTCCCAAGCCGGTGGTGCAGATAGGTGCTCCCGGTGATGTCGGTACGATCGAAGTACAGGATATGCGATTTACTGTTGCCGATGTGCTCCCTGGGGCTATCATCCTCGAGTTCAACGCTGCTGGCAGTAAGCCTGGCGATGTGGCACTCTGGAACTCGATGATTACAGTCGGTGGCACATTAGGCGCACAAGGCCTAACCGATAACTGCGGCGACGCCTCGAACCCTTGCCAGGGTGCCTACATCGGTATGCATTTCACCAAGGATTCTTCAGCCTACGTGGAGAACGTGTGGAACTGGGTGGCCGACCACATCACTGAGGGCTTCACCGGTGGATCAAGCATCGCTGCTAAGGGCGGCGCGCTTGTCGAATCGACAAAGGGCACATGGCTACACGCTTTGGGCAGCGAACACTGGTGGCTGTACCAGCTTAATCTGCGGGATGCGTCCAACGTGGTTGTCAGCATGCTCCAGACAGAGACGAACTACGAGCAAGGCGCAAAGGCGAAGAAGCTTCTGCCAAGCCCATGGAATCCTGACGAGACTGGCTGGGGCGATCCAGATTACGCCTGGTGTGGTAAAGACGACGGGTCCTGTCGAATGGGTTTGTCTAATTATGTTAACGGCGGATCCAACGTTTACTACTATGGTTCAGCTTCGTGGGCCTTTTTTAATGGTCCTGGATACCAGAGATGCGAAGACGAGATGAACTGTCAACGTACGTATCACGCTATTTTTACAAGGAGATTACTTACTAACTCTTGATAGAATCTATCCACTGGATCGCAAAGACGCCGGAGAACTTGCAAAGTTTTGGCTGGTGCGCTAAGGCCTCCAAGGTTGCTCTGCGACTGGGTAATGGCGACAACATTATGACTCAGCCGGATTTCACAGGCTCTTGGGGAAGTCTTGTTGGACGTTACACTCCGTAGTCAATGGGGGATTTATCCACGGTTGGACTTTCATTTGCTTTCATCCATGCAATTCACTTCAATTCTGGTTTGTCTCCAGTCGGGCTTTTTCGCACGGTGTTGTGGTTGTATATATGTATATATATATATATATAGTATGAGTATCATCTAGGAATACATACTCTCATAAATACAGAATGTTGAACGTTTTGAAGCCATCACCAATTGGAAGTCTTCAGTTTTCTCCATTTTACATGTATAATGCGGAAAGTAATCTCCGTTCGGCTACTTAGAGAATCATCCTTCTCCTCCTTCCTTTTCTGCCCTTTCTATTATCGTATGACGTGTCAAATTGTTCTCTTCTTGGCGGGAACCGTTGATTGGCCTATTTATCCTCGGAACGTGTGATGTTATTCCAGGCAGAAGTTTAGTGTATATCAGATCATCCAGCCGAGCACTATATCAACCCCGCTTCGACTTATACCTCAACTCCAAATCAACCCATTCCACCATGGAAGTCGACAATCCATTCTCAGTCTTCCCCAGGGAAGTCCGAGACATGATATATTCCTACTCTATTCCGGAAATCCCAGCCACAGACGCCACAGTCTTCAAAACAGCCTACAACACCAAGAATGCCCCTCTTCTGTTCCTCAACGAAGCCATCTCCAAAGACGTTCAGCACGTGCTCTACCAATATCATGCCATCGTCATCCCAGTGCTGAACCCAAGCGAATACGAACTCAAAGAGACAAAATTCGCACCTATCGTCAGCCAATGCTCGCGCCTGATGAAACAGCGCTCTAACAGAGTAATCATCGGTACATCACGCTTCATTGCCGCAAGCTACTCGCCGCTGCTTCACATAAACATCCACGACGGAACATCAGCTGAAGACTGGATCCAGAAATTCTGCGGATTTGATAATCCTGAGCCGCTAGCCAAGAAACTCATCGATGAGTTGATTTCGCTACGACCTGAACTGCCGAATGTCAAGGTCATTGAATTCAAGTTTTTCGAGGGTTTTAATGTCCTTGTCGCTTTGAGGTGGAGGGAGTACCTTTTAGAATTGAAAGAGGCATGGCCGGATATTGAGATTGAGATCGATTTTGTTCCTGCGTTTCTGGGCTGGGAACATGTTGAAGCATTTTTTCAGGACGCTCAGGATAGTATGGAGGAAGATGGTGTTTTTAAACCGGACAGGCTGAGGGATTTGGAAGAGAGGAAGTATGGCACTGCATGACAGTTTGGGTTTTCAACAGATCAAGATTGCATTCTGTTGTCCACACGAGGCAATCTGGCATCAATTTTCATTTGCATGAGTTTAAGTTGGACAATAATAGTATCAGAAATCTTTATTTTATTATTTTGATAATCCTATGCAAACGTGCCACCTTTCTCACGGACCCATATTTTCTACATCGTTATATCCGTCTGTGTCCATTCTGACTAGGGAGAGTCAGGAGTAGCAGGTCTGGGAGGAGGCGTATCTGGGCGAGGAACGGGGCTAGGGTTTCGAGGCACGGCCGGTCCAGGTGACTTGGGTCCAGGCATTTTGTTTAGTTTAGTTTGGTTTGGTTTAAGAGTTGAAGGTAGTTTTGATTGTGTTTGAGTTGAGAAGGGTATAGAATTCATATGCTTGGTAGAAGTATCGAGGGTATATATAGTTGCTGGGAATAGGTGAATATCTGACAGAGTCATATTGCACTGGGTGTCGAAGTATGATTATGATTCGAAGATGTTTAATTCATAGTCCCGAATCACTTGCTTCGGGTCCATCTCTTATAAGTCCTGCCTGTCTCGCAGCGCTATGGGTTGAGGTATCCGCAGTGATAAGGGAAAATGAACCACATTGCCTCTTATTAATAGCAGAATTGCACCTTGGACCAGCACAAAAGCCTGCGGAACATGTGTAGTTGTTGAATAATCCTGGTATTGTTTGCTCTTGTTCACTAGCAGTTCATGCAGCTTGCGCAATTACACGTTCACAACAACAAACTCGGAGCATAGAATACATAAACCCTCTGATTCATTGTGAAAATATGGGTTTCAATCTACATTCTGTATCCGCATTACCACTTATTTTCCATTTGCCCAAAAACGATCCAGTGCGTCCTGACGTACCTCATACGCCCAGTGATGACATGTCTGATGCACCACAGGACTCACATCAGGTCCATCCTCATCTTCGCCATCATCAGCAAAAACACTCCGTATCCCAAGAGTAACGTATTTCTTAAGCAAGATCCTTCGCCAGCGACCAGTCTCGCCTACACATTTCTTCCAACGACTGATCTGGCGCTCATCATCGTCACAGCGACGACCCATATAAAACCGACAGTACCATTGAAACCAACCCCGGACATCGTACTCGTGGGCGATCCAGCCAGCTGCTTCCCATTCCTCGATGCTTTGTCCACATTGGACTCCGTATTTATTGATCTCTGGATCGTAAGTGGTACTGGTGAGATATGTATCCACGTCTAGGCCGGCTGTCCATGATGCGGGAAGTTCTTTCCAGTCGTCTTTGACGGTGAATTTTAGGCGTTTTGAGAACAGAGGTCGCCAGTAGGATCCGCCAAAGCTTCCCTCACGAATTATCTCCTCGGGTGATTTGTTGGGGCGGAAATCAGGATGTGTCTCAAAACGAAGTGTTCCATCGACGTCGCGAATTGGTTCGTCACCCTCAGGCTCCCATGCTGTCCAGCCAGCTATCATTGAGTCCACATCCTTTGACGGTTCGGCGTCGGTTTCATGATCCGAATCTGATTCGGGAAGAGCTCGAGTAGGTTTGGTGCTTCTTTTCACGCGAGGAGCGCCTCTTCGCAACGACGTGTCGTCGACTTCGTCATCATCATATGTTGGTTTTGTTGCCGCCTCAGCTATGCGCCTTGATTGTCTTGTAGGGGCGCGTGGTGGATTCGCTTTTCGCTTGCTAGTTTTGCTACTTGTTTTGGTTTCAGTTGAGCTAGGCTCAGTCTTGGGGATAATGGGCTTGATATCCTTCAGAAGAAGCGCGTTGTGTTCGATGTTCTCACGTCTTCGGGCTGCAAAGTCTGCCATTGAGTCTTGTCTTTGGAAGTGATAATAGTGAGAGAGGGAGCATTTCTTTGTTGCGACGCGATATGCAGTACGTCATAGCACTAGATCACTAAATACAGGCCCACTTGGCGCCTCCTCATTCATCGTCAGGGCACTCAGTGGACCTAACACGCTAAAACTCCAGCCTTGTCCAATCCAGACCAGATCGTATGGGAACATGATAAGTATCACCAACAAAGTCTTCTCAGCACAAAGTCTTTGCCAGAATTCTTGTCTCCGTCTTTCATATCTTCTGATATACCATCGACCGTCTCATCCCATTCTCGCCATGCTTGTCTCTCTGCGTCATTCTCTCCGCTGTTCCCGCTGTCGCATTCTTCTTGGCGCTGCTTCTCGTTCGAGTTCGAGTCAGAATCAGAATCCAAGTCACAACACGAATGGCCCTAGTCGACGTCTTCCTCAAACACCTCAAGTACTTTTCCGGTATTGTCTTTCTGACCACTAGTCGCATTGAGGCAATCGATGAAGTAATGTTCTCTCGTCTCTATTTATCCATCAACTTTGTTCCTCCAGGTAGCGAGACACGTCGCCGCATCTGGGCGCTCAACTTCATGAATGCCCCAGCGGATGACAACAAGATTAGAGAGCAAGAAACTCGCGACAAGGCGATTAAGGAACTTGTGCGCTACAAGTTGAACGGAAGAGAGATTTCTAATGCTATAAATTCTGCGAGAACGCTTGCGAGATTTGAGGGTGCCCAATTGGACATGCCTCATATCAGGAGGGTAGGTATTTGTCGGAACATTCCTCTAACTATGATTAGAACTGTGACAAGTAGGCGACTGTTGGCCTCTAGTCTCGGGGCGCAGGGTAGCCTCTAAGATAGATCAATACTCCAATGTACTCAAGTCAATCTCCTCCTTCCTTCTTCTGATAAGTAGTTTTGCTTCAGGATTCGCCACATAAGCCATTCCAAAGGCGACTGGTTCAGGTACTTTGCCGTCAATAAGCTTCCAATCGTACTTTAGAAGCAAGTGACATAGTGCAATCTTGACTTCGTTCGAGGCAAACCAGCGTCCGGGACAAGCGTGCGTTCCGTGGCCGAACCCAAGGTGGTTCGGACTTGTGTTCACCAAGTAAGACATCTGCTCCTTGTCCTTTGGAACAAATCGGTAAGGGTCGAAGGTTTTGGCGTTGTTGTAGTTCTCATCACTCCACATGTGAGTAGCCGTGACTACGACCTTGTTACCTTTCTTAATCGTCATTCCATTGGAGAGCGTAACGTCTACGAGAGCCCTTCTTCTCCACCCTTTCGCAGGTTCGTTAGCAATCAGATACTTTGTTGACGCATGGATATACTTACCTATAAGAATTGGCTTCATTCGTTGTGTCTCTTTTAGGAAGCTGTCCATCAACTTGAGATCAGCCAACGCCGTCTTCTTGAGACCTTGCTCTGACAGAACTCGGATGATCTCTTCTCTCAAAGCTGTGAAGTTCTCAGGATAGGTAGCGATATTAACCATTGTTTGCGATAGTAAATCTGTGGTCGTGTGGATGGCAGCAAGAGTCAGCGCAATTTGGCAATCAGCTGGTGGTAGTTCAGATCCTGACTGAGCAAACCATTCAATCGCATCATCGAATGGAGGCTTTTCGCCTCTTGCCAGAGCCTCAGTCTTGATTAGTTCCCGGCGTTCAATATGAGGGTTCAATTCCTTTCTGGCGGCCGCCAATGCTCGTCGCACCTCTCGACATTGGGGAAGAACCCAGTGGATATAAGGACGCAGCCATCGTGGAATGATACAGAGAATCATCATGGCCTTAAATGTCTTCCTAGTGTAGTAAGCACTGGCGTTGTTCCATCCTTCGTCTCGGCAAAGATCCTCGCCCATGAATACTCTGGAGGACATGCGTGAAACAATAGTCGAAATATCCTCGTTGAGGTTGAGAATATGCCATTCTTGGAGTAATTAATTAGCCGACGCACCAAGCGCTGCTCGAAGCACTTACCAATCGAGTCAGTAATGACATTTTGCATAACTAGAGCGGCTTCTTCGGACAAGGGGCTTGTAAGCTTAGCTACGCATCCTACTGTCAGTCCAGGTTCTTTGCTTCAAAATAGATCTATACGAACCCAAGGCCTTGGTCAAGTGTCGTCCGATGACCTTTGGCATGACAGGATCATGCATGAGAGCACCGAATCCAGGGATGTATGCGTGGTTATCCTACGCGATATTAACTAAGATCACCTTTTTTGACCAGGTCAACTTACATCGCTTGCTGCGGCTCCAAAGTCAAATCTCCTGTCGTTCTTGATCTCGTCGATCATGTGGGGAGGAAGGATTGTCAACTCGCCCCATTCGCAAAACAGTCTGTACGGCTTTCCAACGAATTTCGCGGCTCCAGAAGCAATAGTTTCAAGACTCTGACTGTTTTCCATATATCGTTTAAGTCGTGGTATGTTGCTGAACTCGAATGGTCTTCGTGGGTTGAGCAAATCACTTGGCTGTGTGGATTGAGACCAGTACACGGCCACAGCCAATAGAGTGACGATAAAATATGATATGACCAAGTCTGGTGTCTGACCCGTTAGATACGACCCCAGACTTTGCATTGCATTGTTGTGGGATTCCATCGCTAGCAAGTGTCTGACAGTTAAAGTAAAAGATGTCGATTTCTGTTGGTTTGAAAGGCAGGAATAGTGTCAGTGAGAGAATGACATACGCAAGGTGGGATGGAATTTATATATTGTAGGAATTGTAATAAGCGGTTTGCTGGTTTGACAAGCCACTGTTTAGATTACGCAATAACCCTCGAAGGATCATGATCCATCAGCGGGCAACTCCCGGCACAGCTTGTAGATCCCGGATGCCAAGTTTCGAAGGATTATTTGACACACACGGATTCGACAACAAAGCGATCCTTTCCATATTTGAACTGTCAGCTTCGCTTATACCAAGTTTTGCAACCTGGATTCCATGATTTACCATACAGCACCCACTACTTGTACTATGAACGCCCAAGTGCTCGACCATTGGGATAGAAGGATTCAGGAATCTCAGTCAGACAACTTCAATAGGGTTTGTGTTGCCAAGCTTGACGTAATACCTGAACGAAAGGTCTTTTAGTCAAACTAAGAAATTGTATAGCAGTTGTCTTATCGGAACAGATATCAATATAGGTAGGCCGAATATTAAGACTTCAAAGTTCTCATATTAAACTTACTGAGAACAAGGTTACTGCATATACTCTCGCCATCACATTTCAACCACTAGCTACAGAGTAAGGGACAAGGTTTTTTTAGGCTTTAAAAATTCTCTAGAGACGCACCAAATGTTAAATTTAGCCTTCCAGACTCTACATAAAATATTTAAAAGCAAGCTACTCACCTTATTCTCTATGTTTTTTGTCACAGTCTTGTGTCGCACCACAAACAACAATGACGACTTCTACAGCCCATCAAGACATGGACATGGACATGGACACTGACGACTCCAGTGCCTCGTCCTTTGCCCTCGACGCTTCACTGGAAGCGTTCCCTGATACCCGCCCTATCGTCGTATCTGGGTCTTCGAGGGCCGGTAAGCGCGTTTTGGTTCAAAAGCTCATTGACTCTTACCCAGACAAATTTTCCTCGGTGGTTTCTCATACAACACGCGCCCCACGCGTTGGAGAAGTTGAGGGTACCACATACAACTTTGTTTCGCATTCTACCTTTGCCCAAATGATCGAAACGGATAGTTTTATCGAGTATACTGTTGTCCGCGGAGACTACTACGGTACAAGCAGAGATGCCGTCACGACTCTTCAAAGAGAAGGATCCATCGCCCTTCTCGAAGTCAATGACCAAGGATCCCGAGCTATTGCGAAGGCTCAAGGTAACAATGCCCGCTTCGTTTGCATTACGCCTCCGACCTTTCACGAGTCAGAGGACTGCCTAGATACCGGGCGCATGAGGTGTAGACCAATTAGGCAAAGATTTATCTTGAACCTCGAAAGCGATAAGACATGGCCACTTCTTGGCATTCGTATCTCCAATGCTGATCTGGACCAGGCTCATGAGGAGTTGGAAGAGTTTGTATTTCTTACACTATTGGACGAACCGTCTCCCACTTGGTCATGATAAACATGCCAAGATTATGTCGTTGCCTAGGTCGTTGCCTATGTCGAGGTCGACAGTGAAAATGGAGATATATTGTTAGCGAAAACAATATTACGGATCTATGTTTCATTCTGTTATGGGAGAGATAAAAAGTGATAGGCAGCAATGAAATTAGTACCGATAGCTAAATCCGGTAAACCATTCAAAATGATCCAAGAATAAGCGGGATGTCTACAAATTCAGACATGATACTCGGCATCCTCGTTCAGAACTACGAGATTTATTAATATGCAAGATACGTTTCCCTAAACACATGACCATTGATCAAAAAAAAAATCAAAACTCTAAGTGCAGTAGCTACCAAACACGTGGTAAGTATAACCCTATCTAGTCAAAGTCCACTCGCAAGAACATTCAACCACAGTCGGAACCAATGTATGCCCATTACGCAGCAACACCGAATACATAGGCAGCAATGAGAAAAGCAAGAAGAGAGCCCGTTGAATGCGAGGCTGAAGAGTCTTGAACATCCTCAGGCTTACCATCACCTGTCTCTTCAGGCTTAGTGTCAGATGTTGTTGATGCCACCCTTTCGTCCTCACCATCATCATCCGCAGCAGAGGTTCCCGTGATCCTGGCCTTGAGAGTACTGCACGCATCGGGCCCAACAGGCACAAGATCGGTGATATAAGGCTCATCACTACAAGACTTCCAAAGGACTCGAAACTCGGAAACGTGTTGAGCCTGCCAGATTGTCCATTCCGAAGCCCATTCTGAGAAATCGTCGGCGGACGAGCCCGTGATGACGGGGAGCTGGCACGGGTCAGCGGTGTTGTAGAGACTTCCGAGAGCGAACGACACGCCTAGTTCGGACATGTCCATTGGTGGTGCCGGTGCGCCTGTAATGGGAAGCGAATTTTTAAACTCCCAGCATGGTGGCATTGACAATGTAGGGTGCGTAGGAAGCGTAGCTGGGGTTTCGGTTGAGGTCAAGGTTGGGGTTTGAGCTGCTGCTTGTAAAGCGCAGAGGGCTATGATGACTATGGCTTTGGTGGAAGACATATTGGTTGTTGTAGCTGATATTGTTTTGTTACCGTAGTTGGTATTTTAGTAAAGACAAGCGAGGTTTGAATTGCTCTTGACAAGAATATGAAACTGCTAATTTATACAATAAACTAAAATGAGTGGAGGCCTCAACTCCTGTCGTTATTGGAATTTGCAATTGTATTGACTGTTAATTGGGCGAGGTGTGGTCCTTGGCCCATTGCTGCTCTACAGTCTAGCCTTGTCAAGATCTTGGCGTAGAAAGTAAGCATCCATAGGTAGTGGCCGACATTTCTGTTAACACAGCCTCGATTTATTTGGCTAGAAGGATCAAGAAAGACTAGCGATTTTGTAACGTGGAATTTGATGTGATACGTCAATCATTATGTACTACACGCGGTCTCATGGCTTCTGAGAATGGATAGTGAACTTTACGGCAAGTAAGACATTACTTTTGTCCAAAATGTCAGTTTTATTGAAGACTCGTACTGCAATGATGATCTTTCGCGCCAGAGACTTGCCAAAGTCGCAAAAGTATACATCAGACAGTAACAGCGACCATCCTTCAGTTAACCAAGAAGCTTTCCCTCTTCAATCTCCACACATGATCTCTCAAATCATCTGTAACCGACCACAGCTTACATCCCTTAGCTAGTCTGGACATAGATAGAAGATGAGCCACTGCTCTGGTAACCCTCAGTAGCCAAAATCTGGTAGTAGTGGTTGCCGAGGTTCATGCCAGCAGATCTCCAAGCATTGAAGTGGTTCTGCATGTTGACGGAGCCGCTGGTGCGCTTGTTGCGGCGGATGGACCAGTACTGGTTGAATGTCTGAACGCCGTCGATGGAAGGCTGTTGGACACGGGTGGACATGTAGAGATCGTAGGTGTCACCGTCGGTGTAGACGGTACCTCGGTGCTGAGCCTGGCTACCGGGGTTGTAAGAACCGTAGCTCTCGATGACCTGGATAATTGTTAGTAACGGTGTATAGCAAGTTTGAGGTTGTAGTCACTTACGTAGTACTCGACGAGGGGACCGCGGGTCCAACCGTAGACACAAAGGTATCCGTTGCCCTGAGGGTTGAAGGAACCTCCGTAGTTGATGGTTCTACACGCAATGTAAGTCAAACAATCCGTAAGATAATCAATGTCTGAGAGAACTTACCGGCCAGTACCAGGGTTCCATCCCTTTCCACCGACAAAGTTGCCAGTGTTGCGCCAATCAACCTGGTAGTGGCTGCCCTCACCCATGCGGTACTGAGCATAACCACCGCCATCAGACCACCAAGAGTAGAAGTAGCCGTTATGGTATCCTTCACTGTTGCCAGTGACTTGACGGGCCTCGAGAACCGAGGTGGCGTTGCCATCGTCACGCTCATCGAGGAAGTCAAAGGGACGAGCAAGTGCCCCAGTGAGTGCCGAGACGGCGACGAGAAGGGATTTGAACGAGACCATGATGGTGATGGGCGAGAAAGTAGTTCTCAAGGAAGTATCGAGAAACAAGTGGTTGACTGTTCAGAGAGGGCTGACCTGGTGAGAGATTCTTCATTAATCGGCTTCGACATAGGTCATATATATACTTATTTTTGCATTGAAACATTGATAATGCCAAGAGAACTAGTGGTTAATAATGATAGTCGAAGAAGCAACTTGAATATCTTGGCTGCTTCTCCATCTCGGAGACTAACTCCCTTTTAGGTTAATACTCAAAAGCAATTCTACAATCATCATGGTGTTGTTTGCCCCTCCACCTCCATCTTGAAATCCGCATGGTAATAATTTATCCCATAAGAAAGCCAAGACGGTAATGTCTCTCATGATCACCCATGAGGGGACACAAGTATATCCACAGATGTGATCCTTTGATGCGATTCGTCAGCCGCAAAATCAGTGACATGCACATATCGTAGACTAGCCATACTCCTGCAGGCACTGATTCAGCACACCTTCTTTTGATTCCGGCTAAAAGCAAACGTCAGTTCCCTTCATCCGTTTCTCAAGACTACGTCTTGGCATCTTAATAGTTCACTTCAATCAGGAGGGGGACTACAGGATACGGACTTGGTATCGCTATTGGTCCGCTGACTCGGGATAAAGCTACAAACAGGTCATTTCCACGACGAAAAAGAAAAGGTGGGACGAGCGATGTGATGACCGCTACTGCAATGTCTTCCCGGACTTTCATCTCATGCCGATGTCCACTACCGAGGATCCCATGTCTTGGAACTATATCTGCAAGACTATTAAGAAAATATCATACCAGGAATAGTCAATCTTGGCACAAACATCATGACCGCCAGTCGTAGTCCCACAACAGAGTAACTTCAATGACTTTCGCTTAACTAAGTCCAATTATGTCGATCAGCAGATTTAAGCTTACTATGTGATATTAAGAAATGTAACAAGCCATTAACCAACTTGCGATAAAGGTGAGATCTGGGATTTAGAGATTCGGTCGGGTTGGATATATCCGGCCGGGTACCGACACACATCTAGCCCGATTTAGATAGATGGAACATGATGCCCCGGATTACGATGCCGGATCCTTGTAGATTGTATTCTGCCTAAATTACAGCATGGCCAAGATTTTCATTTTAGCCTCGGGAAGTTTCTGATCCATGCTGTTGTTACCATGGAACTTATTCGACGACTAATTCAACTTCAATTCAGGATATTCCGAATTACAGTTATTGTGGATGTCAAACAGAAATTGTTATCAACAAATGATCTGATGAACCCATAGAACAAAACTTGGCATAAATTTGGGCTGGCTAAGCTCGTCTTGGGTCAGATAACCGAGTAACTGGTCCGGTAAGGAATCAACCATGTGTGACTTGATAGATTTGAGCTAAGATGGGCTTCCGTTTCACCATGGCCCCGATATCATACGCTTGTGGCAACACATCTGCAGCCAATTTAGATCTCAGCTGCTTACGTATGTTGACATGACCACCGCCGGTTAATTGCCAAACAGCTGACGAAAATCTAGGTCCGAATCTCAGCTTCATCAAATCGATTTATCAATTACCCGGTGTAATAGGTGGGACTAGTCAAGCGGCTGATAGAACCTAAAAGTCACGGTAATAGAGAACAAGTCCGTAGCCTGAAGATTGAGATGAGGACAAGGAACAATGTTCACAACCGGGAGAAAGATATTGATTACAATGATGGTTTGTACCAGTTGATTAATATTAAAACCGCTAAATATCAAGTCTATAACACTCTATATTGAAAAGAAAACGCCAAAATGCCAGAAAGATCTTTGCTCCCTCTAAGCCTTGGGCTTAATAGACTGAGGGTTGCGGAACAAGTTCTTGGGATCGTACTTGGCCTTGACAGCCTCCAGCTTGGCAACGTTGCTTCCCCAGTACATCTCAGTCGCGCGATCATTCTTGATCTGCGAGTCAGGGTAGTTGGCGTACATGCCCCAAGTTCCCGCCTTGAGAGAGTTGGAGATGCTCTGCCTCAAGCCCTTGATGAGGTTGAAGCCATCAGAGGGGTACTGTGCGGTCGCAGCAACGCTGTCGTAGAACTGGAAGAGGAGGAGGGTGTCGCGGTGGACGTAGGCGGTGTCGCTGGGCTTGGGCTTGGAGACGGCAGAGTATGTGCCGCCGGTGATGTCCATCTGCAACCACCAAGAGTGGCTGCTGCTCGTGCCGGTGGTGGAGACAAAGTTGACGAAGGACTTGAATTCGGCGAGGGTCAACGCGGGGGCTGCAAGACTGCTGGCGTAGAAGTTGTCATGCTGGGATGAGTTAGTTATGTGTTTATATCGTCAGATCCAGAAAAGACTTACTGCGTCGTATGAAGCACTGATAGGGTTGACATTGACGCCAGCACCGGCGAAGTGAGTAACAAGACCCATCCAGTCAACAGTAGTAGCAGTGACCTGAACGCCACCAAACTTCTGGACCAAAGGCTGCAGAGCCTTCCTCAAGCTGGCCTCATCACCGATGTAAGCACCATCGACGCTGTATCCGTTCTTAGAGACACCCATCTGCATGGTGATCTCGGCAGGCATGCCCTTTCCAAACTCCTGGAAGTCATAGAGTCCCTGAGGCGCGGTATTCTGATCCCAGTTGAGACCGATGTCGAAGTAGGTAATCTTCTCAGGCGCAGCGAATGTCTGGAACTCGAGCTCAACGACGACACCAAAGTTTGCGCCAGCGCCACGGATACCCCAGAAAAGATCGGAGTTCTCGGTCTTCGAGCAGTGGACGACTTTACCGGTGGGGAGAACGACTGTGGCGCCGATCATGAGATCAAGGGTCAGGCCGTGCTTGCGGGCGACCATTCCGTAGCCTCCGTGCAGGGCGTGACCACCGAGGCCGACTCTGTGATTTGTTAGCAGGCATATCCTTGTTCCGGAGAGATTAGGGGAAACTTACCCAGGGCACGTTCCATGAGCCAGAGCTCGCTTGCCCTGGTTCCAGAGCTCAGTAGCAACATGTCCAAGGCGAGCACCAGGCTGGATTTTGGCGGTGCCGTCCTTGGCCAACTTGACGCTGTACATTCTGTCGAGCTCAATCATGAGATGGCCATCTTCGCCACCGAAGCCTAGAGAGGTATAGCTGTGGCCGCCACTCTTGGCACTAATTGCAACGCCGTGCTTGGCGCCACATTCAACGGCAGCGGAGACTTGAGCGACGGTTGTGGGGACGGCGATGGCGGCTGGTTCGAATGGGAGTCTCAGATTGTAAGCTGTGCCGTCTTCTTTCCATGATTGAGAGCCCTGTGCGTCGGTGGGCACCTTGGCTTGTGTGAGACAACTGTTGACGGCTTCGCGCTTGGTTGGGACTGCGGATGAGTGAGCGACAAGGCCAACCAGCACACATGTCAAAGTATTGAAATGCATGGTGAATGAAGAAAGAAAGTGTTGATTGATGGAGAGAAGAGATGATGCGATGGGATGGGAATGGAAGGTTGAATAGAAAGAGGTTATGGTTGTTATTTATTCACTGCATAGTAACTAATCTCTTGGCTCAACTCCACAGATCGGCGCCTTAGGAGATCTGAGCCTCACGGCAGTCCATAGAATTAAATGGGATACGAGCTATTGTCACGACGTTGCGGCTCTAGCGTCTTCGCTTAGTCCGAGAGCGAGCGAGGTAACCAGACCAAGCGCCACAGCGCCTATTTTTTAATATTGGCTTCATTTATTGATACAAACGGCAAGTGTTTTCACGCTACACAAGCTCTAGTACCGTATTTGATAGCTGGTAACCACAAAGAAACGGTGGGAAATGCAACGTTGGTTACACAGCTAGGAGGAAACGAGAGTTAGTCCCAAGCCTCCAAGTGCCGGAGTGCCGATATTAGCTCGTGCTATAATTAGTGGCATCGAATCACGGTTCCTCCTTGTGATGTCACTGTCTGGATAACTGGAAACAGCTTTACCCCGTTTGGGGTCTTTATGGAGTTGGGCTGCTTTGAGGCTGACCTGAGGAATGATGGCTGATCCACTGCTTCCTCTCGCGAGGTATTGATTGGATACCAAAGATCATCACTTATCGATAAGATTACAGTTATATGTAAGGTTCAGTTCAGGGTAAGTGGACTTTCCAGGTTTCTAACAGTAAGACAATTGCCTTTCTGCCAACACACACTGCTGAGTTGTCAATGCCCAAGACCTTACCTCGATGAGTGATCATATCTTCCAAATATATCACTTGAGGCGTGAGCACTATACACTTCTGTTGTTGTGACACTGACAGCTGTCATCTCAATTTTCTGGTGTGGTATGTTTTGGGTTTGATCTGCCGAAATGAACGGTCTGCGCACCCATGCAGGCTATCAAAGTTTCAGCAGCCCCGAAAAAGCGGGCAGTTTGCTGGATTAGAGACTAAAACTTTATTATCGCACTGTATCCTAGCGATCAAATAGCAGATTGGCATTTGGATATCCAATCTTACAAGTTAACACGGTACTCTCAAAACCGTTACACTTTCTGTCACAATATTTCTTGTTCAACAGTAAGCGCCAGTAACGAGGTAGGATCGGTAGATTGGCCTATTGCATAATGAGATACAATGTATCATAGTTCATCCGTTCCGTAAGACATATTGCTACATCCGTATACCTTAAACTCGTTAGTGCTGACTGCCAACGAACTAGCGTTTTCCTCTTTCTCAGTCGTAACTCTCATAACTTAGCGTTAATTTAATAACTGTTCTGCTGGCTGAAGCTTCGCCGATCCAACTCATTAGCGATGTCTACCACAACTAGAACCTCTGGTACAGCCTCGCGCACCAATCTTGGACCTCTCACAACTACGTTCACTTACCCCGCAAGCTGTACCGTCGTTGTCCAAGAGTGTGATACCTGCGAGAATGGCTGGCAAGCTCAGACATGCTCTGATAACACCTTCAACGCTCAAGGCGTCCAGGACGATGCCAAATGCTGGCCTCCACGCAGGGGTTCACAATCAACCGGTGTCGCACTAAACGGCTGGGGATTTTATTCGCCTGGTATTCAATGTCCAGCCGGGTACACTACAAAGTGTGTTTCAACAGATGATGTCGATGGAGGATTCACTTTTCAGTTCCCTCTTGCGAAGAGTGAGACAGCTATAGGATGCTGTCCAACGTAGGTGCACTTTAATATCGGATTGTAATGACGAAGCTAAATACAGAGTCGTTTAGTGGATTCCAGTGCAAGTATACTTCAGGCGTTAACAACGCACAAACATGCTTTAGCATCGCCACCACCGGTTCTTTCGCTGCTGTTCAGTGCTCGTCAGGCAAGAGTAACGGCTTTGGATACCTCGACATCCCCAACACAGTCGCAGAAACAAACTCAGGGTCTGAAGAGACTGTCACTGTCTCAAGTTTCACCGTTTACGCGCCGCTCTTCCAGCTACACTTTAAGTCTTCAGATCTACCATCGACAGAGACAGGTTCCATCACTATCGACTCTATCGAAACTTCTTCGTCAGCTTCATCAGCCTCATCCGAGCCGACGCAAGCATCCTCTTCAGGCGGAGGACTTTCGACAGGCGCAAAGGCGGGTATCGGTGTCGGCGCTGGCCTAGGTTTTATTGCACTCATCGGAGCTGCTCTATTCTTCATGCGTCGGAGAAAACGTGATGCTGCGGTACCAACACTTACAGAGGAGCCCAAGTCTGAGCTCCCAGCAGGACCGAACCAACATGCAGCGGAGCTACACGCTCAGTCAACACCTCAAGAGCTACCAGGAGACTCTGTTCCTAGATACAAGTAGCTGGGATAGATAATCAGACATCCAAATAATATATGCTAATAATTCCTCATCTAGTTAATAATAGTTGTTTCTTGACTGTGGAGTTGGTGTTTTCTACTTTATCGTGCGATTCCGACGAGACTTGTCTTAATTGGTTGTTTTGTCTGGTGTTGCCTAGACTGAGTGGGTTTAGTCTCAATCGGGAAAGGTTACTATCTGTTGGTTGAGATGACTCCTTTTCTACCCGGTTTTCTCACAACCAACACTTTTCATCACACTCTGTCCAACTCTTTCATTCAATTCTCCCATCATTTGTTTATCGCCTTCCTGTCTATATACAAAAGTCTTTTGTCACAGAAAAAAAATCGTTCTCCAAGAACCCAAGAGACAGAACTCGTCCAGCAACTACATCAGGTCACCTCAGGCCAGCTTTTAGGCTTCACCGTTCAAAATGTCTAGTCGTACTGAAAGACTGCTTCTGCTTGAAATGGCCTTGACCGCCAGTGGTAGACGTAACTACACTGATCCTGACGAGGACGGTGAACGCAGCGGCAATGTACGACACAGCGACAATCCTACAGACATCAGTCATCTTGTTCCTCCACAATCTGGTGGAAAGCATAGACTTTGGATAACTGACAGAATTCTGGAACCTCAAACGATTCCCCATTTTATCGAATTTCTTATGCATGGCTGTCTTCCTGGTGATCTCAAGGCATCTCGGCCACTACTCACCGTTGAAGAGGCCAGAAACATGGATAAACCATTCCCTGAATGGGCGCCGGCACCATTCAATGTCGAACAAAGATCGACTACTGAACGGATTGGGGTCCGTATCGGCTCACACGAGGATTCGTCGCGCCTTTGGTTGATTGCCAAGGAGCTCCATGCCATGAAATCGAGATTGTGGGAGGGTATACCACCTCTTTCTGAAAGACGATGGAACGAGTTGCAGCTAGACGATCCCAAGAATTTCGCAGCTGCTTGCCAGTATTTTGTCGCTGTTATAGATGTCTTCGCCTATCTCAACCATCCACGAACAAAGAATGCTCTACGAACAACCTACAACCTGATTTGGAATCATCTGAGAGTCTTTGAACAGGCTGTTAACGCGAAGCGAAGAGAGGAAAACGAGGTTTATGAAGAAGTCTCAGTCACTGGTCTTTGGTACCAGTACATCAGGGCGCATTACGATTGCATCTGCGACAGTGCTCACCAATGGGTCATTGAGCATATCGATCGTATCCAAGAACCACTGGTACTTGAGCTTGGTAATCATAAATCTACCAACCCTATTGATGTTGATGCTAGGCAGAAGGAGATAACAGACAAGATAGACGATCTGGGCCAAAACACAATGGATGCGGACTACATAATCTTTATGCCGACAGACGGTTACAAGGGCGACAGTCTTCCATCCAAAGAGCGTGAGCAGGTAACAGCAGCTCATAGACACCCGTTTCGCAAGGACCCCATATCGTGGTCCGCCAATATTAACTGGCGAGAACGAGATTACAGCGGACGGATACGGTATCTTCAGACAAAAGAGATGTATAATCACTATGAGCGCGAGGACCTATTATTTGAACCTACTATCAACGATCCCCAGGTCCTGCTCATCGGGTGCATCAGCGGGATCGATGCGCAGACAACAGCCCGGTATGAACTGAGGGGTCCTCCGGAGCCTACAATGGATCGCTGGATTGAATACGCCCAGCGGCCGGTATTTCGTGTCAACGGCTTTGCCGCCTTTCGTTTCTGCCACAAGCACGATGACAAGAAGTGGAATGAGTTTAAAACTAAGTTCGAAGTCGATATCGCTGATTGGGGACTGGGAAACAAAGATATCAACGATGTGCGGAAAGGTTGCAAGATCCACTGGATTGATGAAAAGGTGGACAGTATAAAGGATGCTAAAAGGTAAGTCGTCCCCAATGAGGTCCAAGCCAGAATAAGGCATGGCTTTTGTAAACTAACACGACTATAGGAAATTCCACAGCGTCCTCTCGGATCTCCCTGTCCACCATCGAATGTTCTTAGCCATAGACGAGGCTACTATACAATCTTACCTCGAGCCAAACGCCTCCAAGTTCGTCCTTGCCGTTGACGCACAATATCGATCAGTGGAAGAGGGACAAGAAGACAACGAGCCTCCCAATGAACAAGAACATGAGACTCCCGGCTACGATGGAACGATGCGAATTTTGGGCAGCCTCTTATGGGACGAACTGGGTGCAATGCAAACCACTCAGGGTGTATTACTCAAGCATCTATGGCCTTATGCGATGAGCGATGTTGAAAAGGTCTACAGAGGGTACAAGCCTGGGACTGTGTTGAAACTTTCGAGTTATGAGGAAACGATGGCTTGGGAGGTTCTTAATGCTCTTCTGCCTTTTGTTCTCAAGTTGGCGGAGAGAAGGGATAGATCACGGCGTGCAAACCCACGACCTTCGGCAGCGCGGTAGATATCTCACCTTTCTTTTGCAAAGTGGCCAATTAGTTGAAGAGTACATAGAATCATGGCAGCACATATAAACCAATCAGATTTAGGACATGCTACGTAATGGAACGCCGGGGGTTGGACTGTATTCGGTTGTTATGTTGTTTAGCGAGACGACACAGGAATCATGAGACTTTGGCTTTGACTACCAAGCTGATGGCGGGTATTTTATGAGGCTTGATTCGAGTTACTGAACTTGGGAGTGAGATAACCAAACGTGTGATCTATGGGACGAGGAATTTCATATGCTTGAACCTTCCTCACTACGTTAAATTTGTAGTCAGAAATACCAGGCATATTGAGAATAAGTTTGAACTGGTTTTGGAACTCATGTAAGTATCAATAGTTTAATTTCTCAGTCTAGCCGTCACCTTTCATCAACAGCCTCATAACACAATCCAACTGCACTATTTATAGTCTGATACATCGCATCTTCAGCATCCTTTGGCTGCAAATCACCTAGTAGAATTTTGATATAGTCTTCAGCAGCAGCTATGGAAAGCAGTTCCTTTCTTCCATGAGAACCCGATGAGACCTTCACTCGATCTTCAACTATCAACGGAGTTTCATGAATAACACTATGTGTCTTCCTCCACGAAGCACCGCAGCTAGCACCAAAAATACCGTCTTCTAGATCACTGATGATATTCATAGATAGTGACACAGCTGCCTGCCGTTGTACACGACCTAAATATCCCTGTGCATGAATGCGAAATGACGCACAAGGGTCTGTGTCGAGTACTTGCAAGTCTCGGTCTTCAGAGCCAGCTATTAGTCCTATACTGGATGGCCAAGCCAAGACGCGCATAGTAGTCTCCATGACGGCTTTTCGCGAGTAGCGGAATGGGGACTGAGACGTAGCTTGCTCAAAAAAAGGCTTATGAAGTGCGCGGATGAACTCTAAAGTATATGTCTGGAGTGATTGAAGTTGGAATCCGGACGGTTTCTTGTTCAAGCTTCGCAGGATATTAGTATTATCTCGGTGTGCGGAGTGAAGTTCCGAAGCGAGATAGTTGCTATAGTTGTATGACTTTGACGCTCGTGGCGAATTAGCCAAGTGTAGAGATTGGAGACGAAGATGTGGAGTTCAGGAGAGCAGAACAAGAATATTAGAAGCTGTGATTGTCCCCAGTTTGTAATTCAAATTAATTAATAGAAGACCTGACTCTAACTCCTCCCATATCTAATAACTATCTACCTTTCCTTCTGACCTTATTCAACATGCCACTTACTTCTTCTCCATTGCCCATAACTGGCTGAACCAGCTTCCCTCAGTCTTGGCCAGATCCCTTGGATCACCAGTCTCGACAACTCGACCTCGATCGAGAACCACTACAGAGTCGAAGTATTCCATAACTATGTTCAACCTGTGGGATACCATCACAATGGTATAGTCTGCAAACTCCTCTTTAATGATCTCCTGCACCAAATTGTCCGTTGCACTGTCGACGCTCGAGCTGACTTCATCTAGGAGTAGAACACCTCCAGGGATCGAAAAGAGACGCTGCTTGACTCTGCGGCGTAGAACAGCGCGACCGAGACTAAAGAGCTGTTTCTGCCCAGCACTTAGCTCATCAGCTCTAATACCTGAATGAATTGAGCCATGATCGGTTGCGAATTTAGTCAGTCGGACGTCCTCTAGTACAGCAAGACATTCCTCATCTGACGCCACGTTGAAAGGATCCAGGTTTTCCTTGATACTGCTGCCGTCGGGTAGAAAGACAGGGTCTTGAGGCACTGCGATAAGACGACGACGAAGGATTGACCGGTTAACCCGGTTATAGGGAACCCCGTCTATCACAATGTTCTCAGACTGGTTGGAGAGGGGATCCAGAAGACGAAGGAGAAGAAGAATGATAGAGGATTTGCCGCTGAAGCTTGTAAGTACTTGACCTTTTTAAGTGAGAAGACGATGGAAACATACCTGCCTGTTCGGCCACACAAGGCCACCTTCTGCCCCGGCTTAACTAAGATGGTGAGGTCTTCCAATGCGAGGTTTGGTGTTTCTTCGTCGTCGTCTGAATCAGGAGACTCATCCTCATTCCTGGAAGTAATTAGCCAATGTTTGCTCTCAAGTGCATAGGATGATACTCACTTGTACGAAGCCGAGACACCCTGGATGGCAATATCGCCCTTCGTAGGCCACTCCTCAGCCGGTTCGAGATCCTCGTGCTCCAAATTCTCAGACGGTACATTCTGTGCAAACGCCTTGAGACGCGACACAGCTCCAATCGAGACTTCGACTTGTGTGTAGTACTGGATGAGACTGGAGATAGAATCTCCCCATGTCATCAACGTCACCAATGACGAGCCAGCAAAGCCTGAGTTGGTTCTAAGCTGGGTCGATATGGAGACAACTCCGATGGCCAGAACCATAACGATAAGATTCAAGAATGTGGCGAGGAATCGTTGCGCCATGGCTAGAAGATAGGCCGGCCTCTGTGAAAGATCCAACAAATCCTGGTTGTGAAGGATCTCCTGCTCTCTCAATTTTTGAGCGCGAACAGTGGCGATACCCCTGATGGTATCAAGAAAGTGTGCACTAATCGTGTTAGTGCTAAAGACATAGGTTGAAGTTACGGTGAATACTTACTACAAGGGACTCTTGGCCTCGAGATCAAGTAGACGTAGTTGCCTCGAGGTTCGTAGGTAGAACATCTGCAGCATATAGATTACAGAGAACACCACTGGGTAGGCAATCGCTAGCCAGGGCGCACCGACCGCGACAACGACCGCCATTGCAAAAACGTCAAAGACTTGGATCACTGTGTTAAGCAAAGATATGGGGAGCTCTCCATCGATAAGCGTCATGTCCTGCGAAAAGAGATTCGTCACGGCACCAAAGTCAGTCGTCGTGAAGAACCTCAAGGGCGCATTGACAAGCGTGTTAAGAATCTCATTGTGTAGGTGCTTACCAGACTGCGTCGTCATAAAGATGACTACAGCAGTGGCACACAGAAATAGAGAGATGACTTGGAGACCTCTGAATAAGCCCATGATGCCAATGTAGAACGATGAAGTCCTGCTGAAGGCGTTGGTTCCCCAGAAGCCCATCCAGATAGAGGGAAAGTTACGACCGACGGCGTACATGATGCCGCTGAGCAAACATGTCAAGGTAGCCCAGCCATTGACGCTCTGATAGTAGTGACGATAAACCTTGGCGTCACCCGTTGACCGCGACTCGGCCTCGAGGTTGCCTATACTAGCCGTAGAAAAGGCCGTGAGAGGAATAGGCATCGTAGCCGCAACGGTATCCTCGACAGGAGTAGATGAGTTAGTACTGGAGGCATCATCGGCATCAGAAAGCCCAAGAGTCGGAATGTATATTCCAGTCTCTGCGAGTTTGTCGTATGAGCCTTGTTCGGCGACAGTACCATCAGTCTCAAGAATAATGATATGATCCGCCAGCGGCAGATATCGAATTGCGTGAGTGCACAAAATCCCTGTTGCGTTACGACGACGCATGAGCCCATTGGGGCCGAACACGCGCCGAAAGACGTCGTTCCCTGTGGAGTTGTCCAGGCCGCTCAGGATGTCATCGATAAGGAGGAAGTCGGTCTCAAGGTACAGTGCCCTGGCTAGCGATACGCGTTGCTTCTGTCCACCACTGAGCATGATGCCGTTGCTGCCAATGGTTGTTGCGTCTCCCTCTGGTAGGATATCGAGATCAGTTCGCAACAGGCACGCGTCCAGAACCTCTTCATATCTAGTCTGGTTATACACAGAATGCCAGATGATGTTGTCTCGTATGGAGCCATTTTTCAAGAAAGGCGTCTGCTCGCAGTAACCTATGGGGGCCTCAGTCGAAGGCACGATGACTTGACCACTGCTGAACGGCACCTCGCCTAGAAGAGCCTTGCAAAAGGTGGACTTTCCAGATGCTACTGGACCAACAACGAGCGTCAGCTTCCCGATAGGGACATCGACGGAGATGCCTGTGAGTGTCATCTTTTCCGATGTCCATCCAAAGCTACCGTCAACGATTGAAATCAAGGATTTTGAAGCACCTTGACCTGAACCCAATGGTTTCTCATCATCTTGCTCAAGCAGACTGCCATCTGCAGGAGAAAGAGGCCGAGAAGACTTTCGGTAGTCGACACGAGGCTCTATCTCGAGGAACTTCTGGATACGCTCCAAGCATACAAACGCAGCAATTACCGCCGGTACAGATTGAAACATGGCTCCCAGCGGATTGGTGAGCAGTGTAATGAATGAAAAGGACACAAAGATCTTGAGGGTATCCAGCTGCTCGTTTGTAAAGGCAAATGCGACGACAGGAGACATGGCAGACGGGACAAAAGCGACAGTGGCAGTCATAATCAGCAGCCAGCGAAACTTGTTACCGATACTCAGCTCTTGCTCTCGCATCTTTTGAACAAGATCACGAACTGGAGCCGTGATGCCTGAGATGCGAAGACTTTTGATGTTGGAGATGATGCTGGACGTGAGTCCTACACGGCTCTCAATCCGCTCCATCCAACGAGACTGCCTCTCTCCAATCGCCCAGGCAATGGCGGTGGTGGCCACAACACAGAGTAGGATCACTACAATGGGTGAGATAAAGGCTAGGCCTAGTTGTCTTTGCAGAAGAAAGCAGCCGAGTCCAATCTCGATGATATTGGCCCAAAAGTCATGAAGACCGTGGAAGCCGTAGATGATGCGCTCGATGTCGGTGCTCATGAGGGTCAAGACGGCTGCATCGCCGATATCCGTCATCTTGCCTTGAGTAGTCGATCTGTAGACATACGAGGCCAAACAGCCACGTGCC
The DNA here is from genome assembly GCF_000303195.2 of Fusarium pseudograminearum CS3096. Taxonomy (NCBI): domain Eukaryota; kingdom Fungi; phylum Ascomycota; class Sordariomycetes; order Hypocreales; family Nectriaceae; genus Fusarium; species Fusarium pseudograminearum. The sequence continues at coordinate 6,340,226 of NC_031953.1, read as the reverse complement.
ATGTATAGACACCGTTGGTGAAAATACCAGAACAGGGCATCAGAAATAGCAATACCTGCGTAAATTATTACAGCAGCGCCAATGAGACCATACCCGTCGTTCTTGGGCACATCCTTGTGGATGAGGTATTCGAGAAGGGCATGAATGAAGAAAGGCTGACTGTACTGGAAACCAATCATGGCGAGTCGTGGTACTACTGGCAAAAAGAGAGGAATGATGAGAGCTCTGCCCAGCGCCTTTGCGAGTCTGAAACGTCTTCCAACGTTGGCTGAGGAGTTGGCAAATTTAGTGGTCAGCCTGTCTAGAAGGATTTTTGACTGCATCTCGTGGTCGAGAATATACAGATCGTCTTTAATCGACAGTACGTTCTTGAATCCATTGCGGAAGATTCCAATGAGCCAGAAGTAAACACCAAGGTTGAATAGACTGCTCGTTTCCTCGGGGCTATGATCCTCTTTTCGCCATCTCATCCACCGTGCTTTATTTTGAAGCTCAAGCAGTAAGGTGACGACCTTGAAGGGAATCGTAGCTGTAAACACGCCAGCATATCTCGTGATTTGAAATGAACTAGCCATGAGCCAGTAGGAACGACACCGTGTTACATCGAGTAAGATTTGTAGCAGCAAGTACAAGGTCAGGATTGACGACGGCCTTGGTGCTCTAGAGTGTTCAGCGAAGGAGAGAGCCAGTGTTACAAGCCACTGGCTGAATCCCAAAGCTGAATTCGCCACGGCAAATGCATCCTCATTGGATGTTGAGGATAAGATGAGTAGGACAAGTTGAAGAGCGGCAGTCACCGCGATGACTGCCTGATATTCCGCCCAGTCAGCAAATACAAGACAATATGAGGCAACGGGACTTCATACCAGTTTAGTAAATTGGAGGACTTTGCCGTCGACGATGCGAGATCTGAAGGCAAGGGTTGCCACGCGAGTGAGTGCTATCAAGATGAAAATGGCTGCCGGGACGATCCCCAGGATGATATTCTGGAACCGCAAGGTGAAGTCAAAGTCACCACGACAGCCCTGTACTATCGGGCCAAAGGAATTGTCGTTAATGCAACCTGACACAGCCATAATTAAATATAGCTCAGTGTTTGTTGTGGGCACTTGTAGATGATATGATGTATCGAATGATTCAAGTATAGAGGGAGTTACTGTTCTATGTTGTAAGGGAGTCTTGATGTCTTTCACGTAGTATTAAGCTGCTGGCTGTGTAACACTTTTGGTGAATCAGGGCGCCCTTGACGTGGGAGGTGGGATGGGTCTATTCATTAAACAGTAGCCAGTCATCGGTCAAGCGTCGGGGAGCGAGAAACCCTGTATCGGACGCGCGTCTGCACCGTAAAACCCCAGAAACTCAAAATAAGGCACAAACCACTTGAGGGACCAATAAGGTTTTTGTAGCAACCGGCACTTGCGGACCAATACACTCCGCTCGTGGCTCCGAGCTGGCCTGGCTTGGCTAAGGGGTCGAAAAAAAAACAGCGGAATGATCTAGGTGGGAGATGAGCGGTTTTTGGTGTAAGCCCTTCCGCTGTTTTTCTAGACCCCCGAGGCTTGGGTGATAAATACTTTATGGTTAATATTAGTACAAGGGCTGAGAGTCAGGGTATGCCGGTTTGGTACTTCGCCACGTACCCGAACTTTGCTGAACGTATGTATGGCGCCATGTCTTTTATAGCTACCCTTTACACTGAGTGCTTGTACCCCTCCCTCACGCAATCAATCTGTCCCAATTCATTCCAGCCCTCCATCCAACAAAAGAGTCTTGTTGATAAAATTCGCGACCCTCACGGTATCGATGTATGTAACCCAATCAACCATGGACTCGTTGCTTAATTCAATCACTATCGATCCTGCTGAACGGAGAAAGACACAAAACCGTCTCGCCAAACGAAAGTCGCGTATACATGCAGGTAACTTATCCATCCATGCTTATCGAAACTCATCAAGATCCATCAAGATGCTAACTCACACACTCACACCTAGGTAAACAACAAGGGGCTATGGAAGCGGCCAATGCCCTTGTGGGTCGTCAACCAACATCTTTTTTCACATCAACACAACAAACGATCAAAGTACGCCCAACTGTGGTAGGTGGTACCCTCACAGCCTACCGATCTGCATCCATAAGAGAGACCTGTTATTTCTAACGTCGCTTGACATGTGTTTCTACAGGGTATTACATCTATGAATGGCTCTGCTGAACCGCCTAATGGGGCTGTACGGTTGATGCAGACTGCTTCGCCACTGGAAGAGGCGGCTGGGGACTATAGCCACACAACGTCAGCGTCTTCATCATCAACGTTGGGGACGAGTCTACAAACTTGGCACAGCCAGGCTTCGTCAGAGGACATTACATATAATGCCCAAGATATGAACTTATACCCGTCCTCGATCTTTACAAATTTGAGTCCTGGGAGTTCAAGCAGCTTGAGTATGCAAGATTCAAACGTGATTCTCTGTTCACCAATGACATCGCCAATGACAAGACACGTTATACCATCATGTCCAAAGGACAATTACGGTGTTGTAAGTTTATTGATTTAGTCCCCTCTTTGTTTTTGTTTTTTTGGCCGCCCATACTCGTGCGTGTCTTTCTTTCTTTCCTCGCTTTGATCTAAACAAAACACCAAGAGTCTTGGGTGTGAGAAAGCAGACAACTAACTGACAGATCTCAGCAAAGCGCAAAACCTGGGTCACCATTGCACATAGCAGCAGCAATGGGCCATTTAAAGGTTGTCAAGACACTCATCACCTACGGTGCCAACGTCAACGAGGTAGATGCGGCGGGATATAGTCCTATACACTACGCCACGCGCAACAATCATACAGCCATAGTCGCCTTGCTACTGGAGAAAGGGGCTGATGTTTATTCCCGTGATCCAGAGGGATGTACACCTCTTTTCAGGGCATCTCAAGAGGGAAACAATGAAATTGTGGAGCGGTTACTGAAACATGGAGCTCAAGTATGCTGACTTGACATTGACGGGAGGGGGGACTTTTGGAGATATCGTTTCGGTCCATATCCCATATCTGGAATCAAGAGGTTAGAACCATAGCAGGCATGATATTTCATAGTGGATAGCAAGCGTTTGTTTCGTCATTACGCATTTTACAGTGGTCCTATTACAATGTGCGGTCGATTGATACAGTATCTCGCGTGCTGAGGTCTGTGGGTTTAAGTCTGTGCAAAAACATGCTTTATCTGCAAGGCATTTTTTCACATCATCTACCTAAACTTAATTATGGTCCTAGCAATTAGACATCTTACGCTGTCTCTCAGTCAGTTTGGATTTATTTATTGAGATAATAATACCATATTTACAGATCAGTCATGTAGTCCACGGAGAATATAATAGCGCCATTTCAGCCGTCGGAGATATACATAGCGGTATCTGGATTCCAAGTTGGCTAGTAGGGGGTTCGGCATCAGACTATTGATACAAGTCTCTCGGGCCGTGCCGGTACCATAACGCCGCCCTCTAGGTGCGGACTAGTAAACAGCCCGTGTGCCCGGCTTGGCCCGCTCACACCAAATGCCGTTTTCCGTTGGAGCTAGTCTATGAAAGGATAAGGTTTGGACATATTCCGCAATCGCTTATTTGTTCCTAAAACCGTCACTTGGATCCATCTCCTGCCTGTCGTCCACTGCCGCAGATGCACAGTCAGCGAATCCTTGCACCGGAGGTGCATTAGTATAAAGCTTATTTCGCCAAGAGAGAATTCACTATCCCACGTGAGAAGAATGGGATAGACTGGCCTTACGTAACTACTGCAACGCTGTGTTTTTCGTCATTCCAGCTACCCGGGACCGAGGAATTGACTTTATCCAAGAGTCAATTTCGCAATGCTTCTCTCCCTCCGGCATCGCTCAAAACAGTTAGGAATTTATAATTGATTTATATTATCAAGAATGTGGGGGCCATGCCAATCTGTTCTCATAGGGTCACTCGTGGTAACGCAAATGTGACTCTATTCATTCATTGAATTAGCAACTAAGATCAAATCAAAGTGTTGGAAATGTAAATGACAACCGACGATAAGATAGCCGATTAGATAGCCGATAAGATAGACAACAAGATAAGTTCGGACCGAGGCTAATCCGAGTACGGATAGTTGCGATCCCCTCGCTTAGGGTTACTTACTTTCCAGATAGAAAAACAAGGCTCACTAAAATCCTTATCTACATACTTAATACGGTGCAAATAGCTGGTAATCACATAAAGACATTTGAAAGAGAGTAATAGTATTCAAAACGACAAAGAGTCTCTCCTTACAGAACCATCTCCAACGCGACGATAATCTGATCAACTTCCTCCACTGCGACACGATCTATTAGATACCGAATCATACTAAATGCAAAGACAAGTACATACCTGTATTATAGTGAACCAAGCTCACTCGCACAACGCCGTCATCGCTGAGACCAAGAATGCTCCCTACGAGTCTCTTGGAAAAGAAATGACCCCATCGGATGCCAACATGCGAGACTGCTTCCACAGAGTCTACCACGCTCTGCGACGACATCCCCTCAACAGTGAAGCTTACCGTAGGCACACGAACCGCCTTATCGGTAGATATCTCACCGTACACCGTGATTTGCGGCCTTGATACAAGGTACTCGATAAGTCGGGTCTGTAGTTTCTGCTCATGCTCTGCAATGGCTTCCCACGTCTGCTTGGGACTCTCACCAAAGTACGCTGTGAGGGGTATGATAGCCTGCGTCAGCTCGTAGCTAGCTGCTGCCAACTCAAGCTTATCCATCAAGCTACCATCCGGATTGAAGAAGTGACCCAATGACGATATCTGAGCCTGGGCTGCCTTTGAGCCATACAGTAGGGAGATGTGCGGGCCATAGACCTACAACGTTGAACAATAGTTAGTCAAGTGGCTCAGCAACATGTTAGAGTCTTGCAAGGCAACTGACCTTGTACCAAGAAAAGGCGTAAAAGTCCGCTCCAAGTTCCTTTACATCGATTGCCCTATGAGGGGCATAAGCGACGCCGTCAACTGCCAATAATGCACCGGGGATTTCATGCACAACATCTGCTATAGCTTTAATGTCATTGATGGTACCGAGGATATTACTGCAATGTGTGCAGGCAACTAGGCGTGTCTTGTTGGTCAAGAGGCTTCGTAATTGGTCTGGATCTAGCTTGGGGTTTTTGACATCAGACGGTGTCCACCACTTGACTGTAGCGTTGTTGAGGGCGGCATAGTGAAGCCACGGGTCAATGTTGGACTCGTGGTCTACGTTGGTGAGAATCACTTCGTCTCCAGGTTGTAATTTGAGAGCGGCAGCGAGGTTGCGAAAGACCTGTGTTGTCGAAGGACCGATCACTAAAGGTTTTTTGTTGGTTCAAAGTGATATCCGGAGTAGAACCGTATTCTGAACCTACCTATCTCATCAATCCCGGCATTGATGTATTTGGCAGCAGCCTTGTACGCATTGTCAAAAATGGCGGTTGATTGCGTTGAAGTCTTGTAACTCGCGCCGAGCTGAACATTAGTCTCGATGAGATACTCAGTGATGCTGTTCTCCCAAGTCAGTCAATGAATGAATCTAGTGGTGAGACGGAACGGGCTTAGCTGCCTTTTTGCGACAGTTCCAAGAACCTGGCTACCACCAGCGTTGTCCCCGAAGATCTGGGGTTTCGCCAGTGCCGGGAATTGTGACCTGACATTCTCAATGGAGAAGCTGTAAGAAGACATGTTGATGTTGTGTCGCTGGGTGTTGATTGGCGGTTACGTAGCTGGTGGATATGAACTGAAGTGGAGGTAAGGTGTTAAATGGTGCAACAAAGACAGGGAGAACGGGTGACATTAGTAAGAAGCACGGAGCATTCAAGTCCTTGCTTAGTGTGTTACTAGTCAGTCATCGGCATACGGAGCGGCATTTTGACCGGTAGCTTGACACACCAAGCCTGAACCCAGTATATGCAAGGTCAGCAATTGTCTGCAACCCTGCAAGGCGTTATGGTCGGTCTGATCAACCCCTGCTCATGGTAAGACAAGACCCGTTAGCTGAAAGCTTATTTTCGACCATCCCGACATGGTTAGTGCTGTTGTATTTCCATCAGTCGAATTAGGTAATTTATATGCCGATTATGCTTCAATCGTTTTGAGTTTACCTATGTTGCATTTGGCCCTGAGAAGAGCGTCACCACGTTTGCCGACTTCTTGGGTCACGTCATGTCGTTCCACGCCTTTTTCAACCCCTTGATAGTCGCAGACAGGGGTTAAGGGCATGGGATGGGTTAGCCTTTGAAGTAACTTTTACTGCGGTAAACGATGTCAGTCATGTCGCTGTGTAGCAAGCCTGCCAGACAACAAAGATAACCAGATTGCATTTGCATAGCCCTTTCCAACTGAGAAGTATATAATGGAAGAAATGCCTTCAGATAGCTCCTATACTTGCTTCATCATTGCCCAGGTATCAACAAGCATCACCACTTCTCTATTTGATTACAGCCTCGCCTAAATCTTGATTGCTTCAAATTATCGCAACACCATGACAAAAGGTACGCATAATCTAACAACGCTACATGATTTCAGATTTCAGGACGACTGACTCGTAATAAGAAATTCCATACGGAGATCTCCGAATGCAGATAGACCATGCGGGTGACAGCTCAGAGGCCTCGCCTGTATGCCAGGCCCACGATCCCAAACTCCACCACTCCCACCTTCTGGGGAATATCCCACTCGGAATACCGGAAGTTCGGCGGCGTGTGAAAATTCTCGTATCTGTTGATTTCGACGCCGTGTCAGGCTGGATGGGTACCGGACAACACTCGCGCAATTGTCTCTCCGACTATTCCGCGGGGATCTTTGCAGGTCGTGTCGGAGTCGGCCGCCTCCTCAAGATCCTAGACCGTGTTGGAATTTCCGACAAGGTGACGTGGTTTATCCCAGGACATTCGATGGAGACATTCCCACTTGAAACAAAGGCCATCGTCGATTCTGGAGCCGAGATCGCACTCCATGGATATTGCCACGAAGACTGTACTCAACTAGACCCGCAACAGCAACAAGACATTCTCGACAAGTGCATCGCTCTAGCCGAGTCCTTGACGGGAAAGAGGCCGGTGGGCTTTCGAGCTCCGCTTTACCGAATTGACCATGACACTATCAGTCTCCTGGAGCGTAAGGGGTTCCTGTATGACACGTCCTTGAGCGGACATGATGCTCAACTCTACCACCTCGATTCCGGTTTCCCTTTGGATGTAGTTGACTACTCCAAGTCAGCCTCCACTTGGATGAAACCTTCACCCCAACCACGCCAGTTGTCAGTTGTTGAGATACCGGCCAACTGGTACATGGAAGACATGACACCCATGCAATTTCTCCCCAACGTGACCAATTCTCATGGGTTTGTCACTGCTGAAGCCATAGAAAAGATGTGGAAAGACCGTTTCAACTGGCTTTGGAATTGGGGGCCCGATGGAAGCGGGCCAGGGGATTTCGTATTTCCCCTTGTCTTGCATCCTGATACCTCGGGAATGGCTCATGTTGCTGGAACAATCGAGGGGATGCTTCAGTGGTTGAAGGAATGGGGACCCCAGGTAGAGTTTGTAACATACGAGGAGGCAGCGAGAGAGTTTGTACTGGAGGACAAGAAAGTGCCGGCATAGAAATTTATCAGGTCAACCAGATGTAGTATAGGCTCCCGTAGACGGCAATGTCTAGAATCATGCCAAGTACAGGCTTGAAGTTGATCCAACGAGCTGATTGAGTGGATGCACGTTTCGCCAGGACAAACTACAGGGTGGCTAGTCGGTAACGGGCCTGGCATGATAAAGCCATCCATCTACACTTGTATTAGTGAAGTCTAGACCATTAGAGAACCAAGTAATAATGAGTTTAGGCTAGGATGCATTGTCATCTGTGAAAAATTGTGCAATGTCAGCTACCAAGACTTAACCTTGTGACCACAGCGTTACACGAGTTGAGATTTAACCATCCCAATAGGGGTAGTAACTCGCCGAAACATCATGTTAGTAGAGTTAGTATGACGAAGAAATACTCTATAATGAGGACTGTTGTCGCTTTGGCCAACTTCAAATTCAACTCACAAGTCTGAAAGACGTTTTCAATAACTTCCAATCGCCAAAATGCCCCTGATTCTGTCAATTACCTCCTCTAGCACTGTTTTTGTGCTACCTACCCTACTTGCTCTTGCGGCTGTAGTCATACTCTCTATATACCGTTTGATCAAATACCGACATATCCCCGGTCCCTGGCCATGCCGGATCTCGCATCACTATGTTACGCTGTTTGATCTGCTTCGGCAGCGTCCACAAACCGTGGCCAAATGGCACCTACAGTATGGCCCCTTTGTTCAGATAGCACCGGGACAGGTCTCAGTCTCTGATGTCACCGCCATGCGAGAGTTGTACTCCTCATCGGCACGAAATCCAAAGAGTGGCTATTTTGACAACTTTCTCTACCACAATGCACGGGCAATCTTTGCCGAGAAGGAATACCTTGGGCATCGTGAGAAGAGGGGACTGGTCTCGTCATTCTTCCAGGCTACTTCCGTTTACAAGCCTGACATTCAGCAGCCTCTTCGGGATAGAGTGTTGGCTTCGATGATGCGCATCGAAGAAAAGATCATCACCAGTGACCAAGGAGTTGTGGATGTCTTGCCCATCATTAACCACTACGCCTGGGACAATACCACAGCATTGGTCTTTGGGCCATGCCACTCCTCTCAGGCACTCCAAGGCGACGAAAATGACCGCAGCATTCTAGCAAGGCTCAAGAACAGTGAATTGTGGGGTGCAGTCAAGTACAACCTCCCTATTGTCTTCGGCGCCATCAAACTAGCCGTGGCGGTCTACACCAGGTCAACCGAGTACTTCTCAGCTGAAGACGACCTCGATAAATGGGCCATGCAGCGTCTTTACAAAACAACATCTGATCCCAAAGCTTCACAGGACGAACGTTCTATTGTGCAGCTTATTCAGCACCTCCGTCAAAATGGCCGCCCGCTCTCGGACAGTTACCTCGAGAGTGAGATTATCGACAACTTGTATGCCGGTCAAGCTACAGTCACGGTGGCCCTGACCTATGCTGTATATCATCTTAGCCGAAACCCGTACTGGCAGTCGATGGTACAGAGGGAGCTAGATGGTGTCCCGCGTGACGCGGATGGTCTTCCAAATTGGAGTCTTTTGAACAAGGCCCCTATTCTCGAAGCATGCATCCGTGAATCTTACCGACTCAACCCAGTGGCCAGCGGACGAGCCGAACGAGTCCTCGCTAGAGACTCAAGATATGGAGAGATATTCATCCCTCAGAACGTGAGTTAATGGATTCTCTTGCCCCCTCCTCTTACCCGAGAAAACCATACGCTATCTCTATATACCCATCTCTGACTTTTTTCCATTTCCATATTAGACCATTGTATCTGCATCCACCATCGCATTGCATGTTGATCCATCAGTTTGGCTCAACCCACGTGAATTCAACCCACGACGCTGGCTCGATGCCACACCCGATGAGATTCTAAGATTGGAGCGGTCATTCATCCCTTTTGGTTACGGCGCAAGACTGTGTCTAGGTAAGGCCTTTGCGAACCTCCAGATTAAGATGTCCGTGTCCGCTATTTACTCCAAGTACAACACGGGTTTGGAGATACCAGGTCAAACAATGGAGCAGTGGGGAACTCAAGATGCTCTTCCCAAGGGGCTCAAGTGTAGACTTCGTTTTGAAGAGAGGAAATAGTTTATGTCTTTAGTTTTTGAGCAGCACATAAGTAGCAATGAATTTATTTTGGCTAGTATTTCTCATTGATAGCATGTGTCCTTTCTGTATGTATTTGATGGTATCAAGTCAAAGCGGCTTTGCTTTTGTAGTGTCAGTGTCGTAAGGAATAGGTAATGTTAGCCAACAGTTGTCTAGAGATAAAGATGATGCCTTTGAAAGAAACTCAAAAACTGCACGCACACTCCTCAACAGACAGCACTGATATTGAAGACTGATGTGATGAAATACAGGTTTACTGCGTGGTATAGCATGAAGTTGCTTTTCTTTAATTAGAATGCCAAAAATTTATTAATACATATACTATATGAAATTTATCCTTCAACTATAAGACAGTAACTGTAACCTGGACATCTCTGTTCACCATTCCCTTCGTCGCATAACTAATGGTTGAAGAGGAACTGAGAAACTCTGCCAGCGACGCAATGGTCGGGTGTCCCAGGATGTCTCCAACGTTGATGGTCAGCTGCCGGCTTCGCGCCGCAGCCACGACCTTCATGGCCGATAATGAATCCCCTCCAATCTTGAAAAAATGGTCATGGATGCCAATAGTAGAAGCCTTCCTTTGCAGGACGGCGGCCCAAGTCGCCTGAATCAGCCGCTCACGCTCGTTGCGAGGCTGCTCCTTCTCATCATCCACCCCATTGATCATCTCCAGCTGTACAGTTGTGATGGTTGAAGCCAGTTCTCTGAGCCTCCGTCGGTCAGTCTTACCAGACAAGGTAAGAGGGATGCTGTTGACGGGAATGTACATCTCGGGCACCATGTAAACGGGTAACGCTGCCGATAGTGCTGGAGTAGCACCCAGACGTGCAGCCTGAGCTGTTCTGATGGACAGAGAGTCAGCGCAAACAGACGGTTCAATGCCTGCGTTGTCCTCGGCAGTCGATAACTCGACGAAAGCAGCCAACATTGTGCGGCTACCAATCGTTACAACTTCGGCAACGACATGGGAAGAGGGTAGAGCCGCTTTGAATTGGTGTTCAATCTCGCCGAGCTCGATCCGCTGGCCCCGAATCTTGGCCTGGCTGTCCTTCCGGCCGTGTAGCATGATGCTGCCGTCGGAGTTATACGAGCCCAAGTCCCCCGTTAGATAGAAGCGTCCTTGCTCCATCCCGGGGAAAAGCTGATGTCTCCATTCAGGCGCGGGTGCGAACCCGGTTTTGGCGGGCTGATTGCCAATGTACCCGCGTGCCAAACAGTGACTCTCAACCATGACCTCGCCAACGGTGCCGAAGGGCAAAAGGTTGCCAGGGTTGCCAGGATGTACAATCCACATTCGTGGCCCTGTAGACCGACCAATGTTACTTGGCTTGCTGCGGAGAGTCAATCTCTCCGAGGCGGTATCCCAAAGTCCTGACTCTGTAGATCCGTAAACGTTGATGAGGTGAACGTCCTCACACAAGGCCTCGAGAGTGGCTCTACCCAGGGGCTCGCCGCCGAGCATGATGTATTGCAGCGTAGGTACTTCTCTGGGCTTCACCTGACAAGCAACAGAAGGGGTGAGAAAGGCATGTGTGACTCCAAGAGCCCTCATCTGCCCGTTCAAGTCGTTCAGCTTGCCCTGCTCAGAAGGAACACAGATACAACCGCCCGCATAGAGAGTTGCAGCGATTTCAGTGACACTGACATCAAAGCTGGGTGACACGAAGTGCATGGAGCTGGTCCGACTATCCATGTGAAACGGACCTAGAAGGTCAACAATGCCAGTGGCAATGGCAGAGTGATCATGGATGGCGCCCTTTGGCTTTCCTGTGCTGCCAGAGGTGAAGAAACAAGTTGCAATTGCGTCAGGGCGAGACGGCGGCAGTGGACCCGGCTGCACTTGCTGAACAATCTCAGCAAAATTGTCGATGCAAGCGACAGAGGGGTTAAGCTTGCGTCGCATCTGAGGCCCGAGGTTGGTGAAGTATACCTTGGGCCAGACTTGAAGAAAGATACCGTTGATCCTCGAAGCGGGACACTTGGGGTCGATGGGCACAAAAACCGCGCCGGCCTTGAGCGTTGCAAGGATGACGACGATGGTCCAGTATGACTTTTCCATGATGGATGGGATAAAGTCACCTGGGCCAATACCAGCAGTCACGAGCATGGTGGCGATGCGATCAGCGTGGTCGTTGAGCTGATGGTACGTCAAATTGCCATCCCAGGCCCGCACAGCATGTTGTGTAGGCGCCTGGAGCGCATGTTGTAGAACCACATCGTGAATGCACTCCTGCTGCTGGGCAAGTCTACCGCTGTTGACCAGCTCAAGAATGCGAACGTCCTCGTAGCTGAGGCCACCGACCTCGCATACAGGGCGTTCAGCATTCAAGGGAGATGAGCCATGGGTTTCCCAAAGACTATGAAATGCATTGAGGAGAATCCGTGCCTGTCCTTTGTTGTTCGCTCCAGAGAATAAGACTTGAGCCGTAGGCCTACCATCAAATTCCGAGAGTTGCAAGATAAACGATGACTAAGACTTGTCAGACGCCAAGTATGGAAGTGTTCCGAGAATGGTTAAACTTACACGACCTAGAAGTGTGCGAACTGGAAGACGCGAGCCCGTAGTTGCAAAGGCAAAGACGTTGTCTTCATCAGCAACGTCCTTTGGTGACTCAATGAGCCTCTCGGCGGCGAGAAGCTGACCGATGGTAGTAGCATTTTGAATGCTAACAAGTCGATAGGTCATATCCCATCGACCGTGCACTTCAGCCAGGCAAGTCAACGTCCACTCATCACGGTGATGGTAGCGATCGACTGTGATAGACCAAAGCGCACGGCCGAGTTCATGCACGTCATTGCAGGCATGGTCAAGGAGCAAGACCTCAGTAGACGTATAAGTGTTAAGAGGAGCCATGGTGAATCCGGTTCATAAGGTACAGATAGAAAAGACACAAGCCAGTTGCGATAAACAGAGACTAAATGAATATGGAACAACTAAATGAAGTTGAAACAGCAGTTTCTCAAGTATATCAATCATTCTGTACAGAGTAGCAATGGATACACAAACCATGTCGGATATGGTGTGACGCCGAGAACACCGATCGTTCGTCCGTTATTTTTCGTTGGGTTTCGGGGACGGCCAAATTCAGAAACAAGGCCCAAAATGGTCAGACGGCAGGGATGATATGCAATGTCAGCTACTGTCAAACTCATACATATCTCTACCCCAGATCGAATGGGTAACACATTCATGCAATGTCAAAACTCTGTTCGTAACCCTGCAAAGTATACTGGGGGGTGAGAACCTTTGGAGGCACAGAACCACATATCAAAGTTTGGCCGTTAGAATACGATCATATTTGTTTCATCCCAGGACCCATGGGAATGGCTAATCCATGTCGTCCATGTGAGAGAGTTGGACTGATTCCACATCTATGCAAGTGAGTGAATTGTATATCGTTTAGCTGTAGGGTTAGCCAATTAGACGCTCTGTATCTTCGTCATCGGGTTCTCGGGTTATCGGTAATTGTCTTCATTTGGAATAACCGAGATTCGGCAAAGGCCAAAGGGTAACAAGTAGATGATATCTAGGAACCCGAGGCGGCCCACAATCGTGATGAGTTGCTTCCGCTCCTTCCAGTCTGTCGGTCTATGAGGCCATTGTTCTGCTCTTTGCCATTCGCTTCGCATTGCTCTTATGGTTCTAGCGGCGAATTCTCATGGTACCCTGGGCAATGCTTGCGGAATATATTGCTCTGGCCCACGAATTACTTTTGAGGCTAGTCAGACAAATCTCATCAATTACTATCCATGAGCGTGCTCTACTCTATTTATTGCGCCAAATACATTGAGCGTTGCCTGTATTCGGATGGATGGCGATTAATATTAGGTTATCTGAATGGCTACAATGTCATGGGGCTATTATCACTTATAATATTCGACGTGGATTGAATGAATTTATTTTTTAACACTCTCTTGGACGTGCTGCCACATGTATATTATTTAACTGAGACGGATCGCCTCTTCATCTGACTCCATAGATGGACAAGCATCCATGATCTCAGGATCCACGGAGTAAAGCAGCGACTTGAGCTGAGAAAAGACACGGTTCTTCAGCTTAACTCCCTCAGGATCAGTAACTGCAACTGGAGGACTTGAGTACAGCACGTTAGTTATTTAATGCATCCAATGTAGATTGGCAGCTTACCTTCCAATGACTCCATCTTTGAAGTATGCGCCATGAGCATGATCATTATCAGCAGCACCAAAGACGAGGCAGCGACCGCCAACCTCGGCTGTCCGCGCCAGCAACATTTTCATGATCCTATGGATGATGCGTATGAGCAGTGGTATGTCTCTAGTGAGGTCTGTATCGCACAGTCCGGGGTCTACAGCCGTAAAGGTGATGCTGTCTGGCCACGATTTGTCGACTGTGTCTTTGAGAGCGTAAAACGCCAGCAGTTGGATCAGTTTGCTGGTGTCATAGCGATCCGTCATGTCAGTCTTGCTGTCATCATTGAGAGCGGCGAAGATATCGTCAGCCGTGCGCTCAGCGAATCCAGCGGCTTCGTGGCCTTGACTCGATACCAAGACCATCCTGGGGCGGATGTTATTTCGGAGCCCTGATAGACGCAGTGCTGGCAGCAAACCAATGGCGAGCAGGAATGTACCAGTGACATTTGTCGCAAGTGTCTTTTCCATTCCGTCAACGGCTTGGAATGACATGGTGGCCATACCAGCGTTGAGTATGACTGCATCCAGCCGTTCAAGATTCTTGGCTTTGGCGACGAACTGCCTGATTGTTTCGACATTGGTGAGGTCCAGTTCCCAGCACTCGACAGTGGTGGTTGACGAAGGATTGTACTGTCTCACAAATGCTATGCATTCAGGACCTTTTCTAGCATCTCGGATCGCCAAGATGATCTTGGAAGCGCCGAGGCGATAAAAGTGACTAGCTGCTTCCAAGCCAAGCCCACGACTTGCTCCGGTGATGAGGATGGTCTGTCCGGTGAAATCATGGTTCGGGAGAGGAATTGGAGTGTACTGAGATTGTACAAATGACTTGAATGAGATTCCACTCATTGTTGCGCGCTACAAGGATAAGTGATGATTATTTGTTGAGATTTGGCGGTCTATAAATGTGTTACTGATTCAATCTTTGCAGAGATATGAGCTTAACAGTATTGGCGGTCTATTCTGGGTGGTGTGATGTGTATAAATACTGTATTGAACATGTACTACAGGGTAAGTTCAATATTTATTAACATTGAAACATTTACATATTCCATTTTCATCACTAGACTAGACACTCATGTTATCCCGTCCCTTGTAGCGAATGACGCCAGACACCTTTTTTGCATTGCCAGATGAGAGAGCTAAACTAGTAGCTAACCTTGATAATTGCCGACAGCTGACTATCCCACCCACGGAACAACGGAACCACGACGAACAAGAGTCATGGATTGCGTCGTTTTCGGCAAACAAAAATAGAAGGTGAAACGTCAATCAACATGACAAATCGGGTTGAGGGAGATTAAGGTAGCATCCCCCCAGCTGCGCAGTCAGCAACAGACGGATCGTGCAGGGGAAAAAGGCTCAGAAACGTTAAATCTCCAGGGTCCCGGAACTAGCGGCCGACGGAAGTGCCAGGCTAACGGTATGTACCTGGTTAAAGTGAAGGGATTATGCTAGTATGGCCATACGGGGTAATAAAGATGCCGGCCGTGTTAGTGGACAGGCCTAACTAATGTAGCTACCCGTAGAGCTAAACTACCTAGGTCTTGGTTAGTAAGTTTGTGGAAGCGAAAGTCTGTGGAAGCATCGGAAACTTTATTCAGTGATAGTATCGTATGTATTTTCCCTATAGTCTACACTACACCCATTGGAAGGATATGTCAGACATATAGAATCTACGTGTAATTGTAAGAGACAATTTGACAATCACACAACAAACACATCATTACCATACTATCGTTATCATCTAATTTTTTATCCTTTCGTTTCATCGCTCATCATGCCGCCACAAGATAATCCTACCGGCAGCATGACACAGACGCTCACTATCAGCGTCGACCGTGGCCTCTCTCACGGGGCATTCCAAACCTATGGCTCAGAAAGTACGCCTGTGCCGCATCTCGATTTGCACAAGCAGCTTGAGTTGGAGTTGAGCGGAGAACTAGAACTGACTGACCCTGATGTGTCGTCTGTTCCTGCCAAGCTCCTCATCGCTTGGGCAATGGTAGCCAAGTCGTTTGCCGGTACCGACACTGTCGTCGTTATTGGCCCCAAAGCGGCCTCTATTGTCCTCGATGGATCATCATTGGTCGTTGATCAGATCAACTCCATATGTTCCCATCTGGATGGTTCTGCGATTACTCCCGTTGTTGACCAGCCCCATCCTAATCTTCATCCACTTGCTCTGCGCTATGCATACAGCGAGGGCGATGAGATCGCTACCATGCCTACCAATGCCCCTCTTTCCATCACCTTCTCCAATCGCCAAGGCCGTTGGTCGGCTGACTTGAGTGCTGATTCGAGGGCCATCGACCAAGGCCTGTTGCCACTCTTGTCCAGCACCTTTACAAGGGCTTTCCATCAACTGCGCTCTGTATCATCCCAACTTACCCAGCGAGACATTTCGCTTAGTGACAAACAAGACTTGGGAATGTTACAGATGCTCGCTGGCCGTCCTCCGCCGCCAGTGTCCTCGCTTGTGCATGACATGATTGCCCAGCGTGCTCGCAAGCAGCCTGATGCTGAGGCTAGTATTTCCTGGGACACCACCATGACTTATGCGGATCTGGATGAGCTTTCAGACCTTGTGGCGTCACACCTGGTTCCAATTGGTCTCCAGGTCGGTTCGACTGTAGTTACTTGCCTCGAAAAGTCTGGGTGGGTGCCGGCTATCTACCTCGCTATTCTCAAGGCAGGTGGTGCCTTTGCCCCGGTGAGTCCTGGTCTATCTGCGGATCAGCTCACTTCTGCAATGGGCAGGCTATCTCCGAGCATTGTTATCACATCCACTTCAAACCTCAGCAAGTTTGTAGGACTGGCTGAGCATGTTCTGGACATCTCTGAGATTCTTAAAACCCCCGATAACAACAACGCCCAACTCCTGTCCAGCATAACGGTCGCTGTACAGGACCCGGCTTGTGTTCTCTTCACGTCCAAGGGCGAGGGGGAGGAGACTCTACTTGTCTTGGATCACGTTGCTGTTTGTACTTCCATCGTCACCAACAGCAACGTTCACGACTTCTCGCCTGCCACTAGAACACTGCAGTTTGCTCCATACGATTCCCGAACCAGTGTCGCAGATGTGCTCTTCACCCTAGCAGCGGGCGGTTGTGTCTGCACCGCGTCGGAACAGGAGCAAACTGGTAGGATCGCTGACGCATGCACGAGAATGAAGCCCTCATTGGTCTGTCTCACGCCCTCTTTAGCCGCTGTTCTCAACCAAGATGACCTACCGGGTATAGATACCATCGTCTTGGCCGGAGAGCACCTGAACAAGGATAGCGTTGGGAAATGGGCCGCGGTAACTAATCTCATCAATGCGTACGCTCCCACTGCCGCTCTTGGCTACGCATGCTGTACAGCACCTCTTATCACCATATCATCCCCGCGCAACATCGGATGGCCCCGCGGCTGTGCCGCCTGGGTCATGGATCCTCAAGACCCTACCCGTCTCGCACCACCAGGTGCTGTTGGCCAACTACTAGTTGAGAGTCCATTTCTTGGGCAGAGCTACGAGAGTGGTGATGGAGTCTCAGCTTCTGCATTAATTCCTCGCCCAGAATGTCTGAGCCGCCCAGCCTTCTCACTACAGCCCGCAGGTGATGAGCGATGTTTCTTGACTGAGCACCTTGTCCAATTCGACATTGGGGATGGAACATTGCAAGTTGTTGGACACAAGAACTCCAAGGGCCAGTTGTTGCAATTTGACTCTCATCATGCCTCATCATCAGTTTCCTCAGTGGGCGAAACCCCTGGTGTCACAGGGCCAATCTCAACTCCTATGGTTGACAGCGCCTCTGAAACCAGCTTAGACACCACTGCCATCGATGTTGACTTACCGACATCTGATACGCGTACCGCGTTGCTGGGATTGTCGCCTGAGAAGCTGTCTCGTCTGGAAGCTCTTCTACAACCCCTGGGTCAAGTGCAACAGTGCTATCCATGCTGCTCGGTCCAAGAGGGCATCCTTGTCAGCCAGGTGAAGTCCCCGGGAACCTACAACATCTTGGTTGTCTGGGAACTTGTCAACGCTGCTACTGTTTCTCTGGCTAGACTCCGAACTGCCTGGGAGAGAGTCGTGAAGCGCCATGCTCCACTACGCTCGACGTTTGTGGAGAGTCTGCGCGATGGCAGCGTCTTTGACCAAGTCGTCCTGGCCTCACCATCAGTCGATGTGGTAGAGTTGCCATGGATAGAGGACTTGACAGAAGACGATGATATGCTGAAACTAACATCCGTTACTTGGGACATGGGTCGACCGCATCATCGCCTGGGCCTGTCGAAAGCGGCCGATGGTAGATTGCGCTGCCAGCTCCTCATCAGTCACGCAGTTATCGACGGCTTGTCTGTTCAAGCTCTTGGACATGATCTTGAGAGGTCACTCAATGACCTCCTACCAGACAGTGGGTCCATGGATCTTCAAAGCCGATATTTCCAGCAGCTGCAGCAGATACCTGGCGAGGGTGGTCGTGAGTTCTGGAGAAACTATCTCGACGGACTCTCTGGATGCCTACTACCAAAGCTGACCGACTGGACCGACCAGAGCCCAGCCCGAGTGTACACCAAGCGTCGCTTACTTCCCAACATCAAGCAGCTGAGGCAGTTCTGCCAGGAACAAGGAACCACCCTGTTCTCTTTAACTCAGACAGCGTGGGCCTTGGTCCTCCGGGCTTATACTCTATCTGACGACGTCTGTTTCGCGTACATGGCCACTGATAGGCACCTTCTTGGTGATGACGCCGACCGAGCGGTTGGGTTCTTTATCAACCTGATGCTCTGCCGTGTAGGGCTCGATGGCTCGACACCTATCGCAGATGTACTCAACAAGCTGCGACAAGACTTTGTTGAAGGCTTTCCGTATCAGCATCACCCACTTGCGGAGATTGCTCATGAGCAAGGCGTCCCTGCTAGCCAGCTTTTCAACACGACCATTACGTTCATGTCAGACGATGAGACCGTAGAGCCTCACTGCGATGGAGTTCAGCTTCACCGAGTTGCTGACCAGGACGTTGCCGAGGTATGCCCCTTTCTCTATTATCCGATAACTAGACGGTTGCTAATTCTTTTTTCCAGTATGACGTCGTCCTCCGAGTATTTGACAGTTATCAAGACAGTGTTGCTGTCGAGTTCTCGTACTGGAGCTCATCACTTTCCAGCGCCCAGGCAGAAAATGTCTTTGGCGCGTTCCTTGCCGCCATCACCTCAATTCCACAATCGACCACCGTCGATGACGTCCAACTCATGGATGAGAGGATGAAGCAGCAGATTCAGCAATGGAACTCGCAGCTACCCATGCACGTCGATACTTGCACCCACGAGCTCATTCTTGACGCGGCACAAGACTATCCCGATGCACCTGCCATCGAGAGCCACGATGGCAGCTTGTCCTACGGCGAATTCGATGTCATGACGGGAAAGATTGCCGCTCACCTCAAGAGCCTGGATGTCGGCCATGGGGTCCCAGTCGTGTTCCGAATGGAAAAGTCGCTTTGGGCTATTGTCGCCATGGTCGGCATCATGAGAGCCGGGTGTCACTTTGTACCTCTTGATCCTGCCTGGCCGGTCGAGCGTACCCAATTCATCATCGACAATGTGGGAGCTAGCATCTTGCTGACCACAGAG
Source organism: Fusarium pseudograminearum CS3096 (assembly GCF_000303195.2). Lineage (NCBI taxonomy): Eukaryota > Fungi > Ascomycota > Sordariomycetes > Hypocreales > Nectriaceae > Fusarium > Fusarium pseudograminearum. The sequence continues at coordinate 6,320,673 of NC_031953.1, read as the reverse complement.
AGTACTCCAGCACTACCAGTTGAACACATCAATCACACCGTGGTACTCTCTCCCGAGCTTCTCGAGAAGCTACCGACAGAGACTTCCTTACTACCCCATGTCAAGCCCAGCGATCCTGCGTACATTTTATATACATCGGGTAGTACAGGTCAACCCAAGGGTGTGGTGGTAGAACATCAGACGCTCAGTTCCAGCTCAACAGCTCACGGGAAGGCCATGCTTATGGACAGGCAGACTCGTGCTTTCCAGTTCTCCTCATTCACATTCGACGTATCTCTGGGCGAGATTATGACAACCTTGGTCTATGGCGGTTGCGTCTGTATCCCATCCTCTGAAGATCGACTCAGCAACATCAGCGGCTCCATCTCCAAGCTACGCGCCAACCAACTCTTCATGACCACCACGACGCTAGGCACTTTTAGTCCTGAGGACTGTCCCACCGTCAAGACTGTCGTCTGTGGAGGAGAATTGTTGTCGCAGGCTATCAAGGATGTTTGGGCTCCTCACGTGAATCTTCTTCACGGATATGGACCGACGGAAGCATGCATCTACGCTGTTTCTGGCAGAGCAAACGGCCCAACTCTTCCACCCTCCGTCATCGGCCACGCAATGGACGGCAATCGAGTTTGGGTCTGTCGTCCAGACGACCCGAGTATCCTGAGTCCTATTGGAGCATTGGGCGAACTTCTCATCGAGGGCCCTATCGTTGCGCGTGAGTACTTTAATGATAGTGACCGTACTAACACTTCCTTCTTAGATCGAATCCCCGATTCGTGGGGTACACCGTCTCCCTATCGCCTGTACCGCACCGGTGACCTTGTTCGCTGGAACATGGACGGAAGTCTGACGTTCTTCGGTCGTCGTGATGGACAGTTGAAGGTGCGTGGCCAACGATGCGAGGCAGGCGATATTGAGAACCATCTCACCACTATCGAGCCCGATATCGCCCACTGTGCTGCTCTTGTACCAAAACAAGGTGCTTGTGCCTCTATGCTGGTGGCTGTTCTATCGTTCAAGACGACTCATCCAGTCTTGAGCACGACCACGGGTGAAGTGCAGCTCCTTGACACCCAACAAGTTTCCGGCATCATAGCCAAGCTTCAAGAGAGCCTTGCCCAGCAGGTCCCTGGCTACATGGTGCCTCAGGTCTGGCTTCCAGTAGTATCTTTACCTTCAACAACAGCCTGCAAGACTGATCGTCGCCGTGTTTCTCGATGGGTTGACCAGCTCGACAAAGCTACTTTGGACAACGTGCTCAATCTTGCAACCACGCACTCTGCCACGCCTTTGGCAGACAGGAGTCCAGTGCACAAGATCCTCGCAACGGCATGGAGCGAGGTTCTTGGTACTCCTGTTGATTACATTCCTGATGATCGATCCTTCTTCAGCCTTGGTGGTGATTCTATCCTGGCTATCCTGGTCGTGAACAAGTGCCGCGCTCAAGGTATTGAGCTCTCTGTCAGCGATATTCTTCGAGGCCGCACCATCAACGACATGGCCAACAACATAGCCATCTCGGATCAGCATTCCACATCCGACGCTTCCACGCAGGGCCATGTCACCGCTGCCCATAGCCTTGCCCTTGGAAGTGGCTATGACTTGGAATCGCCTGTACTTAGCCAATCTCGTACAGTACAGCTTCAACTCGCCAGCTCCATCGATCAACACACCCTCGAAGATGCTGTCAAACAATTGATCCATCTTCACCCGGCCCTTCGAACCACATATGTGAAGGAAGACGATGCTTGGTTCGCACGAGAGAGTACAGATGTGAGCAAGGTGCTCTTGTTTGTCTCCCATGACGGCACCAAAGCAGAGTCTTCAGCTTTGCTTGATGCCACTGAGGGGCCCATACTAGCCGTTGATTACTTCCCAGGCGACAACAGAGTCGCGGTATCCGCCCTTCACATCACGCTCGACTTGGCATCTTGGAACCTCGTGCTCAGAGACCTTGACTGTATCCTATCGGGATCTCCTGTCATTCCCCACGCCCGTCCAGCGATGGACACCCGTGCCTCACCCAGTCATACCGATGAACCCTCGGCAGTCGCCAATCTGGACTACTGGGAGCTTGACCCTGAGGAAACCTACCTACCTCACGAGTCGAAGTATGAGCTGCGAATTGACGCAGACGCTTCTCAACTTCTCCTCGAGTCTTGCTCTCGCTCCATGCTGACGGTAGTGGACGTTGTGGTTGCGGCAGCCGCGGAATCATTCTCACGAAGCTTCACGGATCGTACCGTGCCCGTGATTCACGCTGCAGATACTCCACATACCCATGTTGGCTATGGCGATTCGGTGTATCCAGTCCAACTCACCAATGACTTGGTATCATCTGGCACTGCTGTAGTAGCAGCGACGGCAAAGAACGCTCGTCTCGCTTCCTCTAAGGACATCTCTTCTTATATGGCTGAGTCTTATACGCCCAAGGTTCTCGCCGCTCGCTTGCCTGAGATTCTTGTCAGATGCCTCGACAATGCCAGATTTCAGGGCAACCTGTTGCAGCAGCAAGGAGACGATCTCGATACCGCCACCCTTATTCCCTCCTGTATCAGCATCACAGTCAGCCCCAATGACGACAAGTCTCTCGGTGTTGTAGTGGCGCACAGTTGGGACCTTGGTCAGCAGAAGAAGGTTCGCAAGTGGGTTCGGGTACTCCAGACAGCTCTTTTGGACACGATTCGAGAGGTTGCCAGGGCCAACTTTGTGTCTCCTGCCGATTTCCCTCTTGTCAAGGTCTCCGATGACAAGGCATGGGAACAACTGCGAAGTACCATTAACGAAGCCTTGGGTACTTCCGGCCCGACTGTGGAGGATGTGTACCCTTGCTCTCCTGTACAGCAGGGAATGCTCATCAGTCAAGCCAAGTCCACTTCGTCCTACACAGTAGACGTTGTATGGAAGATAAGTACCCCATCTGGCTCCTCCGCAGTCTCCGTTGCAAAGTTGGAGAATGCCTGGGCTAAGGTAGTCCAACGACACTCTGCCCTGAGAACAATCTTTGTTGATGGAAGTGCCGCCAACGAGGCGTTTCTTGCTACCGTCTTACGCAACCCTTCGGCTCGTGTGATCCACCAGACAGTCGTGGGTGAAGACGCTGTCGAATCTCTTTTGGCATTTGATCCGGAACTCCCCGTCGCTTCTCATGAGCCACCTCACGTTTTGACCATCGCGGATGCACAGGACAAGGTCTTGGTCCATCTGCGTATCAACCATGCCGTGGTAGACGGTATCTCACTTGACGTACTACAGCGTGATCTACATCGCGCCTACGTCGACGAGGTCGGCTCTGAATGGTCCGTCTCGGACCATTCATTCCGTGATTATGTTGCCTATGTCAAGGCACAAGACACAGACAAGTCCCTTGACTTTTGGAAGAGCCGTCTCAACACAGTCTCGGCCTGTCGCTTCCCACAACTCCAAGTACCCGATGTTGCTATCACGAACGAGAAGCGCACCTTCAAGACCCAGATAGACGATATCTCACCTCTTCTTAAGTTATGCCAGACTCACGGCGTCTCTATCTCGAATCTGGCTCAGCTTGCTTGGGCATTGGTGTTGCGGGGCTATACCAACAATCACCACGTGTGCTTTGGCTACATGACCTCTGGCCGTGATGCACCCGTCAGTGGCATCGAGAGCGCTGCTGGTGTCTTTATCAATCTCGTCATCAGTGACCTTGCGCTGGACGACGCCATGACTGTTAAGGAAGCCTTGGAGTCCTCTCGCGCGGGCCTCGCCGACAGCATGGATCATCAGTATTGTCCTCTTAGCAAGGTCCAGAAAGCCTTGGATATGGGTGGTGAGCCCTTCTTCAACACTGTCTTGTCATGTTACCGCGAAGACGATGTCACTCCATCCAAGACAGGAGTCGCTGTTGACTTGGTTCATCTGGATGATACGAGCGAATTTGCCATCGCAGCAAAGATTGCTTATACTCGTTCCACCATGGAGCTCAGTCTGACATATAGAACTGAGGTCATCTGTCCTGAAGCAGCGGATGTGGTAGGCGACGTCTGGCTCCGAACACTTCAGTCTCTGGCGTCTCTGTCTGATACCAAGATATCCGACATCAGCTTGATGGACCCTCTCAGCGGCAAGCTAGTCAAGAGATGGAACGAGCACGTGCCTGGTCCCGTAGACGCTTGTCTACACGACATCATTACAGATGTCGCCCGTATTGAGCCTGACAAGATGGCTCTTTACTCTACCGCGGGAACCCTTACATACGCTGAACTGGATGAATTCTCAACCAGGCTTGGGCATCACTTGGTCTCTATGGGTGTAGGCCCCGAAGTCATCGTTCCTCTACTCTTTGAGAAGTCCATCTGGGCCGTGGTATCAATGCTCGGCGTTCTCAAGGCTGGAGGCGCATTTGTGGCTCTGGACCCAGCTCATCCTGCTGAACGCTTGGCACTCATCATTTCGGATACTGGAAGTCCAGTGATGGTCATGTCCGCCATGCAGGCTACTACTCCTCTCGTCACCGGGGACCTGTCTAATTTGGAAGTGGCCATGTTTACCGTAACGCATGAGTCTATTCTCGAGTTGCCAGCTCTCAGCGACAAGCCTTGTCCAACTGTGACTCCTGACAACGCTGCGTATGTCATTTTCACCTCGGGCAGCACAGGTAAACCGAAGGGCGTTGTCATTGAGCACCGGGCTGTGAGCACCGGTACCAAAGAGCACGGCTCTCAAATGAACTACACCAGCACCTCCCGAGTACTCCAGTTTGCTTCATATGCCTTTGACGCCACCATTGGAGAGGTCTTCACAACGCTCGTCTATAACGGCACCGTCTGTATCGCTACAGAAACAGAACGCATCGAAGATCTTACTGGCTTCATGAACCGAGCTAGTGTCGATTGGGCCTTTTTGACACCTGCAGTCGCCAGAATGATGACTCCAAGCGACGTTCCAACGCTGGAGACTCTGATTTGTGGTGGTGAGCCAATTGGTGATCTGACCCCTCGCATCTGGAGTGACATCAAGTTCATTCAAGCATACGGTCCGACAGAGACTTGCGTCTTTGCATCTATCAGTGACCGCCAACATCGAGAGGTGCGTCCAGCTATCATCGGTCACATGATGGGCAGCGCCGCTTGGGTAGTCAGCCCTAGCAATTCAGACCTCCTCGTTCCCGTAGGTGCAGTCGGTGAGATGCTCATCGAAGGCCCCATCCTCGGCCGTGGATATCGCAACGACCCCGAAAAGACAGATGCCAGTTTTATACGGGATCCCGAATGGTCGGTGCAATATCCAGGGCATTCCAACGGGCGCCGTCTCTACAAGACTGGTGACTTGGTGAGGTATAACCTCGACGGTTCAATGGACTTTGTCCAGCGCAAGGACACACAGATCAAGATCCGAGGTCAGCGAGTTGAGGCTGGTGAGATCGAAAGTCACGTTACCAGTGCCCACAAGGACGTACAGCATGTCTACGTGACCTTTGTGAAGAACGGCAGACTGAGCTCGCGTCTTGTGGCCATCATCTCGCTGAAAGGCTTCGGCTCGACGGAATCGTCAAGCTCAGGCTCGCTCCGAGTCTTGCAGGGTGACGACTACGAAAGAGCCAAAGAGCTATTGCGTACAGTCACGGAATACCTTTCCTCCAAGTTGCCGCGACACATGGTCCCCGCCGTCTGGGCAGTCGTTGAAGGATCCTCAGTTCCTCTAACGACTTCTGGCAAGATTGATCGTCGCCTGATGACAAACTGGCTGGAGAAAGCGGACGAGGACCTTGTAAGGCAGATTCTTGCTCTTGGTCAGGAAGAATCTGTCTCGGATGATTCCTTGACTTCAACAGAGGTTACTATACGCTCCGTTTGGGCTCTAGTTCTGAACCTGGATCCCCAGAAGATCAACAGCGAACATCGCTTCTTCAGCCTGGGCGGCGACTCGATTACCGCCATGCAGGTTGTGTCTCATTGCAGGAGTCAGGGCATTGCGCTCACCGTGAAGGATATCTTCAAACACCAGACAATTGCTTCCCTCGCCGCGTTTGTCGACTATGATTCGGCCGGGAACATCTGTGCACCCGCCACGAGTAACGAGTTTGACCTCTCAGACCCAGTCGAAGAGAATTTTGCTCTGTCGCCAATTCAGAAAATGTTTTTTGACATTTATCCTGATGGCGTTAACCATTTCAACCAGAGTTTCTTGGTGCAGATCGCGTCGGGGAACAAGGTCGCGTCGCCTACCCTACACGCGGCACTCAACCAGCTTGTCAGTCGTCACTCAATGCTTCGTGCCAGGTACACCAAAGTTCAAGGTCAATGGGTCCAGCGCGTCACAGATGACGTGAATGGATCGTTGCAGTACCAGGAGCACAAGAACACTAGTCTTGGCCAGATAAGCAACCTGATTGATGTGGCCCAACAATCATTGGATATCCAACATGGTCCCATCGTTTCTGCGAAGCTCATTCAGCTGCCTAGTCGTCAGATTCTGGCCCTCGTGGCTCACCATCTGGTAGTTGACATGGTTTCCTGGCGCGTCTTGCTTGAGGAACTTGAAGCTATATTGACCGGTAAACCTCTTGCCCCGGCATCCGTACAGCCCGTGCCATTTCAGGCGTGGGTTCGAGTTCAATCATCTCTGGCCGAGGAATTGTCCGCACACAATGTCCTCCCATATCCCGTCCCCGAGCCACGCCAGGACTACTGGGGTCTGGATCTAGCCAAGTCCAATGGCTGGGCCTCTGTGCGCGAGATAACCTTCGAGCTTAACGAAGCCATGACTAAGGCGATTCTGGGACCTTGCAACGAGCCTCTGCAGACAGACCCTCAGGACCTTTTCCTTGCTGCAGCGTTCCGATCTTTCGCCCAGGCTTTTCCCGACCGGCCCCTCCCAGCCATCTTCACAGAAGGCCACGGCCGTGATGCTGATGTTGATGTCGATCTCTCTCGCACAGTGGGATGGTTCACCTGCATCGTCCCAGTTGCACTCGCCCAGGATGTGCCAGAGGACTTGCTTGAGACTACCATGAGGATCAAGGATTCTCGCAGATCGGTCCCTAGCCACGGCGTACCCTACTTCTCGTATCGGTACCAGTCTGAAGATACTGAGTTTCGACAACACGACCAGATGGAGATCTTGTTCAACTACCACGGCCAGTATCAGCAGCTAGAGCGAGACGGTGCTCTCCTCCAGACAATCCCCGAGGGGGAATTTGCACAGCGCGATGTTGATCATTCAGCACGCCGTTTGGCTGTCTTTGACATTTCAGTTGCTGTCGTTTCGGGACGCGCCAGAGTATCCATGCTGATGCCCCAAAGCTTGGCACCAACTCTCGCGCAGCAGGTTGAAGTCTGGAGCGATTCCTTCCAAGACAAACTTGCCGATGTGGTCTACAAGACGAGTACCATGAAGTCGGAATTTACCTTGAACGACACACCGTTGATCAAGGATATGTCCTACCCCAATCTTGCCGAGATGAAGACTCTTTGTCTTGAGCACACGGGTAAATGGGGACCTGGAAGCATCGAGGAAATTTTCCCTTGCTCGCCCATGCAGGAAGGCATTTTACTCAGCCAGATGCGGACTCCCGATCTTTACGACGTACGTTTTGCTTTCGAGGTCTCCTCCCGCAACGGCAGCCCTCAAGTGAGCCGTCTGCAAGAAGCCTGGGAACAAGTTGTCAAGCGTCAGCCCATGCTTCGCACCGTGTTTCTGCCGAACCTTCGTGGCAGTGGGTCATTTGACCAGGCCATTCTGCGGAAGCCTCTTGCTACGGTTCATCACATTGAACTGGAGGAACTTGCAGAACCATCTAGCCATCTCGTCAAGAGAGTCCTCGAGACTATGGAAGAGGCACCAGCCAGTAGCTTTGAGTATGGCAAGGTTCCTCACGAATTGAGCATTTACACGGTTGGCGAGCGCATGTTTATCCTACTCCGATTGAGCCATGCCTTGGTCGATGGAGCATCTCTGCCATATATCATCAAGGACCTTCAACAGGCATACATGCACAAGCTCCCAGCCGCTCCTGGTCTCGGGTACAGGGAGCTGGTTTCCTTCATCCAGAAACAACCCATGGATGAGGCCCTCGAATACTGGAGCGGATACCTTGATGGTGCTGGCCCATGTCGCCTGCCACTTCTCCTTGATGATGCCGTGATCCCATCTCCTGGCAAGTTGGAAGCACGAGATATTCCTGTTCCTGTTCCTGATGCAAAAGCCCTGCGATCACTTTGCGCCAAGTACGGTGTTACAATGGCCAGCATCTTCCATGCAGCCTGGGCTCTTATCTTGCGTGCATACATAGGCGATGATGAGGTGCACTTTGGCTACCTCGCTTCAGGCCGCGATGCTCCCATTCAAGGCATCACCAGCCTCATTGGTCCACTGATCAATATGCTCATCTGCCGTGTCAACTTCGATCGTTCCAAGACGGTTGCTCAGCTTCTTCAGGATATCTGTGAAGATTTCGCTTCTAGTATGTCGAACCAGTACGCATCGCTCGCCCAAGTTCAGCACAGTCTTGGTCTAGGCTCTGAACCGCTCTTCACTACCGTTGTATCATTCCAACGACACGACCCCACCAGTGCCGGTGCAGACGGTGGTAGTGATGGTATCAAGCTGACGGGAATTGACTCTCGCGACCCTACCGAGTATGACGTCTCTCTCAACGTTGTCGATTCGGATCAAGACCTTTCCTTCACTTTCACCTACTGGACTTCCAAGATCTCCTCTGCTCATGCAACACACATGATTCGAGCCTTACTATCCGCCCTGGCCAGTTTCGCTGACAATGTTGACCAACCTATTGTCAATGTCAACCTCGTCAGCCCCGAGACTCGCGGCGAGTTGGACTCTTGGAACGCTATTGCTATGCAGGAACTTCATACGGAATGTGTACACACTCTGTTTGAGCAGCAGGTTGAGAAGATTCCTGACCAGCAAGCTATTTGCGCCTGGGACGGCAATTTTACCTACCGTGAGCTTAACGACGCTTCCAATGCCTTTGCTTATCACCTGCATTCCCTCGGCGAGGCCACACCCAAGCCTGACGAATTTGTTATCACGTGTTTCGACAAGTCGGCTTGGGTAACTGTGTCTCAGATGGCTATCCTCAAGGCTGGTGCGGCTTTTGCTGCTGTTGATCCAACTTATCCTATTGTTCGCGTCAAGACCATTGTGCAAGACTTGAAAGCTTCTGTCCTGTTCACAGAGACAAAGTATAAAGATCTTTTCCAGGGTATTTTCTCAAAGGTTATCGTTGTGGATCAAGAGATGCTGGATTCCATCGGCGGCCCTCAACTTGATGCCCCTTCAATCCAGGTGAACGGAAACAATCTGTCATACTCCATCTTCACCTCCGGTAGCACGGGTCAACCCAAGGGCATCTTGATCGAGCACCAGTCTTTATCGACTGTGGCAAAACACTTTGCCAAGCCCTATCAAATCGACCAGAACACCCGAACGTTGCAGTTTGCCGCCTACACATTCGACTTGTCTGTCGGAGAAACATTCATGACCCTTCTCAACGGAGGTTGTCTCTGCATAACGTCTGAGCGTCGTCGACTAGAGGATCTGACTGGAGCGATCAACGATTTCCAAGTCACCTGGGCCTTCTTGACACCAACTATGGCAGACATTCTGGATCCAGCCCAGGTTCCCAGTATGAAATCGCTCGCCTTGGCTGGAGAGGCTGCCACGTCGGAAAACATCCGCAAGTGGCATGACAAGGTCCATTTCGTCATTGCATACGGTCCTGCTGAAACGACTATTTGCTGCAACGCCACAGATGGCGTCAAAGCAACTAGCGACCCTGCAAACTTTGGTCCTGCTAGGGGTGCAGGTATCTGGGTGGCGGATATGGATGATCCCTCTATTCTCTTACCTGTCGGTGCTGTAGGAGAACTACTTGTCGAGGGTCCCATTGTCGGGCGAGGCTACGTTGACCCCGTCAAGACGGCAGAGGTCTTTATTGACCCTCCTACGTGGCTTACAACACAGTATCCCAGAGTCTACCGGTCTGGAGATATTGGGCGGTATAACCCTGACGGTACTTGCTCCTTCGTTCGTCGGCGAGATAACCAGGTCAAGGTCCGTGGCCAGCGTATCGAGCTGAATGAGGTCGAGGTCCATGTATCCCAAGCCGATGAAGACCTACAACACACAGTTGTCCTGCTTCCCAAGACAGGTGCTTGCCACGGACGTCTGACCACAGTGCTCTCGCGTCGCCAACAGCAAGAGGAAGTTGAAGCACAGCGCGTGTTGTGCCCTGTGACCAACGAAGAGGACAGGAATCGCAACGCCGCCCTCCGAAACAAGTTATCGTCAACGTTGCCTGGGTATATGATACCCAAGATTTGGATCACAGTGGAGCAGCTACCTCTTACCACCAACGGCAAGATGGATCGTCGAAAGATCCAGGACTGGGTGCATGCCCTGACGGAGCAAGAACTAGCAGCAATCGTTTCATCGACAGAAACGACGGCCACAGGGATGCAAGATACAAGGAAGCTTACGCCCATGGAAGAGCAGCTTGTCAAAGCCTGGAGCCAGGTCCTCAACTTGCCTGCCAGTTCCTTACCGCTAGACCAATCCTTTACCAGTCTCGGCGGCGACTCCATTTCTGCGATGCAGATTGTTTCCAGGGCCAGAGAGTGTGGTGTCACTGTCTCGGTTGACAAGGTTCTTCGCAGCGAATCCCTTTCAGAGCTTGCCAACCATGCGCGTTTCAAGGCTCTCGCCCCCAACAGCAACGAGATACAATCCTTGGTGGTGGAGAAGACAGAGCCGTTCCCTCTGTTGCCAATCCAGCGCATGTTCTTCGAGATGAATCCTTCTGGCAACAACCATTTCAACCAGACATTCACGGTCAGACTCTCCAAGACTTTATCTGCTGAGCGAATCGAGTCTGCCATTGCCACCGTGGTGAAGCATCATCCCATGCTTCGTGCGCGCTTCCTCAAAGATCACAACGGTGATTGGACTCAACAGATTGTACCTGATGCCGAGACCAGCTTGGGATTCCGACAACAAAGCTTCCAGTCTCTGTCCGATGCGGTACCTGTTCTCGATGAGTTGCAGACAAGCCTTGACATTCAGAATGGACCACTCGTGGCATCCTGTCTTATCAACCTTCCTGATGCTCAGGTACTCTCTCTCGCAGCTCACCATCTGGTAGTTGACCTTGTATCCTGGCGTGTCATACTCTCTGACCTCGAGATTTTGTTATCATCCGATTCTAAATCTCTTCCATCACTTGCTCCCGCACCTGTCACGATGCCCGCTTGGACAGATGCCCTCCTCTCGCGAGCAAAGGACTACAATGTCGAATCAGTCCTCCCTTTCACTGTGCCATCAGCCAACTTTGGCTTTTGGGATATGGACCAAGGCCGCGAGAACGTCATGGCAGATACAGTTGTCATCCAGTCCCGTTTAGACGCGTCTAGCACAGCAGCATTGCTAGGACGCGCCAACATTGCCTTCAGAACAGACCCAGATGACTTGATGCTAGCAGCCCTGGCGTTTTCCTTCCTCCGCGTCTTCCCTGAGCGATCAATCCCGACCATTTACGCTGAGGGTCACGGTCGCAATGCATGGGATGATAGTATCGACTTGTCACGTACCGTAGGCTGGTTCACAACTATGTACCCCCTTGTTTCCTCCGCGACTACTCGCGATCTTGTTGAGACAGTTCGTCAAGTCAAGGACATAAGGCATAGCATCCGCGACAAGGGATTCCCGTACTTTGCAAGTCGATATCTCACCGCGCAAGGCCGTGATGCCTTCAAAGAGCATACCAACATGGAGGTTCTCTTCAATTACCTAGGCCAGTACCAGCAACTGCAGCAGTCTGATACCGTTCTCCGAGAGCTTCAAGAGCCACTCGAGATTCAGGACGCTGCGCCAAGTGCACCTCGAATGGCACTTATTGACATCCTCGCCGCTGTCGAAGGCTCCGAGCTGGTCCTGTCAATAGGCTACAATGGAAGGATGGGCCATCGAGATCGTCTACAACTCTGGCTGAACGAGTACACCGCCGCCCTGCGATCTCTGTCAACAGAACTCCCCACTATGTCTCCCTCCTTCACTCCAGGAGACTTCCCCCTCCTCGGCATTGATGATGCTGGCCTCAAGTCCCTAACCGCGACGTGCAAAGCCAAGGTTGGATCTTTGGACCCAGCAATGGTCGAATCAATCTACCCGTGCTCGCCGCTACAGCAGGGTATTCTTGTCAGCCAGTCTCAGGATGCCAAATCCTACGTCGTGTACGCAGCGTGGAAGATCCGCCCTGCACGTGGAACGTCATTCAATGTCAACCAACTGAAGGATGCCTGGCGACGACTTGTGCGCTACCACCCCGTGCTACGTACTGTCTTCTGCGAGAACGGGACATCCGACGGGGGTCACGCCCAAGTCTTGTTGAGGGCTGATACTGCTGCTGCTGAGCCGATCATAAAGGAGATTCAGTGTCAGAGATCTGACGTTGCCGAGTTCCTAAGATCCTCAACTTCATCCCTACCAACAGACAAGCCACCCCACATCTTGTCCATCTGCACCACCGATAACGAGACTTATGTATCTCTTCAAGTCAGTCACGCCCTGATTGATGGTACTTCTATGGAGCTGGTGATGGATGATCTCGTACGTTCTTACAACGGCGATCTACAAGGATCCGGCCCATCATATAACGACTACATCTCCCATATTTGCAGCGAACCTATTGCTCGATCGCTCTCCTATTGGACGGAAGCTCTCGCCGACACTCAACCTTGCCTCTTCCCAGTCCTCTCTGCTGAAGGCACTAGTAGAGTGTTGAACAGGATCACGCTTCCTGTTTCCAGCAGTACCACCGATGCTATGCGCCAACTTGGCCGCGCGCATGCCATCTCCGTCTCCAACATCTTTCAGTTGGCCTGGTCCCTGGTGCTCCGGGCTTTTACAGGCTCAGATAGTGTTTGTTTTGGCTATCTGACATCTGGCCGCGATGTACCAGTAGACAGAATCGAGGCAATGGTCGGCCCATTGATCAGTATGCTCGTCTCCAGCACCAAATTTGGGGATAGCGATGACGAGGCACAATCCGCCTTGGATCTACTCAAGTCGATCAATCGCAGCTATCTTGACAGTCTACCTCACCAGCATTGCTCGCTTGGAAGTATTCAAAATGCTTTGGGTGTCAGCAACACAGGTCTCTTCAATACAGTCATGTCTCTGCAAAAGTTAAACGAAGAGGCCGAGACATCAGAAGAGTTTGGCTTCGACATCGTGGACTCACACGACCCCAGCGAGTACAACATGACTCTCAACATACTCGATTTCAACAACATTGTCGAGTTGCATTTCACATATTGGACAGACAAGCTATCAGATAGCTATGCTTCGGCGGTTGTTGACGCTACACTCCGCGCAGTAGAAGCTATTGTTAATGACCCAAGCCGCAAGATGCCTGTTGTCGATCTCTTGGGCGATTCCGAACGCCAAGGCCTCGTATCCCGAATCAACCAAGATCACCCAACCTTGCAGACGACCGTCCACGCTATCATCGAAGCCCAGGTGAAGGCAATCCCAGACAATTGTGCCGTCACCTCATGGGAGGGCGATCTATCATACACAGAGCTCGACCGTCACGCCACCCGCCTTGCCGTACACTTACGTAGTCTCGGCGTCGGGCCTGAAGTCACAGTTCCACTGTGCTTCAAGAAGAGCATCTGGACCGTTGTTGCCATATTGGCCGTGATGAAGGCCGGAGGTGTCTTTGTACCTCTGGATCCTGCTCATCCGGCTGATCGTATAAAGGGAATTGTGGAACAGCTCCCATCTCGTATTGTTGCACTCACATCACCTCAATGCGTCCTCACAGTCGCCCATCTTGTCGACAACACCATTTCCGTCGATGCATCCTCTATTGCGCAACTGGAGAACGTTTCGAGTGCTGAATCTCTGTCTCCTGGAGCCACACCGTCCAATGCGGTGTACATCATCTTTACTTCTGGTTCAACCGGTCAGCCTAAGGGAGTGGTTCTTGAGCATAGTGCCGCCGCTTCAGGAACAACAGCCCACGGACACGACATGTCTTACAGCCGAGAGTCAAGAGTCCTTCAATTTTCTTCGTATTCTTTTGATGCCTCTATTCTGGAGATTCTCACAACACTCGTGTACGGCGGCTGTATCTGTGTCCTATCGGAGGAGGAGCGCATTAACGACCTCGTTGGTGGTATCAATCGACTTCGCGTCAATTGGGCATTCCTTACTCCGGCTGTTGCCATGATGGTCGAGCCATCGCAAGTTCCTACTCTTCGTCTTCTTGCCCTTGGAGGCGCACCTCTATGGCTTGCCGTCTTGCAGAAATGGACCGCTGTAGGCACATGTCGGGTTGTTAATGGCTATGGACCTACAGAATGCTGCGCACTCTCCACGCATAACTACTATAGCCGATCCTATATGAGACCCGAAGTCATCGGTAAGGCCATGGGCTGTAACACATGGGTAGTCGATCCGCGGGATCCTAACATCCTTATGCCCATCGGCGCGGTGGGTGAACTGCTTATCGAAGGACCTATTGTGGCCCGAGGCTACCTCAATGACCTTGTCAAAACTCAAGATGCCTTCTTGGATGGTGTATCGTGGCTTCCTAGCGGTCGACTATACCGCACAGGTGATATTGTCTCCTACGCTACCGAAGGGAATGGGGACAAGATCTCCTACATCCGCCGGAAGGATACCCAGGTCAAGGTCCGCGGTCAACGCATCGAACTCGGGGAGATCAGCTACCAGATTGGTGCTTCGCATGGCAGTATAGTCGCTCATCTTGTTGTGCTTGGATCCCGAGGCAAGTTCTCTGGACAGATCGTTGCCATCTTTGCCTTGGACGGCTTTCCCACGCATCAACAAGGTAACGACGAACCCCTGCAGCTTCTGGACAGTCCTCAAGACCTTGCCAAGGTTAGGGCTATCATTTCGGAAGTCAGCGAGTTTATCAGTGATAAACTGCCCTCTTCTATGCAGCCTTCTGCTATGGTTCCTGTGAACCATATGCCAATCAACACGTCTGGAAAGATCGAGGCCCGTCGCGTCAGCGCTTGGATAGACGGCCTCGACGATGCAACATATGCCCGCATCATGCGTATCGCTGATGAGCCTGATGATGAGCCCGAGAACGAGCCTGAGGCCAACGTCATTCAGAAGAGCGAGGCTGAAGACATTATACGAGCCGTGGTTGCCGAGGTGGTCAACGTACCGCTGGAGCAGGTCCCTCTACGACGCTCCTTCTTTGCAATTGGCGGCGACTCCATCTCTGCCATGGCAGTCGTTTCTCGTTGTCGCAGTCGTGGTATCACTTTTACCGTCTCGGATATCTTCAAACACAAGACCATCACTGCTCTAGCTCAATTCGTCAGCCAGGCCACTCAACTGATCACCAAAAAAGATGGCGATGGCATCGATAGGTCCGACGAGGCCAATGTGGATTTCTCTCTATCTCCTATTCAACAAATGTTCTTTGACATGTACCCAGATGGTGTCAATCACTTCAACCAGAGCTTCTTGGTCCAGCTCCCGAGCACAGAGGCTTTGACCTCGACGGCTGTGCATGAAGCCATCCGCCAGCTCGTAGATCGACACTCGATGCTGCGTGCTCGGTTCAGTGACGAAGACGGCGATTGGGTGCAACGAGTCACTCCTTCTGGGGATGCCAAGTCACTCAAATACGAAGTGCACAATGGTGTCAACGTTGACCAGGTGGTCAAGCTCATTGATGTCATACAGACCTCGTTGGATATTCGCACCGGTCCCGTCATGGCGGCGTCTCTTTTGAACCTCACTGACAAGCGACGTATCCTGGTCTTGGTTGCCCATCATCTTGTCATCGATATGGTCTCATGGCGAGTTCTGCTGGAAGAGCTCGAAGTCATCCTGTCTGGCAACGGGCACACACTACAGAATACACAGACGTCACTCCCTTTCCAAGCTTGGGTCCGCACTCAGCCCCGTCGAGTGCAGAAATGGAGTCCATCGCGTGTCCTCCCTTACGATATTCCGAAACCCCGAATGGACTATTGGCTAAAGCGAGGAGAGGACAATACGTGCGGTGACACTCGCGAATTAGGATTTACCTTGGACGCGGATGCAACAAAGGCACTCCTGGGTTCTTGCAATGAAGCTTTCCAGACCGACCCCCAGGATCTCTTCCTCGCAGCTGCCTTTCAATCTTTTGCGGATGCCTTCCCCGATCGTGGTCCCCCGGCCATCTTTGTTGAAGGCCACGGGCGTGGCGACGGTGGTTCTGAAGGCCTAGACCTCTCTCGAACAGTTGGATGGTTCACCTCCATTGTTCCGGTTGCCTTACCAGAGGGTGTCGTTGCTACCAATGTTGTCGACACCCTGATGAGGATCAAGGATGTCCGCAGGTCGGTTCCAGGCCAAGGTGTGCCATACTTCTCCTACCGGTACCTCTCCGCAGCTGGCGTGAGAAAGTTCCGGAACCATGATAAGATGGAGATTTTGTTCAATTACTTTGGCCAGTATCAGCAGCTCGAACGCGATGATGCTCTCCTGAGACCTGTTGTTGGAGATGAGTTCCCTCAGTACGATGCCGATGCCTCTGTTGAACGCCTTGCCATCTTCGACGTAGCTGGCGCTGTAACCTCAGGTCGGGCTTCAGTAACTATTACGATGCCTGGCACCTTGGCTCAAGATCGCATTGACGGCGTTAGTCTTTGGCTTGATCGTCTCAAGCACCACCTGACAAGTCTCGTTCAAGTCACGAGCGACATGTCAACAGCCTTCACCCTCCATGACCTGCCTCTGGTCAAGAACATGTCTTACGACGAGCTGTCTGACATGCGGGAAGTATGCCTCGAACATACCGGCCTTTGGGGTCCCGGTGCTATCGAGGAGATTTTCCCATGTTCTCCCATTCAGCAGGGTATCTTGCTAAGCCAGGCTCACAGGCCCGACCTGTACGATGTGCGAGTCGCTCTTGAGGTGAGCTCGCGCAACGGTTCACTGAGCGCCCAAAGCCTGGGAGACGCCTGGAGACATGTCGTTCTGCGGCAGCCAATGTTACGTACCGCCTTCCTACCAAACATGCGTGGCAATGGCTCGTTTGACCAGGCTGTCCTACGGGACCCTTTACCGTCTATTCGACATGTAGACCTGGGAGACGCTACGGACGACGAAATGGCTTTACAGACAGTCAAACAGTCGATAGCCGAGACCAAGGGCGACATCTTTTCCTATGGAAAGCTTCCACATGAGTTTACAACTTATACGATCGGCAACAAGACATTCGTGTTTATTCGCCTCAGTCACGCTTTGGTAGACGGTTTCTCATTGCCGATAGTGCTGAATGATCTTCGGGAGGCCTTTGCCCATCGACTCAGTACCACTCCCGGTCTCTCCTACCGAGAGTTGGTATCATTCATCAACCAACAGCCAGCTGATCAGGCTATCGGACACTGGGTCGACTTTCTCAAAGGCTCAACTCCCTGTCGCCTCCCTCCTCTCCTCGACGACGCCAGTGTTCCTTCGTCGCCCGAGCTACTAGCGATAGAGGTAGAAGTGCCTTGTTCCAATGCGCTGAGAGCACTCTGTGCCGAACATGGCGTCACTATGGCCATTGTCTTTCAGCTCGCTTGGGCACTCGTCCTGCGTGCCTATACTGGTGAAGACGACGTCATGTTTGGTTACCTTACATCCGGTCGAGACGCGCCTATCGAAGGTGTAAGCACACTTGTCGGACCTCTTATCAACATGCTCACCTGCCGTGCCATCTTCAACGATCGTAACAAGACTGTCCTGCAGCTACTTTCACAATTGCAGGACGACTTTATCAACGGAATCTCTAACCAACACGTCTCGTTGGCTGAGATCCAACACCATCTTGGCATTGGCTCAGAGGGTCTCTTCACATCCATCATCTCATTCCAGCGTCATGATGCTGCTGCAGGCGCCGCAAACGATGACGACGGCCTACTCAAGATGACACCGATAGATGGACGTGACCCTACTGAGTACGATCTTTCGGTCAACGTGCTCGATGAGGCTGACAAGGATATACAAATTCACTTCACCCACTGGACGTCCAAAGCCTCACCTTCCCACGCAAAGCAGATGATGCGAGCGCTTTCAGCTGCCCTGGTTGCTATCTCTACCAAGCCCAATCAACCTTTAGTCAAGGTCGACTTGGTTGGTGCCGAAACGCGACGTGAAATGGATGCCTGGAACGCCACTGGGATCGAGTTCGTGTCCGATGAGTGTATACATAACATCATCGAGCGAAATTCCCAAGCTACGCCGGATCGTCAGGCCATTTGTGGCTGGGACCGGACATTTACGTACCGCGAGCTTGATGAGGCTGCCAATGCCTTCGCCCACCATATACACTCCCTGGTTGATCTCAAGCCCGATACCTTTGTCGCAACCTGTTTTGACAAGTCAGCCTGGACTATCGTCGCGCAGCTGGCTATCCTCAAGAGCGGCGGAGCATTTGTTGCCATCGATCCTACGCATCCCGCCGATCGCGTCGAGACCATTTTGTCCGAGTTGGGATCACCCCCAATCTTGCTGACCGAATCGAAACATCACGAGCGTTTCAAGGTGTTGTTCCCACACGTCGTCACTGTCAATGAGGACACTCTCAGCTCTCTGGGTGTTCCCAATGGTCCTCCTTCGACTCTTGTACGCCACAGTAATACGGCCTATGCCATATTTACTTCTGGTAGTACTGGCCGACCCAAGGGCATTGTCATTGAGCATGG
Organism: Fusarium pseudograminearum CS3096; assembly: GCF_000303195.2. Taxonomy (NCBI): domain Eukaryota; kingdom Fungi; phylum Ascomycota; class Sordariomycetes; order Hypocreales; family Nectriaceae; genus Fusarium; species Fusarium pseudograminearum. Next base: position 6,301,957 of record NC_031953.1, on the reverse strand, counting down.
ATCCCTATCCACAGCTGCACTAACACATGCTGGCCCATATCAGATCACAAGTGATACCCGGGCTTTACAGTTTGCTGCGTACACATTCGACGTATCAATCGGCGAGACTTTCTACCCGCTATCTCAGGGAGGCTGTGTTTGTGTCCCTTCAGATGCCGCTCGACTTGAGGACCTAGCAGGCGCAATCAATGGCCTATCTGCAGATTGGTCATTCCTAACACCGACTGTTGCTGATCTCCTCGACCCATCACTTGTCCCTGGCCTCAAGACGCTAGTCTTGGGTGGTGAAGCACCCACATCTGTTAACATTCGTCGCTGGCATGACAAAGTATTCCTCATTAGTGGCTATGGCCCTGCAGAGACTACTATCTGGTGTAACGCCACAGGTCGTCTGAATGGGAACAGTGATCCTGCTAATCTTGGCCCACCGATGGGTGCCCGCGTCTGGGTAACTGATGCTGACGACCCGTCTGTGCTTCTCCCTGTTGGAGCCGTCGGAGAGCTCCTTATTGAAGGGCCTCTGGTTAGTCGTGGCTATACCGACCCCGAAAAGACCGCGGCGGCTTTCATTAGTCCACCCGGATGGATGACCACGGCCTATCCAGGAAAGCTCATCTACAGAAGTGGAGATATCGGTCGTTCGCGTCCTGATGGTACCTTCTCGTTTGTACGCAGACGGGATAACCAGGTCAAGGTACGCGGTCAACGTGTTGAGCTCAACGAGGTCGAGGTGCACATATCACAGGCCAAAATCAGCATTCGTCACGCCGTCGTGCTCTACCCGAAGAGCGGTGCTTGTCAGGGTCGTCTCACTGCAGTACTATCCCATCATTCTCTGGGAGGTGAGGAACTGGATCAAAAGCAGACAGTGCCCGGCTCGGAAGGTATCATTGCTGTGCAGAGTGATGAGGCCATTTCCGCCAGCGACTTGATCCAGGACAGACTCTTGTCGACGTTACCACCATACATGATTCCCAAGATTTGGATCACTGTTGAACACCTGCCATCTACAACCAACGGCAAGATGGATCGTCGTCAGATCTTAACCTGGGTGGAATCGCTAACGGATGACAACTTGGCCAGCATCGTCCAACGCCAGTCTAACACGACTGGATCAGTTGAGTCACCGACAAAGCCCAAGACCAAGATGGAAGAGCATTTCCTCCAAATCTGGTCCAACGCTCTCAATCTGCCCATTGATGCAATTCCCCACAACCAGCCCTTCACCAGCCTCGGCGGAGACTCCATCACCGCCATGCAAGTCCTCGCGAGGGCGAGAGAACGCGGCATCACTACGACTGTCCACGATATCCTTCGGAGCCGATCTATCGCTGACTTAGCTGGTCGCTCCCGTTTCAAGAACATTCAATTGAACGGATCAGAGGATTCCAAGGCTTTGACTGTCATTACCGACCAGCCGTTTCCCTTGTTACCCGTCCAACGACTGTTCTTCAAAACTCAAACCTCAGTCAACCATCACTTCAATCAGTCGTTTATTGTCCGCCTTTCGAGAACATTCACAGCCGATCAGGTCCGTGCGGCTATCAGGGCTATCGTTGAGCATCATCCAATGCTTCGTGCAAGGTTCTTTACCGACGGAAATGAATGGAAACAGAAGATCTCTTCAGACATCGCTGGAAGCTTCAAGTTCCAACACCACAATTGTTCCAGCCTACCTGACTCTATCGAGACTCTTGATGCACTACAGGCCAGCTTGAATATTAGTCAAGGACCATTGCTTACATCCTGTCTTCTCGAGCTCTCAGATGGCCAAGCACTCTTCCTTGCCGCTCATCACCTCGTCGTCGACCTTGTTTCCTGGCGTGTCATCCTGGCCGATCTGGAGAAGCTTCTGGCGGCCACTTCGGGCGCAACAAGTCTCCCATCGCTCGAGCAAGAGGGTATCTCAATGCCAGCATGGACAGAGGCGTTGATACAAAAGTCTACTGAGTATGACATCAACTCTGTGCTTCCTTTTACGGTTCCTGCTGCCGACTTCTCGTTCTGGGATATGGATCCCGCCAAGGAAACGAATATCATGGCAGATACCGCCTCACTCCAGGTGCGGGTTGATGGGGCTAGTACCGCAGCTCTTCTCGGTCCTGCCAATGCAGCCTTCGGCACAGACCCAGACGATTTGATGATTGCAGCTCTTATCTTCTCTTTCCGAAGTGTCTTCCACGAGCGTTCATCAATCCCAGCTGTATATACAGAGTCCCACGGCCGCAATGCATGGGACGATGGCATCGACCTATCGCGCACTGTTGGCTGGTTGACTACCATCTACCCTGTAGCTGTGTCTGACTTGCACAATGCAGAACGTGACCTTCTGCGTGTAGTCCGGCAGGTTAAGGATATTCGTCGAAGCATTCCCGGAAAAGGACTGCCCTATTTTGCATACAGATACCTAACTGAAGAGGGCCGGGCTGCATTCGAATACCACGATGATATGGAGATTCTCTTCAACTATTTGGGGCAGTATCAGCAACTGCAGAAAACCGACACGATCATCCAGCAAATCGGAGAAACCACTTTAAGCACACAGGACGCTTCCGATTCCACAAACCGATTGGCTCTCATGGATGTAGTTGCAGCAGTCGAAGGTTCCGAACTGGTTCTGTCGCTTGGGTATAATACAAGGATGCAGCACAAGCATCGCTTCCAAGCGTGGCTGGACAGCTTCAAGTACATGCTGGAGACCCTTGCATCCCAGCTCCCCGCCATTCCAGCGACACTCACCCCCAGCGATCTTCCTCTGTTGTCTCTAGGAGAAGATGGTCTCTCTACACTCGCAGCTGCCTGTCACGCCAAGGTGGGTAGTTGGGGCCCCGATGTCGTCGAAGCCTCCTACCCTTGCTCCCCGTTACAACAAGGCATTCTTCTCAGCCAAGCCAAGGACGAGTCAGCATACGTGGTATCTGGCATTTGGAAGGTATCTCCTGCAAAGGAAGGATCGCCAGTCAATCTGGATCAACTACAAAACGCCTGGCGCCGTCTTGTCCAATATCATCAGATCCTGCGTACAGTATTCTGTGAAAGCGGCAGAAGTGACGGTATTTACGCCCAAGTTGTCCTCCGAGAGAACGCAATAGCAGCTCAGCCTACAATTGAGGTTCGAAAATGCGATGGACCTGATCCTCTCGCATTCCTCCACTCATCGACCCCAGCGCTGCCATCAGACAAGCCCCCTCACGCGCTGCTCATCTGTGATGTTGGCACTGATGTATATCTTTCATTCAACATCAGCCATGCATTGATGGACGGGACCTCCTTGGGTCTTATGATGGACGATCTACTTCGTGGGTATCATGGAACGTTGGAAGGAGTTGGACCTTCCTATGAGCCCTACATTTCTCACGTCTACAACAAGCCCGTATCCCAGTCCCTCTCTTACTGGTCTGACACACTGGCCAACGCACGCCCTTGCCATTTCCCCGTGCTTGTGGACGCAGATGGAGATGATACGGTAAGGTCGCTAAACAAGATCATGCGCCCCGTCCCAGGCATCGAGGCCATGCGCCAACTCGGCCGAACCCACGGCGTGTCCATTGCCAACTTCTTCCAGGTGGCCTGGGCATTAGTCTTGCGTGCCTTTACGGGCTCTGACGATATCTGCTTCGGTTATCTTACTTCAGGACGCGATGTTCCTGTAGACCGTATAGACGAGATTGTCGGTCCTCTGATCAGCATGCTTGTCTCAAGTGCCGACTTCAGCATGGCTGATGGTGCCCCCTCTGCACTTGAGTTGCTACAGACAATGAATCGCACCTACATTGACAGCCTTCCCCACCAACATTGCTCGTTGGCCGACATACAGCGCGTGTTGCGGATCGGCAACAAGGGTCTGTTCAATACCGCTTTGTCGCTACAAAGGGTGACTACAGGAGACGAGACTCAAGACCAGATTGAGATCAACGTTGTCGAGGGAGATGACCCTAGCGAGGTAAGTAAACTTGAATCTACCCTCACAGATAACACGTTTAACTAACACGAGGAATAGTATAATATTACAGTGAATGTAGTCGACTATGGTGAGACTATCGATCTGCATTTCACGTACTGGTCCGATAAGATATCCGATAGCCACGCATCGGATGTTGTCGAGGCTTTGATACGTGCACTAGATGCAATCGTCCAGGATCCTCACCGCACTCTACCGGCCGTCGACATGCTGGGAGACAGCGGTCGCAAGCGCATCATGGAATGGAATGGAGATGGACAAGCGCAACCCGCTCTCAACTCGACCGTCCATGCTCTTATCGAAGCCCACGTCAAGGAGTCACCAAACAGCTGCGCTGTCACCTCGTCGTGGGAGGGCGAACTCTCTTATGCCGAACTTGATAATTACGCCACCCGGCTCTCGGTCTACTTGCGGAGCCTTGGTGTTGGACCCGAGGTGACGGTACCGCTCATCTTCACAAAGAGCATCTGGATGGTTGTCTCTATGCTTGCCGTTATGAAAGCAGGCGGCGTGTTCGTGCCTCTAGACCCAGCCCATCCACCTGAGCGCATCGCCATGATCGTCGAGCAACTTCCCAGCAGGGCTGTTGCGCTGGCATCGCCTGACCGTACCAGCCTTATCTCCAGTCTCGTTGATAATGTCGTGGCGTTGGACGCTAATGAAGCTGCCCGTATCGCCAAAGACACCGACGGAGATAACGAGCTACCATCAGATGCAGCTACGCCAGATAACGCTGTCTACATTATCTTCACATCGGGATCGACTGGCCAGCCCAAGGGAGTCGTATTGGACCACCGCGCTACTGCAACAGGTACCACAGCTCACGGGCGTGCTATGTGCTACACCAAGGACGTGAGAACGCTTCAATTCTCATCTTATGCCTTTGATGCCTGCATTACAGAGATCGTCACTACCCTCGTTTATGGAGGCTGTGTTTGCGTTCTCTCAGAGGACGAGAGGATAAACGACCTTGCCGCAGCTATTAACCGGCTGCAGGCCACCTGGATGCTGCTAACGCCCGCGGTAGCTAGTACACTCGACCCGTCCGAGGTACCTTGCATCCGGTACATCGCTCTAGGAGGAGAGTCTTCAAGCCATGCTACCAACAAGAAATGGAGCAAGGGCTGCACAGTCCTCCATGCCTATGGGCCAACGGAATGCTGTGTCATGTGCGCTTATGACGATAGGACGGGGCTTCCTACACGTCCTGAGGTCATTGGTGGCTCCGTAGGTTCCAACAATTGGGTAGTTGATCCTCGCGACCCAAGTGTTCTGATGCCCATCGGCGCCGTGGGAGAGCTCCTCGTCCAAGGCCCGATCATGGCACGCGGATATCTCAACAACCCCGACAAGACGCAAGAAGCCTTCCTGGACACTGGCCTTCCACCGGTGTCTGGACTCTCCCGTGCCTACAGGACAGGAGATCTTGTCTCCTACTGCAACGAGGGCAAGGGTAACAAACTCACTTTCGTGCGACGCAAGGACACTCAGGTCAAGGTGCGAGGCCAACGCATCGAGCTGGGCGAGATCAGCCACCAGATCAGTGCCTCCAACGACAAGGTAGCGACCCAAATGGTAACGCTAGGCTCCCGCGGTACCTTGAACGGAAAGATTGTCGCCGTCCTGACCCTTCGTGGCTTACAGACCACAGAGGATGGCGGGGATACTGAGCCTCTGCAGATTCTGGATAACCCCAAAGACATCCAAATCGCCAGGGATATCGTGGCAGAAGTCCAGAACTATATTGCCGATAAGTTACCTGGATACATGCATCCTTCAGTCATGATTGTCGTCAATCGGATGCCCATCAACTCGTCCGGCAAACTCGAAACTCGACGTGTGGCTCAGTGGATTGATGAAGTGACGGACGAGATGTACGAGCGCATCATCAAGAACCTGGCTGACACCGAGCCAGAGGCTGGATCCGAGAGCGCACAAAACGTTGTTGTACAGATCATCAGCGAGGCAGTAGCTGAGGTCATTAACCTGTCAGGCAAGGTGTCCCTGCGTCGCTCATTCATCAGCATGGGAGGTGACTCCATCACCGCTATGCAAGTCATGGCCCTCTGCCGACGACGAGGCGTCTCGCTACCTGTTCAGGACATACTCAAGAGCAACAACATCATCTGCATGGCGGCCAAGGCACAGCAGATTGGGGGTTCCTCCGTGGACTCAGCCAAGGATGAGGACGAGTTTGCACCCTTTCCCCTGTCACCCATCCAGAAACTCCATCTCACACAATTCCCTGATGGCGAGAACCACTACAATCAAAGCATGCTTCTCAAGCTGCGACGCCCTATTTCAGAGACTGTTCTTCACGAGGCTCTTTTGCAATTAGTGTGTCGTCATCCTATGCTCCGCGCCCGTTTCGACAATGACTCAACACGTGGGCAATGGACTCAGAGGGTGACCAACGACGTCCAAGGCTCGCTCTCCTACGCCACTACCAAGTTTGACACTTTGGAAGAGGCCATGGATACTATGATCGAAGCCGAGCGTGGCCTTGATATTACTGCCGGTCCACTGGTGGCAGCCCGGGTAGTCCGAGTTCAAGACTCTATGTCTATCTTCTTGGTCGCGCACCATCTTGTTATAGATCTCGTGTCCTGGCGAATAGTTTTGCAAGATCTAGAGCAACTTATCGCGGGGACTTCTTTACCTGGAACACAGATGTCGTGGTCATACCAACGATGGGCTCACAGTCTTGCGAAGTATGCCGAGGCAAACGCATCGACTGCACTCGCGCTTCCCTTTACACCAACAGAGCCAGATCTCGATTTCTGGGCAGTGAAGGAGACTTCTAATGACTTTAACAATTTGGTGCAGGGCGACTTCACTCTGGATCCTTCCCTGACCTCCGCCCTTCTTGATGCTGCAGACAAGAACCTCAAGGCCGAAGTCCTCGACGTCCTACTAGCCATGGCCGCACACACCTTCTCCTCCGTGTTCTCTGGCAGAGCAGCACCCACATTCCACACCGAGACTCATGGCCGAGACCACCCGCAAGATACGACGGCTTCAGTGCATGAAACAATCGGTTGGTTCACTGCCATTGCTCCACTTGTGCTTGACACCCCGAGCGATGAGTACATTGACTCTGTCATTCGCGTCAAGGACATGCGTCGTGCTATACCAGGCCTGGGAATTCCCTACTTCACGGCCAAGACCCTTCAGGGGTCCCAGACTCTACCGGTAGAGATTCTATTCAACTATCTCGGCCGATTCCAGCAGCTTGAGCGCGACGATGGGCTTTTTGAGTCTCTTCCAAAGTCCATGGGCCCCGTCGATGTCAATCTTTCAGCTGCCCGCCTATCAGTCATTGATATCTCTGCAGTCGTTGAGAAGGATGCCCTGACCGTGTCCTGGAACTACAGTACACAGATTCAGCATCAGGACAAGTTGTCCAAGTGGTTTGCCCTGTATGAGCAGGCATTGCATGATGTCGTCTCTGCACTACAGAAGACATCCTTGCAACTCACAAAGAGCGATGTGCCCCTTCTGCCCATCTCCCACCAACAGCTCAAGCCACTCAACGAGACACTGGCAGCCGTGTCGCGCAATGGTGTTGAGGCAGTAGAGGATGTTTATCCCACGTCTCCCATGCAGCGCGGTATCCTTCTCAGTCAGTCCAAGGATTCCTCGCAGTACGACGTCCACGCGGTCTGGGAGATTACCCCTACCAACCGCCACGACTCAGTTGACGTTTCTCGTCTCCAGCGTGCCTGGTACCGCGTCATCCAGCGACATCCTATGCTACGCACCGTTTTCATTGACAGTCTTGTGGATAACTCCCCATTCGACCAGGTTGTCCTCAACAAGTTCCGTCCCTCTATCAAGTTACTGACCTTCGATGATGATGAGGAGGATTATGACTCTATGATGGAAGAGCTTTGGGAGTCAGCGCATGGGAGCTTCGCACCAAATGCTCCTCAACACCGCCTTGCACTTTGTTCCGATACTCAAGGAAAGGTCTACGCACACTTCCAGGTCAGCCACGCCTTGATCGATGCGGGTTCCTTGCGAACTATCATCAAGGACTGGTCTCTCGCCTATGCCAGCCCTAACCTCACCATGACCCCTGGTACACCCTACTCAGCCTATATCGCCCACATCCAAAAGACGTCCCTCGATGCATCCCTACGCTTCTGGTCAGCCCAGCTCGAGGGTGCAACAGCATGCCGTCTTCCTCGACTCACTGATGGTCTTGCACCCACAGACCAAAGTGAGATCCGTCATCTTCATACCGACGTCGACTCAGGAACCCGCCTCAAGGCCCTAGCAAAGGAGCTCAACATTTCCATGGCCAGCATCTTCCAACTCGCATGGGCATTAGTGCTCCGTTCCTACACTAATCTCCATGACATTTGTTTTGGTTATGTTTCCTCAGGCAGAGACGTCGAGATTGATGGCATTGTAGACGCCGTAGGACCATTCATCAACATCCTCGTCTCCCGCATTGTCTTTGGTAGAGGAGACACAGCTGCCGCAATGCTCAAACAGCTATTCTCCACTTATCTGGACAGTCTACCGCACCAGCATGCGTCGTTGGCTGACATCACGCACGCACTCAAGATGCCTGGTGGAAAGCTATTCAACACAGCCTTTTCATTCCAGAAGATCTCTCAGTCTAACGGCAGTGCCAAGGCTCAGGACCTTCCACTCTCGTTTAGCACCATTGGGGGAGCTGATCCCACAGAGGTATGTTGACCATTGCTGACGACAAGCATCCTTTCAGAGGTAATAGAAAGCTAACACATGATAGTTTGACGTAACAATCACCGTGATCGAGAACGACTCGAGCATTGAGTTTTCCATTCAATACTCGACCTCATTCCTTTCCGAACCCCAAGCCAACAATCTCTCTCAGAGTCTCATTCAGGCTCTAGATGCTATTGAAGCCACTCCATTAGAGGCCATCGAAACTCTCGATCTTGTGCCCGCAAAGCACATGGAGCAGCTCAAGACGTGGGGCGATCGTCTCCCTCCCACTGTCGACAGACGTGTTCACGATCTATTTGACGACATGGTTCGCAGCACACCAACAGCACCTGCTATCCATGCCTGGGACGGAGAGTTCACATATGCCGAGCTAGACAGGGAATCATCACGTCTGGCTGGTCTTCTTCTCAAGCAAGGTGTCAAGCCCGATAGCTTTGTTGCTCTCTGCTTTGAGAAATCAGCCTGGGTCGCAGTTGCTTATCTCGCCATCCTCAAAGCGGGCGCTGCCTTTATGCTCTTGGACCCAGAAGCGCCCATAGAGCGTATCCAGTACATGATGGAACAGACCAAGACATCTATGGTTCTTTGTTCGCCCACATACAAGGACATGGTTGATGACTGGGACGCTACTGCCATCGTGATTAGCAAAGAGGTCATGGGTACGCTACCTGATTTCGCTGGTCCATTCCCGAATATTTCAACTTCCAGCGCCGCATACATCATCTTCACGTCTGGCACGACTGGCAAGCCCAAGGGTGCTGTTATTGAACACGGTGCATACTGCAGCAGTGCCATTGCGCAGAAGAATGCCCTGTACATCGGACCCGGGTCTCGATTTTTGCAGTTCGCTTCTTTCATGTTTGATGCCACCATGATTGAAATGGTCACGCCCCTTCTTTCAGGTGGATGTGTCTGCATACCGCGACGACAGGATATCATCAGCGCCTTACCTCGCGTGGTGAGAGAAATGGACATCAACATGGCGATTCTCACCTCTTCCTTTATACGAACCATGAGCCCAGAGGAGGTGCCTACTATCAAGAGGTTGATCCAGGGCGGAGAGCCTTTATCCCAGAAGGACATTGATATCTGGGCTGACAAAGTCATACTGGGCAACGCCTATGGTCCCAGTGAATGCTCAGTCATGGCATCTTGCCTATCTGATGTATTGAGAACATCTGAGCCGTCCAACATCGGCTTCCCCGCGGCATGCGCCCACTGGGTGACAGAGCCAGCCAACATGCATCGCCTTGTTCCTATCGGTGCCATCGGCGAGCTCCTCCTTCAAGGCCCAACACTTTCACGAGGCTATATCAACAATCCTGACAAGACCGCCGAGGCGTTTGTCACGGGGCTCAACTGGGCCACGCAAGTAGGCCGAGACCCTGACACGCGTTTCTACGCCACTGGTGACCTGGTGCGCCTTAACTCTGATGGTTCGGTTACCTTTGTCGGCCGCAAAGATACACAGATCAAGATCCATGGTCAACGAATGGAGTTGGGCGAGATCCAGCATCATTTGACAACCATTGATGAGATCCGACACTCGGTCGTCTTGAGCCCATCTGAAGGTCCCCTCCAAAAGCGACTTGTAGCTGTACTTGAGCTCGCCAACATTTCCTCTACAGCTGCCTCATCCGAAGAGATCCAGCTTATCGCGCCTTCCCTCCGCTCAAAGGCCACAGAGAGCATCCAGCGCATTCGCGACACTATCACCCAGCGTCTTCCATCCTACATGATTCCATCCACCTGGATCGTCGTACAAAGCATGCCAACCATGATATCTGGAAAGCTCAATCTTCCAGCCGTCCAATTCTGGGTCCAGAACATCAACGACGAGACTTACCAGGAGCTTCATGCAGCAGAGGCAGTCAGTGAGCTAGACTCGAGCGACTATGTCGCTATGCAAGTCAGTCGTAAACTGAGCTCGCTTCTTGTCGATGCCCCTGGTAGCACGGGTAAGCTAGAAGACTTTGTGGGCAAGGATATCGTGCCGATGCAGTGTGGCCTGGACTCTATCACAGCTATTTCATTCTCGACATGGTTGCGCAAGACGTTTGGTGTAACCATCTCGCTCGCTACCTTGCTATCTCTTGACACGAGTATTCAGACACTTGCCGTGACCATCAAGGCTGATATGGCCAAGGTCGGACCCTCAGGTCCATCCAATGTCCAGTCTATCACGGAATCAACATCCACAACAAAGGCGGCCGTCGACCTACACTCAGAGTTTCAACACTACGATCAGATATTGTCCCAGCTACCAGTATCTGAGATCCCGAATACTGGCGTTGTTAAAATTCCGTCCAACTTCCTTGTTACAGGCTCAACTGGTTTCCTCGGCAGCCAAATTGTCAGGCAACTCATCCTCCGGCCTAACATCAACAAAGTATTCTGCCTCGTCCGCGCTGAAGACGACACCCAGGCTCAAGAGCGAATGATGGAGGTCGCCCGCAAGGGACAATGGTGGCAACCCGAACTTTCTGATCGTATCGAAGCATGGAGCGGCGACCTGGCCAAACCGCATCTTGGACTCGATGACACACGCTGGGCATCTGTAGTCGGCGGTTCCATTGATGCCATCATCCACAACGGCGCTATGGTCCACTGGCATCTTGGCTATCGTGACCTCAAGGACGCCAATGTAGGCAGCACGTTTGACCTTCTGTCAGCTTTGTCCAAAGCCCCGTCGCCCCCGCGCTTCGCCTACGTGACGGGCGGTTACTTCCCCGATGAGGACAGAACGGACAATGAGGTCTTGGACCTATTGCAAGGTGGCGATGGTTACTCGCAGACAAAGTTCCTCTCCGAAGCGCTCGTCCGCTCTCATGGGCAGCGACTACGTCAACATTCGGCAACATTCCCTATGCCCGTCGTCATTCAACCAGGCCTCGTTATTGGCGACGCAGACCATGGAGTTTCCAACCTTGATGATTTCCTGTGGCGAGTTGTAGCTTCTTCTCTCCGCATTGGCGCGTACAATGTCGACGAGTTCAATGACCCCAACGCCTGGCTGCTGGTCGCTGGCAGTGATCAGATCGCTACGTCTGCCGTGGATGCTTGTATGACAACAGTCTCTACCTCGACAACAACAATCCCGCCATCTATTCGTTTCGTTGATGGCGTCCCTGTCAAAGAACTCTGGAACCTACTTATGGATGAATTCGACTTCTCTCTTCGCCCCATGTCTGGCCCAGAATGGCTTCAAGCTCTTGAGAATGATATGGATAGCGAAGGTCCTAGTCATCCGCTCTTCCCTGTCTTCGAGTTTCTCCAACTGAAACAAGGAGCTGTCGGCACGCTCAAGCCCACGAACGGGGTCTCTATTTGTCCCCAGGTTGAGACCCTATATCGTCTCAGGCAAAGTGTTGACTACCTCAACAACATTGGATTCTTTGCTTCATCAGACTCAGTTTCTCCCTTTGCCTCTAAGGCTGCTTTCAGACGTACTGGCTTGAGACCTGCTAAAACGGCACATTTTTAAGAATTGTTGGTATATAGTTAGCTGTAGTGTTTTCATTTTTATATTATACATCTTAGGTTAGAGAATAAGATCGTTACTTCCATCCTTCTTCCTTCGCACATTGACCGTGTTCGCATTGATCCCTCGGTTCAGATTGTCAAGCCTAACATCTCCAAGGCCAAGATTGAAACGTGGGCTATATCGCAGACTGCTAGTTACCTGAGCGGTGATCTGAACATCTACGACTCTATGCCAGGTGCGACGTTTCTGGAAGTTGAGGGTCTCGCTGTCAGCATGCCCGGAGCTGCAGAAGGTTCCAGTGACCGGTCCATGTTTTCCAGGACCATCTGGGGTAATGATGTATCGCTCGGACTTCTTGACCCCGAGCGAAATGTGACTCGTTGAGCGCGTGTCCATGTTTTATGTCAAGCGTATCGTCGACGAGATCCCGCCCTCTGGAAGAGCATAGTTCATCTGGTATCACAAATGCATGTTTGAGGTATTTGGAGAACACATGCGTGTTGTTGCGGCTGGGGAGCACTCCATCATTAAACCTGACTGACTCAACGACGATTTCTCTGTTCTATCTACAATCGACGCTGAGTACGCAGAGGATATTGACATCAAGCTGCTCCACGCCGTCGGAGGTCATTTCGCTGAAGTTGTACGCGGCAACGAGCAACTCCTCGAGGTGATGACCAAGGATGACATGCTAAACCGTTTCTACATGGAGGGCTACGCTAGTATCCCAACCAACAAGTTTTTCGGCGATATCATGAAGCAACTCACCTTCAAGTACCCGCGCGCCAAGGTGCTTGAGATTGGCGCTGGTACTGGTGGCACATCTTGGAGTATCCTCAACGCAATTGAGGATGCCTACGACTCCTACACCTACACGGATATCTCGCCCGGTTTCTTTCCTAACGTGGCTATGGTGTCTGTGGTCGGACCTTCTATCCTCTTTTACAATGCCGATGAAACATTTGCCCATGTCGTCACGTCGGAGTTGGAAGCGATACAACTCCAGCGTCAATTTGCTACATCAATGACCGGTGCACCTGCAGAATGGATCAAAGTACATCCTCTTGCTTAACATCGCGCCATGCAACGAGCAATTCCCCACGATACCACGATCTTCATAGATTGCTCTGGTAGTACCAATTACCAAGCCTCTACCTTCATCGCTTCTCTTCCAGCTACCTGCAGAACGTATTGCCTAGGCTCATGGCTTGTGTCTACCGCTCTTAAGACTTCCAATATCACTACCGCCACCTTCCTTAGCCAATGTCTTGCGGCAGCTTCTACGTATCGCGTCACTAAGCCCGAAATAATTGAAGCCTCCACTGTCGCTAGTTCAAATGCCAGCATTATTAGCTTTAGGACATTCATTACGGATTGGACCAGCAGGTTCGCCCTGCCGCTTACTGTCAAGCCTCTTGAAGCGTAAACACTCTTCAAGTCTGATAGGACATACCTGATAGCTGGTATGGCTGGTGGTTTAGGTCTTTCTATCTACTAGATAGTGGGCTCTTCGCGACGGTGCAAAGCCTATGGTCATTGTTGAACCGGCGCTTTAAGACCTAAAAGGTCACTGTAACTATAACGCTTAGCGCGCTATATCTTTTGGTACAGTGGCTTACGGTTTGACGTTTATCACCAGCCGCAATCCCCAACACCCTTGCAGCCAAGGTACTAAGCACACACACCACCTAGACAGTATCTTCCATGACACTGAACTGGACTTCTTCACTTGTCTGGGTTCCGTGGCTTTAGTCATTGGTAATGTCGGACAGTCAAACTACCACGCAGCCAATTTCTTCATGGACAGTCTCATCAACCAACGTTGTACCCACGGTCTCGCAGCTTCCATCATCCACATCGCCTATGTCACAGACGTCGGCTATGTCACACGCGAGGAGCGCGACCACCACCTTGACTCTCACTTCCGCAAGGTTCGTCTCATGCCCACTTCAGAAACGGACATGCACCATGCTTTTACGGAGGCTATCCGTGGTGGTAAGCCAGACAGTATCACTGGGAGCCACGACATCATCATGGGTATTGAGCCATTGACTGAGCCTGTTTCACTGGATCAGCAGCCACTTTGGATGAAGGATCCTCGTTTCGGACATTTTGCGCCTCTTACCTCTGTTCATTTCCAGTAGGAGAATGGTACAGTTGCCACTGCTGGTAACATCAGGCAATTCGTCGAGGATGGTAATGACAACGACCAAGCTGTCGCAGCATCGATGCGGACGACGAGATGAAGCGCCTTTCCAATCGGTCTTGGGATCTCGAACGAGGAGATACATTCGAGCTTGTCTTGATGAGTCGCGACTGTGACAACCATGAGCTATTCATTGCTTATCATCACATTCTCATGGATCTTGTTGGTCCGGGTATCATCATGCGCGACCTGAATACTTCCTACCAGATGAAGCTCCTTGATCGCAGCGTCGATAGTGTCGCTGTACATGACGAGACTCGAGTCGCTCATGCTATTGAAGTGGGATGTGGACCTGTGGTTAAGTTTGGACAAGAGACCGTTCTTCAAAGAAGCTCTCTCGGCTTCGATTTGTCTCTCATCCACATCTTTTGCGCCCTCGCCAACGGCGGTCGTCTCATCATCGCACCCTCAGATCTTCGACGAGACCCTACCGCACTATCCGACCTTCTGAGCAGAGAGCAAGTCACACTGACTATTGCGACTTCATCCGAGTACCTCGCTTAGTTCCGATACGGGTACACTTCTCTCGTTGAGAACCGAGGATGGAAGCATGCTTGTATGGGTGGTGAGCAGGTGACTCGTCAATAGAAGAATGAGTTCGCTCGTCTTGGTCACGAAGGACTGCAAATTACCAATTACTACGGACCGACCGAGATTACTGCTGCAGCAACTTTCCAGACCATTCGCGCAAGAGGCTGGCATAATGATTATTAAAGAGAAAAATCAGGGCTTCATAATGATACAGAAATAGATTTAATTGTCCTTCATTTATTACGACATTTAATTGATTGAAGTTATCACGGTCCAAGTGGTTGAGTTGCTGTAGGGTGGCGTGTCCACAGACCTTTGATCAGTAATTTTACCTCTCGCTCCACTCTACAAGGTTGTTGCTAGAATCTCGGAGTCAGCAATCAATCGCGCACGAGGTCAACGAGGAGACGTCGCTTCCGTCTAGTTCAAGCATCATTCCAGTGGTGTCAAGATTCCTGCTAACAAGCTGCGTGAGCATCTTGAGGGATCCTACGGTGTGGAGTTCGAAGAGCTTGATCTGAGACAGTGGATGGATCGTGCGGCTGAAGCTGGGATGGATCCACTCATATGGAGGGCATTGACGAGAGTGATGCCCCGATGGTGTTTCCTTACATGGGCAAATCCAGCTAGCAAGACTAGTGGTATTTGGTGGCTGCTTTGGTTCGACTATGGATGAACCGGTTTTGCTCTGTTTCTTACTTGCGTCTGCAGCTAGAGTGTTTTGGTTCTCACAGGAGTTTGGAGATATTGGATATATACTCATGTTTTCTTGTTAACGTTGTATCTTGCAATTTGTTCTCAATTTGTTCCTACATACCATAATATTCGAAATCAGGCTATACCCCATATGCCCGTCACCCTTTGATATCTCGATTAAGACGAAACCTCCTTACACAACAACCCTTGAATGAACCGCATCCATAAATACTTCATAAGCGGCAGCGTCTCTCACAACAGTACCTTCTTCAGGTGCCCAACACTCGTTGGAATTCCCTCGACGAACCCATGGCCAATGTGGATTATGACACATTCTCCCAATGTCAAATTCGATATACTTCATCTGAAAACGTCGATTTTGATTAAACTCGATACTGGTCAGTTGTCCTTTTAAACTCGATGCTTGTTTCAGACGCGAGTAAGTCGGAGGCCCTGAAGGACATGGGCTTGCCAGCTCTTCTTGAAGATCATACCAGATCTGATGACGCTGTGATTCATTTTGAACATTGAGCTTCCTCCTGAAGGTTTTGTTTCGACTGTTCTGGTATGTACTTTTTCCCATATGAAAGACCTTGAGGTTATTCAATGACCCCGCCCACTGCGAGAAGACATCATGCCATCGAATTGGATAGTTGTGAGTTTCGCAGTCTCCGGTCATGCCCAGCACTGACTCCTGAAGAGGATAGCCAGGATCAGATGTGTCGAAAGGACCGATATGGGTAGCTTCGTAAAGGATAGGACAATCATGAAGATAAAGCTCCTCTAATCCTCCACTACCATTTCCATTTCCAATAGATGCGAACCAGTCAATCTGCCACTGATGGCTAAAGACATATCGTCCAAGAGAAAGAGCCTTCAACTGAGGCAATTCAAAGCGACGAAAGTCCATCTTGGGACACCATCCCCAGAATTCTTTATAATTCAGAGTTAGAATCTGCAGATTCCCGGCGATATCTGGAGCGAGCCATGAGACATGCAAGTTGTTGAAAAACTTGTACTTCCCTGGGCTGAATGGCGAAGAAGCAACGGGGTGAAGGATATTTATTCGTGGCTCAACATGGAGTCTGATATCCCTAAGACTAGGCATTGACATAATCTTCAAGAAAGCTTCTGAAGTGTTAAGTCGGTCATCATGCTGATCTGGTAAATTGGTGACGATGAGTTGTTGGAGAGGTATAGCTGGCTGGGAAAAATCCGCGAGATCAATAAGATAGGATTTGCCTTCCGAATGATCCTGGATCTTGTCGTCGTGAAACACAGCATCTGGGTCGATCATATGTCGAGGATCTGTATTTCCCATCCCCGCGATCCAATAAAATATAGTATCCAGCATATCTTGCCGATGCTGCATCGCGAGATAGCTATCTTGATTGCGTCTGCACAACTGGGAGTATGCACGGAACCGGACACGAAGAGAGATTAACCTGCTGAAGAAACGAAGAAGTGGGAGTGTGTTGAGAAAGCTTTGACGGCTGCGATCATTCTTGAACCCCCCAAGGTAATCTGCGTTGTCATATAGTACCAATTCCCGAACTTGGTGACGAAGTTTGCATGATTTGACGATTTCGCAAAGTCTTCTAGGCGAGGATTCTCGATGTACCTCGATGTATATGGTCTTGTAGCATTCATGTAGCGCAATGATGCCAAGATCGGAGCAAACAAGTCTCAAGTTGACGAGGTCTGATTTGGGGAGAAATGAGCAGATGCGATACCATACTTCAGGTGGAAGGTGTATGTCATCTGAACTATTTGCTTCGTTTTCCAACGTTAGAGACATGGTGATCTACAACGGAGAGTTGAACTCCAGAGTTCTTTACCCATTGTCGCAGCGCGATTTATGCAGCGGCAATGTGGAAGCCTGATGAGGTAGAATAAGCAGAAGAGAATCAGATCATGATTATCTCATCCTGTGTAACCTGGATATCCACTCATGATGCGACTTGGCAAGTCAGTTATATCCCAGCCGTATATAAACAACTGTTATATACAGTGAGATTTTAGTAAAAAATTAAATTCTGTGCCTTTGGTCTCGAACACATTTGAATGGTCCCTGAGGTATGACTGCATCGGTAATTCATGCACCTTGAATATCCGGCGGGGTTGGCCTCAGGGTATCAGAAAAGTTGGCCAGTACAGCATAACAGACGAAATTAATAGGTCAGCTTATGCTACTTAGACTGTGCTCTTTAGGGTGTTTGTTTTTGTACACTAAAACTAAAGAGGTTAACTTTTCTGCTGCCGACTAGGTTGGATAACATGGGTGATGCAGGGACTAGAATTATGCTGCAAGGGGTCAAGAGGTATAAAATGGCAGGTGAAAGGCGTCACGATGTATTTTTTAGGATTCAATCATCAGTTGAATCATACTGCTGAGACCTTCTGCATCCATCATGCAAATCTACGCTTGGCTTATATCAGCCTTGGTGACGGCTGCTTCTGCTACCGAGACATATGACTATGTGAGTTTCTTCCCAGGTCCCGTTACAATACGACTACTAATCTCATTGTAGATTATTGTCGGAGGTGGTACTGCAGGAGGAGCCCTAGCAACTCGCCTTAGCCTCGGCCTTCCCAAGTCCAAGATCCTTCTTCTAGAAGCAGGCCCCTCAGCTCTCGACGATGTACGAATTAACATACCGGGAATGCGCGGTTCAATCTTGGGATCATCACTTGATTGGAACTTTAGCTCCATCGCCCAACCTGGACTTAATGGGCGATCTATCAGTGTGAACCGCGGTAAAGTTCTCGGTGGATCATCCGCCATGAACTTCTTGTGCTATGACCGTGCTGCGTCTGCCGAATACGATGCATGGAGCGAGCTTGGAAGTCCCGGCTGGAACTGGGAAACTATGATCCATGGGATGAAAAAGTCCGAGAACTTTACGGGTAACGACGGGGACGTCCATGGCCGCTCTGGCCCCATCAGCTCTACTTACAATCGTATTGTCCCTGATGTTTTGAAGCCGTGGCAGTCTACCGTCAACAAATTGGGCGTCCCTACCAATGACGGAGGCTCGCTGGGAGGAAAGCCTAATGGTGTCATGTTTCAGCCCACCAACATTGACGTGGCCAACTACACCCGGTCCTACAGCGCCAACAGCTACCTGCCCAAGGCTGGGTCTAACCTCAAGGTCAAGACCAATGTCCACGTTGCCAACGTTATTTTTTCTTCTGACAAGAGCAAGGGCTTGACTGCCACGGGCGTCGCTCTTCAAGACGGCTCTACGATCAAGGCCAGAAAAGAGGTTATCCTCTCGGCAGGCTCTATCCAGAGTCCAGGTCTCCTTGAGATGTCCGGCATTGGCCAAACATCTGTCCTCGCCAATGCTGGAATAAAAAAGATTCTCAATCTCCCAGGCGTCGGCGAAAACTACCAAGACCATCTCCGAACTTCAAACACATATATACTCAAGGAAGGCTATGAGTCCTTTGATCCATTCATTTTCGATGCACAAGGCACCGCGGCCACAGAGCAGTTCAACCTGTGGCTTGAGAACAAGAAATCGTGGTACGACTACACCAGCAGCGCCTACGCGTTTCTCAACTGGGCTCAAGTTAGCGATAAAGTGCAGAAGGATATCACTAAACTTGCAAAAGACGGATTTGCCAAGAATGGCACTGTCGTGGACAAGAAGAAGCTTGAGTACCTGAAGAACCCTTCTATTCCCCAACTGGAGCTTCTTCTTGAAGCCAACTATGTGGGCGCTCAAGGCTATCCCGCCGCTGGAGGTAGTTTCATCACCATCTTCTCCACAGTAATGCATCCCATGAGCCGTGGCAGCGTTCACATCAACGGAAAGGATCTAGAGGGCAAGCCAATTATCGACCTCAACTATCTTAACAATGAGCACGATATACAAGCACTCATTGAAGGTGCTAAGTATGCCCGCAAAGTCGCATTCACAGAGCCTCTGCGATCTGTATGGGCTGCTGAATTTGAACCAGGTCTAGGGACGAGGACAGATAAGCAGTTACGTGACTGGGTCGTCAAGACAGTCAACAGCTTCTATCACCCTATCGGTACCTGCGCGATGCTTCCTAAGAAGGACGGTGGTGTCGTTGATTCGAATCTGAAGGTTTATGGTACGAAGAACTTGCGTGTCGTGGATGCTAGTATCATCCCGGTTCAGCTTTCAGGACACATTCAGACGGCTGTGTATGGAATCGCCGAAACAGCTGCGCAAAAGATTATTGATGCGGAAAAGAAGTCGGATAAGAGTTTGTAGAATAGACGACTCAATTAGCTCAAGCCTGAGTATTAAACAACAATCCCACTAAGTTAGTGGGCTAGTCTTGGTTGACACTTATACCGTAATTCTTAAACTTGCCACAACGTCCGTTGCTGAATATGATATCGGATCCCGAGTCCAGCTCTTGAAATGTCATGTAGCCTCCGACCTCGTCTTGACCACCATTGAGGCAGATATCACTATCCTTGGGAACATAAATGATGCAAACACCATCCTCGATATATGAGCCGACACCAAGAGGGTTGGACGCACATGCTATACAGCATGGTTTTCCAGTATAGCCAACCCCTATCTGGATGGGGTTAAAATCGCCTGAATACGGCAACCTAATGTATCCAGGCCTTATTCCCCCGTTCGCGGTAACTAGAATGTTGTCATCAGAGCACATGTCATAGGCTGTAGCTGTAGGAATGAGACTCTCGACAGTGGCTTTGGTAAGGAATCGTCAGTACTAGGCGCAAATAAATAGAATTCAAAACAAAGCTTACCAGTTTCAGGAATAGTGCTAGTTGAGGTGACGTCTTGAACGATTGTTGTCACAGAGAGATACACAATCTCGGTTGCGGTTATCCTGGCATTTGGGTAATCCGTGACTGTGATAGTTGTGGGAACAGTGGAAGTTTTAGTTTTGGTAGCAGCTTTGAGCGTGATCTTGTGCCCTTGGACCGTCGTGGTAACCGTCTTGGTAGAGTATTTGGGTATCTCTCTCACGCAACGAACGCTTTGTGGCAGTTGATTACTTGTTAGTGCCTTGACATCAACGAATCCATCGTTCTTTTCGGCACGTTTTCTAGGTCTCCAATCAGGATCTCCCTTGATAGCTATCCACAAAGGAGGTCGAGTGATGGTCGTGGTGATGAATTTAGTTGTAATAGAACCGGTGGTTGACATCTCAATCTTCCAAGAGGTTCTGACGTCGATGGAGGTAGACAGGTCAACTAAAGCATGAAAAATTAACTTAAGTTCAAAGCATAGACAAAGCATTATGTGGCTTACCTGCCGTGGTTGTAGTAGATATGAGCCCGAAGTTCGTAGTGGTTGATTTGACAGTTGAGGTCTCGACGGTAGTTGTAGTCTTGGTAGGTGGGACAACAACGACATTGACCTTGCGAATAATCTTCTTGACGATAGTGATATTCTTTTTCACTGTGCCTGTAGACGTTGGGACATTCTTTACTGTTTTTGATCCAATAATGGTAGAACAGGTCGACTCTGGCTTGTCTGGCCCAGCGAGTGCCTATGCGCCTAACGCAAGGAACAAGAGACAGGACTTAAGAGCGAGCATTGACGCTGAAATTTGACAGAGGAAGTGCGGCTTTAAAGAACTTGATCATACAGGCGGTATACATTTAAATGTTTCTTCAAGGTCGGTGAAAAGAAAATAAAAGAGGCTTGTCGCCAAGGGAATCTAGATGTTAACCATATCGATAGATCCATCATGTATTTGGGAGCTATTGAACTGACTTGGCCTAACAGGCTTACCCAAGTGGATCATGCCAGGGATATAGAGGCTGAACCAACATGCCTATGCAGAAAGGCCATGGGCTGATGGTCTTGGAGTGTCTGTGGCTTGACAGTTTCAGCTCAGCTACTGATTCAGGAGGTCAATTTATTATTATTAGCTTGGTCTAGATTTCTGGCTGCAAGGTGTAGTCTTTGTGGTTGAGTCGGTTATGTCGTATATCAAGAACAAAATATATAAAGTCGACCTCATCTATCATAGATCAGCATCACTCGAGTCGTCGAAAATAGGAAAACCAAGACTGGAGCTGCCATTGTGACCACTCAAATATGGCTTGAGCTTACTCAAAGACTTGACCTCAGTACAAAATTCGACACCCGCTGGCTCAAAAAGGGACCGCAAGCTAGATACCGTAGTCGAACGTTTCCTCAAGTTACATGCTACGTGTTTGAGAAAAGGGAAGTGATCCGGACTCCGGGATTTTGAATCTGCCAATGCAAATAGCGCTTCCTTAACTCGGCACTGTCGTCTGAAATTCTCCCGATGAATCACTAAAGAGACGATTGAACGGGGGAGAAGTCGAACCAAAACTTCATGCTCCATGTTCTCCTCTACTAGCGGAATCCAGCCAAAAAGTTGGATTGCGTTGATAAAAACGTGTTGAAGAGTACTGAAATCTTTGAGGTTCACGTCCAATGGAATCTTCTTCGTGCGATGTTGGCGGTTTGTGAGATCAAGATGCAGTGTTCGTAGAGTGCTCTTGTGTTTCTGTAGGATCTGAATGACGTCGGACGGTTGGAAGTGAAGATCGCGAAGCATATGTGGAGGAGCAGGAATGTAGTTATCGTAGTCTTCGAACTGCATACTATTAGCATCATTGACACTAGGCAGGATTCTTGCAGTACTCACCCCACAACGGGGAGATTCATGAACCCTCTTGTAAGCCTCAAACTCAAAGGCAACTAACCCTCCCGTACATGCGTCTAGAAGTCGACGAAGAGTATTGGCCGATAAGTAATCATTCGTGATTCTCAATGTTTTGAGGTGCGGGAGTTCTGTATCCCATGAGCTCAAGTCTCCCGAATAATCATGGAGGTTTAAAGTTCGAAGACTTGGAGCAAGCTCGATAAGAGAGTTGGCAGCAATACCAAGATCAAGCGTTTTCAGTGGGAGGTTGATGACTCCTAAAGACCGGAGGGAAGACTCAGGAAGCCCATTTGTTGGCCATGTACGATTGCCTTGAATGCTGAAGTATTGTACGGCATGCGTTTGGGCAATTAACATGGCGATGAGCTCGGAATTCAGCCAGCGCCAAGCAGGTGCAGGAGCATCGTCCATTGCCCGCCGTAGACGCCGCTCCTGCTTTTCTGTCAAATCCCGACTTTCTTCAAGATATGTGCTAATAAAGATAGAATAGACCTCAGGCCAATCCTGAGCCTCACTTGCTAGTATCTTTGACGCTCTTCGTTTCCAAACGGCCGGAAGGTCGATTTTTAGAGCCCGAGCCGCTTCAAGCAGAGTAGCTCGCTTTCCCTCGTTGTTGGACGTGAAAAGACAGGTATTGATGTAGACGACCTTAACTTGACGGCAAAGGTCAGGACGGCGAGCCAAGGTTCGCATAAATGAAATAAGGCGGCCTTCCCAGTCATACAGTTCAGATTTCCAGGAATCGCCGTAACCCAAGACGAATTCGTGATATAAAATCGGCTGGGCAATACCTCTGAGACTTTTGGAAGCTAAGCAAACGGCGAAGAGTGTATCTCTGTCGATGGAATACCAAGATTTCGCATCAGGCTGCTGTTCTTCACGACAAGGTTTGATTGCGCGTAGTGGTCGCTCATCCCAGGACTCGTTATAGTGGTCTTGGCAATGGAGACAGAAATGACTAAAAATATTGAATAGTATCTCATTGGGAAGACGCGTTGTTGATGAAGGTTCCATGGTGTCTTTCGTGTCTTGTCCTGGACACAAGTGTGAAGAAGAGGAGAGAGTTTATTTTGTTTCAGCTGTTGGTTGGCTCACCACGTGAGAGTCAACAGCTACTACACGTAATACCAGCTTAAGCCAATCATGACACTACTGTTTCAAATGTTTTGAGTTTCATTAAAAAGGGTGATACTGAATATCACGGTCCATCCAGAACCTCTTCCCAATACACCTATCCACTGCGTATCACTCATGCTTTCAGACCAGAAAATTTGGTCAAATGTCCCAGATACCAAGCCTAGTCAACCGTTAGCTAATTCTTCTTGACGCCTCTAAAAAGCAAGACACTCACATTATCCATGTGGACATTCAAAGCCATGGCCCCAACCTGTGTAACGATCCACAGTGCTCCGACTTTCCGATGATGGAAAGTGGCACTTTTGTCATCGACCTCAAGAGATATGAGTTTAAGAGGGAAAATCATTTCTGCAACAATAATGAAATTGATTACGACAGTGGATATAAAAAAATAGTTCATTAAATGCTTTTTTGTGTTGTGATTATCTCTAAAATCCAAGTATCTATGTCTACGCTTCTTATGCTTTCATCAACTATTAAACTCCATGATAAACCTTGGTAACAATTCCAAGCTCCATATCATTCGGCGTCTTGTCTCCTTCCAAGCTACTATGTGAAACAGCCTCTCTTAAAAATTCCGGTCGTCCCCCGGGTGGTGAAGACGTCCTCTGATCGTCCTTATCCTTGACCTCCTCAGTCGTGATATTAATCGTAACCTCATTCTTCTGGTAAATCTTTAAGGGAATTCCATTCCCGTTGATTTCCTCTTGGCTGTCGTTCAAGCTCATACCGGGCTCGACGTAAGTAGGTCGCTTTGGTCTTCGATCCATGCTGCTGAGGTTGCCGTATGTAGATCGGAACCGAGATGTTCCGCCTTCTCCGGTACGCTGGTTGGATGATTTGCCGTAGCGTGCACTGAATGATCCGAGTCGGAAGATGCGTTGGAGAAGAGTCCAGGTGAGAGGTAGATTGGCTGCAATGACAGCGGTTGAGACTTCACGAATGTACCAGTATGACCAATCTATACCGTAGGGGTCGCCGAGACTGTAGATTTTGGACATGGTAGCTGCCAGGATCTATATCATGTTAGAATTGATAAGTGATAGTTGAGATGGTAATTATACTGACAGTGAAGATACCCAAGGCAAAGACACCGCAGAGGATGATCTTTCGCTTCAGCGGTAGTTGAGACTGCAAAAAGACTGGCATTGGGAGGATGATGATCATGACATCGGAGGAGATGTTGACAACAGCGTTGGTAATCATATGATTCGTTTCGGCTGAGCAGTTCACTGTACTCATGTTAGTCCCATTCTCTACATTTTTCGTCGGACACTTACAGTCATCTGGAGGAACCTGCCAGTAGTGGTTGAAAGGTCGACACCAAGCAGCAAACCACAAGATCTGCATCACCACGAATCCAACGATGACATATCCAGCGACAAGCTTGACCAAGAAGTTTTGTTTCAAACTCAGCCTGATAATAGTTAGCCCTTGTAGTTTGGCAACCTTGATGGAGAAACTCACGTAAGTCGACTGTACATGAATAGCAAACATCCCTTGACACCCCAGAGGGTAATCATCTGCATGTGTTCGGTGACTAGAACCAATTTCGATCCGTATTCGCGTAGCTTGATGTCTTCGGGTGTGAGTTTTATGTTAAGGGCTGGGTCGATGAGGTTGGTTGGTGTGTGACCGAGGACGCTGACGACTGCGAGGAGGGCGGTATACGTGATCTACGACAATTAGAATTTTTTGAGCTGAGAGAGAAGAGAAGAACTTACCATTGTCAGTGCCATTAGATAGTCATCTGCCAACAATCCTTTGAATGATCCCAACAACATGCGACGCGAAGTCCTATAACTAATTAGTACCTGATCAACCTCAAGCTTGGCTTATACATACATTCTGAAAATGACGACGACGAGCGTCAGGGAGTACCAAATCCACATCTCGGTATCAAGTTTCGCCATGGTTGCAACTTTCGGTATACGAGATACTTAGTGATAGAACGGGTCTTGACCCAATCAAGCGAAAAACAAGCTCATAAACGACAGAAACCATAAAAAGAAAGAAAAAGAAAGTAGAGAGAGATCTGCAGGTCCAGGTCAGGGATGGTGGGCAGGACACCTGCATTAAGTGTCGCTCAGTGATGCACACCAGCAGGGTCTACCACGTGGGAAAAACGGAAAACTGGGACCCTGAATCAGCCTCTCTCAGCCCGGTCCAATGTCGGAACTGTGAAAGTCCTGGCTGGTCCCCCGATGCTATTGACCATATGGTCGTTGCGACATAAGGTTTGCTAGCGGCATGCCGAGTCAGACCTTACCGAAGTGTCAGAGAGCTTCTCTGCCCAACGACATTCGAAGGACGGTTGACTAGGAGGATTAGCCGAGGAGTCCGGTATCACTGGGCAAGCCACATTTACCAGGAGTCAACGTTCGGTTCTGTCTAGACTTGCGGACCAGATGCCTGTTTGAGAAGATTCCTGATAAAGAAATGCATTTAGTGCAATTAGAAGAGCTTCAATATTTACATGGTTGGAGTACTCAGGTAATGGATGATTGGCGTGGTATTAGCGAACGGGGCCATGCTTAAGGTTACTGTACCCAGCTGAAGATCCAAAGACTTGACCCTCGTTGCGACGTCGGAAGACGATTACCGGGGAACAACAGAGTTTTGATCCACCATGATGTGTCAATTGGTGCTAAGAATAATAATTAAAACACGTAGTTATTGGCCAAGACAGGTTCATCAGAGCGATACCAGACACTAGTTTTTTTCCATTGTCTGTCACCTTCGAGAAAAGGGGGTTGACTATTGCTACTGTGGCTTATCGGCGACCTACCTATTCGAGGCACATCAAACAATCGATGGCGTCTTTAATGTTACAAGTTGTACGATAATGCATGTGAACAAAGACAGAAAAGCCATGTGATGGTCAACCCCTGATGTCCCGGCCATGTGGTTCAGATCTGGACGATGAACCGTCGCTATTGCGCCCGCGAAAGAAATCTAGAAGGGCCTGACGAACGGTTTTTATCTAGGAATTATTTCCGTCCTCTTTGTTTCATACCTATTGAGACATCAGGTCTTGTTCAGTCCCCTTTTTTCTTTCTTCAGCCCCAGACAAGGGGGTAAGAAGAACAGGCAAAGCTTTTCCGGTTTGTATCCGCAAGATTGCAAATCTGAGCGGATACAATTGTCAAAGCTGGTTAGTAACCGATTGGTTAACTAATAAGACTGCGTCATTTTCTTTCTAATCGGCAAGAAAGAAAAAAACATGTCAAATCTCAGGATGCGACATCGGACGACGAGCTAATGCACGCGAGAGTAACCTCGATCCATGGCGTGATCCATCGCGTTTACGAGTCATGTTGATTTCCGTGCAATGTCCTCAGGGTACCAGAAAAATTGGCCGCTGGAAGCATAAGAGACGAAATTAGTAGATCAGCTTATGCTACTTAAACTATGGTCTTTAGGCTATTTATTTTTGTAACCTAAGACTTTGGAGGTCAACTTTTCTGCTACCCAGTAGAATATCCAAATCAGCGATAAAGAACAAGTTTCCTGCACAAAAGAATAGGATGAAACAGTCATAGAAAATAATCAGCAGTTGTCTGCTTACTCTGCATATTATCAAGTGAGCAAGGGTTGTGAACTGGTCGGATTCGGTTAACAAACCAGGCTGCTGATAAGACTACCACGCACCACAGAGCTGAGACCTCGGTATCCAAGTCGATTGAATTCATCCACTACCTAAACATTGTCTTTACCGGCCACATTGTTAATATACAATGATTGAACCGTTACCGTGACCCAAGAAGATTTGAAGATTGTGCAGGTATCCCACTATCCATCGGGTACCAACGCAAACAACGGAACTGGCGGCGCCGACGACTGGATATCGGACACGCATACAACTCCTTATCGTGCCGTGAGAATACAAGATACTATATATAGCTGGCATGCATAGAAGCTGCAGGTCAGATCGTTTCATAGTACATCAACAACGATAAGCTACCACGACATACCAGCCCAAGCCTCTCCCGTTTGCCAAGATCTTAGATAGCACACATCCAGGATCTAGTCTGTATCTTTCACATGTTCACCTTTGGAGAGTCTCTAACAAGACCAAACACATACGGTTTAACATTCAAAAACTGGTTTCGACAAAGATTGCCAAAATGTAAAGTCGGTATGTTATTATATACAACTCTAATTAAAATTCCCCATCTAAGCGACAATCTCAATCCGTCTCTTATTCCACTGGTGAGTCAAAGCCTTGGCCTTGGGCTGTCTCTTCACCTCATCGTACAACCTCGCAGTAAGATACTTGTAGATCCAGACAGAAGCACCGTTGTACACGATACTATGGTCACTGTCTGTGAAAGCAAACATCTTCATCTTCTCAGGCGACACACCGGATCCCACGAGGAGATCAATCATCGCAGCGGCGTGTTGGTAGTGTACGTTGTCGTCACCTGTGCCGTGAAGGACACTGAATTGGCCGGCGATGTTTTTGAAACCAGATACATCATGCACGGCCGTCTCGAGGTATCCCTTCTCGTTCTTGTCCAATGTCTTCATGTAGCGCTCAGTGTACATGGAGTCGTAGAAGCGCCAGTCTGACACAGGGGCGGTGATGAGACCAAAGCTAAAGACGCCAGAATCGGCTTCAATGGTCTTGGCTGTGAGATAACCGCCGTATGACCATCCCCACATACCAATCTTCTCGGCGTTGACATAATCAAACATGGACGTAAGCTGCTCAGCGGCCCAGATCTGATCAAGGGGCTCAAGCTTGCCGAGCTGAGAAGTCACCATGGAGCGGTACTTGCGACCACGCATAGCAGTTCCTCGGTTATCAACAGTGTAGACAACGTACTGGAGCTCAGGGTCTGACGAGATGTACTGCTTCCAGCCAAGAGCCTGGAAAGACTTGGCGACGCGCTGAGAGTTGGGACCACCGTAGGGTGTGAAGAGAACGGGGTACTTGTGGGATGCGTTGAAGTTGGGAGGCAGCTGCTGCATGACGTTCAAGGTGTAGCCATCAGGGTGCTCAAGCTCAAAGTAGGTAATGTTGGGCAGGTTGTACTGGGTGATGTTCTTGTAGAACTGCTTGTTGTCTACGAGAGTGCGAACAGGCTTGCTGGTAGAGTTGGAAGTGTAAAGTTCTTGGTAAGGAACATCGGGGCCCTGGTAGTGGAGGATGTAGTAACCGCCGCTGGAGGAGAAAGACGCGCTCCAGTAACCGGGGACGGAATCGTCAACAAGAGGAGTAAGCTTCTTGGTTTCCCATGAGACCTTGTAGACATGTCGCTCAGTCGAGTGTCTCTTGGAAGCCTGGAAGTAGACAAGCTTCTCGGCAGTGTCGATGTTGAGGATAGTGGAAACCTCCCACTCGCCAGAAGTAAGCTGGATAGCCTCTCCGCCATTGACAGGGTAGAGGTAGATGTGGTTCCAGCCGTCCTGGTCGTTCACATCAACATAGTAAGACCCATTTCCTGAAGAACCCAAAGGTCCGACGAAGGAGATGGAAAGGGTATGCTCTAGCCATCCGTCACTGCCGTCGCGCTCACGAACGGTGTTGGACTTGAGAGTCTCGGGGTTGACAACAACATGAGCATCCTGGTCCTGAACACGGTTGAAAGCGCGGAAGATGAGAGCGCTGTGGTCCTTGGTAACCCAGGCAACCTCGCCAATGATGAGCTCCTCAGGCTCAAAGGCCTCAACAGGAACAGGCTTGTACTCGCCCTCAGATACATCCAAAATGTTGAGCTCCACAGTTGGGTTCTTGGAGCCAACCTTGGGGTAACGAAGATCTAGCTCGCGAGGGTATGTAGGAGCGACCTTTTCGTTGTCCATGTAGTAAGGGATGGTGAATGTGCCAACACCAGTCTCGTTGAAGCTGAGGAAAGCGATAAACTTTGAATCGGGCGACCACCACAAGGCAGAGCGACCGCCGTAGATTTCTTCTTCATAGACCCAGTCTGGAACACCGTGGAACATATCAGGACCACCGTCAGAAGTGATCTGATCGACCTTGCCATCGCTACGGCGGATGAAAAGGTCATTGTCGCGTACAAAAGCAACAGCGTCTCCGTTAGGCGCAAACTGAGCATACTGAATATCGCCAACCTGGTTTTCAACAAGCGGCTCACTCTCGCCAGACTCAACATCGAGAACGAAATAATCGGCAAAGTACGAGTAGCGGTACTGCTTGGTGTAGTTGGAAGCAACCAAGACCTTTTTCGCGTCACCGCTAATCCAGTACTCGTGTAGATCCTTGGGGAGCTTATCGGCCGTGACAAACTTGGTCGTCTTCTCGGAGAGGATATCCTCTAGAACGAGATCGCCGTCGTCACTGAGGACGATGTAGTTTCCGTCACCGCCGGCAGAAGACCAGTCAACGCTTATAGAAGACGGTCTCAATTTGGCGCTCGGACTCGTCTCGTTAAAGGTGAGAAGACGATCGCCCTCGCCTATGGGTTGATGGGGCTTGCGAGGAGGATCGACAGCCAGACCCAGAGGGGCCAAAGCCAAAAGAGTGGCCAGAACGACTTTGGCAGCCATTTTTGAACGATTGACAAGAGACTGTTGAGGTGAAGGATGAAAGAAAGATGATGGCGCGTGTCGTGTCTAAATAAATAAGTTTTCTCGTCCCCCGTCAACGATAAACTTAAGCTTATACCAGGATCTTCGCGATCGACAAGGCCCTAGCTTGCTATCGCCTTCCCAGGACAGTTTAGATGTAAAAGCAGAGCCGGGGTAATAGAGAACAAGACCTGCCCCTTTCGGACCATTTGGAAAAAGTCCCCCGTGTTATGTTGCAACTGCCAAGAGAATATGTCTTGGGCGACCGACAAAAGTTCGTGACGACATTTGACGCGACAAGATAAGACATAGTCAATTGGCCAATTGAGCTTCAACACCAAGATATCTAATTTGAACCCCTCTTTGGACTATCGTCATTGGTATCTAACTGGACAAACCGTAAAATACACAATCTCCATATCTATATCCATCATCACCAATGCTATTATAACTTTGACTTGGAACTGCTCTTCCACTCAGGCTTCCTCTTCACCAGAAATGCTTCAATCCCTTCCTTCGCATCCTCACTCTTCGCATGCAAAGCCATAACCCTCCCCGCCCATCGCGCCGCACTTTCATACCCATCACCACCATCCTCACTACTCGACCCAATACCAAGCTGCGTCCAATAAGCCCATTTACCCACAGCCTGTTGTTGCGGTGATTTTGCCACCAACTGTTCCACCACAGCCGCTACACGATTTTCAAAAGCATCCTCCGGCTTTGCGCCTTGTGGCACTTTAACAACGTCAACTGCGCCAGGATACTCTGAAGCCGCGACGGGTTCAGCAGTGGCAAGTAATCTGTACGTCGCACCAGGCGGCAAACGCCGTGAAACAGCAGTCGACGGACTCGTGCACGGTAGACCAATCTTGGCTCCAGGAAGTGAAAACTGTGTATCAGGCAATGCGATGGGAAAATCCGTCGTCATGGCGAGTTGAAATCCAGCAGCCGTAGCAAGACCCTGTATAGGGCAAACCACCAGCACAGGACTCCTCCGGATCAAACTCATGACTTCTGCGCAGAGGCTAAACAGCAACTTTACATCATCATGTCCCAGTTGCGAAATCTCTTTCAAGTCATGTCCCGATGAAAACACAGGTCCTTCACTGCGAAGAACCAAAACATCTGGTAGACCATCGCGTTCCTTCTTCCACTCGGCAGCGCTGACGAGCCAGCCGTATTTGTTCCAGACTTCTGGGGCAGTATCTTTTCTCCGCAATGCTTCTTCGAGATCAGAGAGGACGTGTTCTTTGAACGGTGGGAGAATACGAAGTTGGCCTGACGTGCGCGACGTAAGTGCTGTGGTAAGTTGAGCTTTGAGGTCTCGTAGAACTGGGATACTCAGAGCGTTGCGTTTGGCAGGATTAGATAGGCGAATATACGCGGCTCTCGGGGGAAGCTTAGGAAGATGCATTGTTCTTTTCTCTTTATTGATAGCTGTGTAAGAGACAAATCGATGTTGTGAAGCCATCACGCAATACCCCGCACTTTCGGCTCATAGCTAACCTCGGACAACTTGAAGCCGATACAGCAACAAAGTACTTCAATATATTACCTAACTGGAACATTGATTTGAAATGAGTTCAATTTTCTTCTAGTCGTTAGGACGGGAGTGGCCAAATACGCAAGTTTAATATCAAAATGGAGATTCGATTTTATTAATGATATCCATTACACACCCATTTCTATCATGGACCGATTATATATCATACCTGTCTGAATCATCATGAACAGGTCGATAAACGAAATAATCAAACTTGGCCTCCATCGCAAGTCCATTAACATCCGAAGCCGCCATTCCCACAAAAGCACCAGTGAAACTTCCGTCATTAGGATGTCCACCACACTCATCCGACAAAAGCGAAGCATCATACACGGGTCCAATCTTGGTCAGCTCCTTCCCTTCAAGGGCGTAGAAGAACTGCAACTTGTTTCCCCGAATCGTCAAAGCAAGCTTCACCTTTCCCTCATTGGGAATCTTGACAGACTCCGCCAAAGGTTTGTTGAGACGACCTAGGGGAAAGGTTTCTTCAGAACTGAGGATGAGGAGTTCGCGTTGGCCGTCAGCGTGAGCTGTCACGGTGAGATAGAAAAAGTTGAAACGGCAGTAGTACGCTGTCAGACCAGCAAATTGGCGTTCGTCTTCGGGGGAGAAATCAATGACTGTTTCGGCGTCATATGAAAAATGCGTTTGGCGACGAGCGACTAGAGCTTGTTCAAACCAGGATCCGATAGACTCGCGACCGATGAGAGTGAGCTGACCATCTTTGATGTTGAAAATACGCTCAGGCTCGGGGGTTCGAAGCCATTGGAAGTCGCTATGGAGAGTATCCTTGAAGGTGTATCGCTTCTCTTCCCAGTATACCGTGTCGTCACGCTCGGCGGGGAGGTCAACGTATAAGCTTGGGACGGGGCCATTCTTGATGTACAACCATTCATCGTCGCCCCAGTAAGCTTCCTGGATAGCAGTCTCTCGGCCCAACACTGAGCGTCGTTTCTGTGTAGTTGGGCGGCCTGTGAGATGCACGACGTAGGTCTTGCCATCTGGCGTCTCGACGATCTGACCATGACCAGCTCTTTGGAGAGCTGCGTGGGGCGTATCCTTTGAAGTAAGGATATACTTTTGGGGATGTACCTCGTAAGGACCCCAGACGTTGCGAGATCGAGCAAGGGTTATGGCGTGAGTGTACCCCGTGCCACCCTCTGCAGTCGAAAGATAATACCATCCATTGCGTTTGTAAATGTGAGATCCCTCAACAAAGGCCAAATCCGTTCCTTCAAAGATGTTCTTCCTAGGACCAACTAGTTTGTTGGCCTTCGGGTCAAATTCTTGGAGGAAGATGCCTTCAAACGTTCTTGGGCGAGAGCGGTGATCCCAGGTCATGTTGTTGAACCACTTCTTTCCGTCGTCATCATGGAAGAGCGAGGGGTCAAAGCCAGACGAGTTAGCATAAACGGGATCCGACCATGGCCCTTCAATAGATGTTGCAGTGACGATATAATTATGCGCATCCTTGAAAGAACCATCCTTGCGCTTGACATCAGTGTAAACTAGCCAAAACTTCTCGCCGTCGTGGCTCAAACAAGGTGCCCAAACACCGCAGCTGTCAGGCTCGCCACGCATGTCGAGTTGGTTCTTGCGCGTCAGCGGACGCACAACCAGTGTCCAGTTGGCAAGGTCTCTAGAGTGGTGGATCTGGACACCAGGAAACCACTCAAAGGTGGACGTGGCAATGTAATAGTCATCTCCAACCCGGACGATAGAAGGGTCCGGGTTGAATCCTGGAAGAATTGGGTTCCTGACTCGAGGCATCTCGATTATAAATGTTGAAGTGAGTTGAGTTGAGTCTGAATTAGATACAAGGAGTGACAAGCATGCGCGGTTTGCATGGTCTTATATCTCGTCATGAAAGTCGTAGCATTTAGGCTAAATGCATGCCGTGGAGAAGCGCGGGGGTTCGATCGTACATTCCACCTGTCCTGTCACATCATGGAGCATGGTAATTCCCGGCTTGGCGGGGAAAGGAACGCCGCTAGAGAAACAAAAAAGCAGAATAGAAGAGAAAGTCGATCGGATCTAGTGGTCAAAGTTCATATCGGCTTGAATGTCCATACTTCCCGGGAAACTCTCCCAGAAACCCTGTGTAGCATCGGCAAACGTGGCGTACATATTACTGCCGAATGAAAAGTCTGTATCAAACAGGTCAATGTCGGCGGGTGCAATAAAATTCATGGATTCGGGGTTGAAATCCGCGCTTGTGCTAGTTGTCGCTTGATCATTTTCGCCGTCTGTTGCGCTCTGGGGAGATGGTCAGTCTGCATCTCATTATCATCCATCTTTACTTACCTGTTCATCAGTGCTTTCAGTGTCAGGCTGGCGAACTGGATCAGGCTGTAGAGCGCCATAGTCGATAATAGCATTGCGCATTTCTCGTCTCTCGCTTGGCGTCACTGCTAGATCGCCGTCGGTCTTGATATTGCTGTAGAATATTTGCATTGCCTTGATCTTCTCGCGCTGTTGCCAGTTAGCATTCGTATCATCAGCTGAAATCGTAGAAAACTCACCCATGTATCAGCCATTGGCCACGCCTGTCGCATATCCTTGAGAAACAATAGACCCTCAACAATGTGTTCTCGTCGCTTGTCAATGTCGTTAGGGGTATCTCCGGGATTAGGAAAGTGGTAGAAGTAGAGCATTGTTCCAACAGCTGTGTAGATGGTGAAACCGATCCATGGAACAAGCCCACGGAGAAAATACAGACCAAAGGCGCGTATCTCTTGTAGCATATCGCACACTTGCTTGGCAACTTGAACAAGCTCTTTGCTCGACCACGTTGACCATTGATCCCAGTCTTTATCACCTATCCTGGCTCTTTGCATCTCGACCTCGGGCAGATAAGATCGATAAAGGAAGATCACGCTCATAAAGTAGATGCAGTGCATGTAACAGTAGGCCTGGCCCTGGTTTGACACGCTGTGTGCTCTTAAAAGGAAGAGCTCGTAACGAAGTCGCTCTGGCAATGAGCTCTTCCATACTTCGAGTCGACCGAGCAGCATCTGGAAGTCAGATTGAGGTTGCCACGGAGGAACGTTGTTGTCGTGCCGCGTGCATGCCCATTTGGCGACAGCTCCCCAGACATCGGCCACGCGCATACTGTAAGCCACGATGCCCAGATTTCCTTTGACGCGGATACTCATTGCTGTGCCTGCTCCATCCACGACCGAGCCATCTAACCTCTCGCAGACAACGAGTTGGCCAAAATTGAAACTTTCAGAGTCGCAAGGAAGTTGTATACGCATGTTGTCAGCTGAAAGCATCCTATCGCGCCCTTTTCCTCCACTCAAGAGGCTGTCCATGAGAAAGCATGTCCAAGCTGTGCGTCGTCTCTCCTCAGCCTCGATAAATTCATCGCGGGTTGTTGAATGGGGGGGTTCTTCAAAAAGTCCAAGGACTTGAGCCATGCGTACGGCCATGCCGAGGTAAACCCAAGCGCGTCTACCTTCGCCGGCACCCCAGGAATGACCGGTCAGCATAAGTAGAACCTGAGCTCGATGTACGGTGGGTTGATCAACCAGAGATAAGACCTGAGTTCTGGCATGTGCAGCGAACGTGTTGCTGGCTTCAACCTGGGTTGAGTATCCTGGTGGCGCTGCCTGTGAGAAACTGCAAGACGGTGAGCATAACAACTGAGTAAATAGTCTGAAGTGCATACCGGACTGTGATGGCCAACATTGCCCAGATAAGCAATGAGTCCAACCTTCTTTCTCTAATGGCAATGAGAAGATTAGGGATATGATGAAACGACCACTTATACGAGCATCTCAGATAACTATTTTTCACCTCATCGGTCAAGAACCCAAACGGATCAGTGGTAGCCAGGTTCGCGGCACGCGTAATATTCGGGTCAGCGCGAAGACCATCATTGTCTCTATTATCAGCGGTGAGACGTTCTAAGCGACTGCGCCTAAAGATGAATGATGTGCCTTTTGGAGGAAAGATACATTCATCACCTCGGTCGCGACAACGCGTGCAGGGCGGGCCGCCAGAGTGGATACACTACGGGTTGATCAGTAAAAGATCGGAGTATAATAACAAGTTCCGCGTGGGTGTATTTTACTTTGCGCTTAGATGAGCGACATGCGCCGCATGCTATTGACTTCTTCATGGCTGGTATGGGGATGAGAAGCGGTTTTCTGTTCCTGAGGTTCAGGGTCTAGGCTGTGATAAGATAGTAATGATAAGATAAGAAAGATCTCACTCATCGCGACATCAACAGCCAATCAGGAACACTTCCACAATGACTCAAGTAGAAGAAGAGAAGACGCATAAGAAGTGATACAATTGATATTTAATTTAACTTTAATCATATGGTATACATATCTACAGTTAAACGGTATATCTTGCGAATTAAATTCCTGCCAAACGGTTCCGGGAACAGACGATGGCGACAGACCACAGTCAGGTTAGAGAATTCAATAACTCCTGATACCTGATATAGATACTTTTTGTTGTTCAGATTGCACAGGTTATAAAGATACATTTAATGATAATATGTGCATTTGTATCAAGTTATTTCCATGAACAAAGGAAAAAAATCTACAAGGGCTTTTCTGCTAAGCAATGAAAGGATCTTGATAACCAAATCTTGACCAAACGAACCAAAACTCCTCTATATGTCCATCTAAGTCCCAAAACATTTCTAATCTATTCTTCAAAATGCACTTTTTTCAAGCAGCCTGTGCCACCGCAAATCCCACGGTCTTGACATCCTCTGTCTTCCCTTCATGCCTCAACCTCTCCTTCATCTCAGCCTGTCTATTCAAAAAGCTCAGATACGTTTGCCACCCAACCGCCACAACACCATGGAACAAAGGCCGCCAGTCAATGCTCAGAAACGTAAAGCTGAATGCTGTGACCATGGGCCATAACTTGCACGAGTTGATGATACTAGTCGGCACTGTATCCTTGACACGCTCGATAGTGCCCCAGATGTTTTCTCCAGACAACAAAGCCTGCGCGCCGAAGAAATAAGTGTTGAAAATTGGTGTAAAGACGATTTGACCCACGGCGACTTTTGTAGCGATGGAGAGAATTCGTGAAGAGTAATTAAAGTTGTGTGAAAGGAAAATAAACCTATCGAGTTAGTCTTTAACTCACTCTTATGCTCGTTCAACTCACCATTTAAAGTTTGGTATCGCAGCAACACCTCCAATAACAGCATTCCTCAGAGTCCTCTTAGGATCATATTCATTGTCGCCAACATACTGCGCGCTTAAATCCGCAGCGATATATATCGTTATCGCAGTAACAACTTGAGTTCGTAACGGGTTCTTGGACTGAGCCCGCGCATACGCCCTCGCAGCGGTCGTGAGCGGTCCTAGACGTTGCCATAGTGGTAACGGCGCAACGGTGCTGGGAACAGGGATAGCCTCTTCTACTTTTTTGGAAGATTGGAAACGTCGTTGCAAATGAGAGAAGTTAACGTTGATTGGCCTCTTGAAGGCGTTTCGTAGGATATGTATCGTCATGTTGTATATAGTGTATAGTAATATGTGATAATAAAAGGAGATGGAATTGTGAAACTGCGAAATTAAAGATGCAATTCAAATCTAGGGACCGGGTTTTAGCGGCGGCCGAACTCGGACGGCGAGGCCGAGGCAGAGATCTACGCCCTTTCGGGTAAGGGAGATGGATAAGATAGGGAACAAAGATCGGCATCTGTCGGCTATCAGAGTCGGGACTGGGGAAAAACAGGCAAGTTTCCACGATGAATTAATTGAACAATAATTAAAGACAAAGAAAATATTAAAAGAGTGTTTTAATAACGCCATTCCATGCATTTCTCTCCCACCAAATCAGAAACACTCCTCTTCATCTTCATCCAACAAACCCATACCACTATCCCGTCCCCGACACAGTCTCTTTCTACTCGACCTTCTCGCGCCGCCATCTACAGAGACAAAAGCCGGTCTCTTTGCACTCACTGTCGAAGACGACGACCCAGACCCTGGCTCTGACTCAGACTCGACTCTCGTCAACGCTTTGTTCTTCGGCGTCAAAAACTCTTGACTCATCTGTACGACCCGCTGAAGCTCCTCCTTCATTGAGTCAATCACCGTCTTGGCTTTCATCCTCTCCTCCTCCATCTGAGTCTTCAACCCGCCATTCTCAACTCGTAGACTACATATCGTCGCATGCGCCGCGCGAAGCGAAGCATTTACTCTATCAATCTCCCCACGGTACTTGACCACGCTCGCGTCACCTGCTGCGAGTGCCGCGCCGTGTCGCTTGTTCAGCGCTGCAACGTCACGAATCTTGGTCTCTTGGACCTCCTTCACCTCGCGTTGAAGATCCGCCGATCGCTGAAGCGCTTCAGATAATCTCGTTTCCAACTCCGCGATGCTGTCTTCCTTGCGACTAAGTACCTTGCGCTTGACCTCCAATTGCACGTGGTACTCATCCTCTGCGTCATGTGCTTCGCGCTCCATTCTCTCAACGAGGTTCTCTAGCTCCGAGATGTCGCGCACGTAGTCATCGACCGCGCCCTTGAGCCTGGTATTGGCCACTTCAAGCTCGCGGATGCGCGCAATCTTGTCGCTCATGAGTTTCTCAGCCTTGGACATTTCTGCCTTGAGACCGTCCATGACAGTGACGCGCGCGTCGAGTTGCTTTCGTAGTGACTGCTCAATCTCGTGATACTCATCAATAGCACCCTCGTCCTCCTTGGCGCGCTTGGCCATGTCGCGCAGACGCGTGAGCATGAGATCCAGCACTTCTGCACCGTGAGATGACAGCGGGAGAGTGATCTCGCCGGGAGTCAGATACTCCAGCTCCAAGCGGGCGGCGCGGAAGCCAGAGGAGAGGGACGTGATCATGTCGCTTGCGTCAGAACCGTGGAAGCCGAGCTTTGTGATGTTTGTGGTGAGTTGTTGAAGTGCGCAGGCTCTGTCAGACATTGTGCGCAGCATGGCGTCGATCTGAGCCTCCAATTGATGATGTGATGGTGTAGACTCTGACTCAATAGCTGGTGTGAACTCAGTGAGCTTGTCGGATAATCGACTGCTGAGAGACCTGTATGATTCGAGTGTGTCGGTGAGCTTTGTGACCTCGAGCTGCAGCGACGAGACCTCTTCCTCCAATTGCTGTTGTTGAGGATCCGGGAAACAAGCCTGAACACCAGCACTCAACGTTGATGAGATGGGATTCCATGACATGGGGGTACAAGGAATCGTTGGGCTTGTAGCAGGAGGCGTCATGTCCATGAACGAAGTGCTCGCGTCTGGTCTCGCCCTCGCTCTCGAAGGCGTACTGCAGACCAACTGCGCAATAGTCTCCTCGCCAAACGCGGTATCATCCATATCCATGTACTCTGGCGAAAACTTCTCTCTCGCTGATAGAGTCCAATTGTAGCCTCTCTTCTCACTCAGAGAGCGCCCAGATCTTTTGGTCAGTTCCTCCTGTAGGTCCTCAATCTGCTTCTCAAGGTCCCAAATGCGATTCGTGTCAATGACGATGGTCGCATTCTGCAGCTCGTAAATCTCGCGATCACGCGCCTTGAGCTGATCTCTCAGTTTCTCGATTTCCTCCTTGGTCTCAATTGAGCGCCGTCTCTTCTCCTGCTGAATGACGTTCATCTCCTCACTAAGTCCATTACGGCGTATGCGTCTTTGGACGCGACCGTCAAGAACTTGTCGCAGGGGAAGAAACGTGACATCGCCACTCTCCGGCAACGCGGAAGTTGGGCGATTAACGCTTGGTGTAGTTGCTACGGGGGCAGAAGAATGGCGACGTCGCTTTGGTGTTGCGACAGAAATGCGACCGACCATTGGGGTCAGACCGCTTGAGAGGCCTGGCTCTGAGAAGCGGACTTTTCTTCTAGAGACTGTTCTGGGTGTTTTGGCAGGAATTGGCATGGGGGAAGAAAGAATGTCTGATGGTTCTGGCTTGATGCTGCTGCGACGCGAACGTCTAAGAGCAATTGGTAGGTTGAGGTCTTCCATGATAGACAAAAGAATTCACGAGGTTCAACCACAACAGGGAACAGGTTAGTAGTAAGTTGCAAGAATAACAAAAGATATTCAAGATACAGGGAGGCAATGTATTATAAAAACAACATCTCCCAATAACAACATCCACCTGAACTGAGCTACACAAATAAACACGATCAACCATCCCTTGTCTCATGCCAGGCATCATGTTTACCTATTCCCCGATTCGAACTAGCGCATGTTGTTACAGAAAACAAGAGCCAACCGATTCTTCAAGATGCAGGGTCTTGCAAAACGAGCCGGGCCTCTTGGAGATGGGAAGTGGAGGCAGCTTGTTTTTTGGTGTGACCGTGAATTTGGGGTATTGTTTTTGGTGTGAGAGGCCGCAGAAATGGTCTGGAGAATTCACGGTACTTTGTTTGGATCCACACAAGGCTTGGGGATTAGCGATATTGAAGGGGCAACGGTAGGGAGGTCATAATAGTGTGGTTTGTTGATGTTGATTTTAATGTTTTTATTGTGATATCGAGCAGGAAAACGTTCGTTAATATGTTTGTCAGATGTCCTGCATTCGATTTGACTTGGGTGGCATTGACTGCATCAATGCTCCACGGGCCATCCATCATCCATCCAGCGTCTCTTCACTGCCGTGAATTGTCAATGTGTACCCGGCGCGATGGACCATTGTCAGCTGGACCCTAGTAGTTCAAGAGCCGAAATGCGATTGACAGGGGAATTCAAGTCATCAATTGTCTAGTTCCATTGCATGGTGATATGCACATAATACTCGTCAACTGGTATACTCCATCACAGCACCTACCCTATGACGCACCACACCTACGGCCCATCGCCGTGTCACACAATAATACTTGCACATATAGATGACTTTTATCTGCGATACAACCTAATAAACTCATCTTGATCATCGCGATAGATCTATCATGGTGTTGAACTACCAAACCAGACCAGACCAGACCCCAAATGTTGGCTGACTAATACTCCTCCATTCTTCACCGAGACGCGTCTTCCCTTCACCTTGAAATTCCATCCAATGCTTGCTGTCTAATCCCATCTCCACCCGCCTCACTCTCATTGACTCACTTATTCATATCCTCACATCCTCACTCATGGCATGAACAAACTGACTAAATTTCTTTTCATTCCCTCCCCGTCATAAATATGCCCACGACTTCCACCTCCTCAAAGCACGTCAAATTCGTCGCATCTGATCCTTCTCGCGGGGGTCTCCCAGTAAAGCGTAAGCAAGTCCAGCACGCATGCGCTTCATGCCGCAAGAAAAAAGTCTGTCGCTTCCCATCGTCACCGTATATAAAGCTGACCAATTATTAGAGACGATGCGTTCACGCTGAAAACGCTGTCGAGGAAAGCACCGTCTCCCCTCCAGAACTTCAAGCTCAGAATGAGACACACCAACAATCCCGGTCTGCGTAAGTGGAACCTAGGGTCGATCTAGGTTGGCATCAGATTAACAGCATATAATTCAGATCTCTTCCCCTTAATGTACCTCTTTCAACACGCACAGCACTGCCAGATCTCAACCACAATACATCTCCATCTGCGCGACAGCCATCTCTTCATCTTCAATATGGCACTGTCCCGACTCCTCCGAGGCGTGAATCAGGAGGAACACCTAAAGCTCAGTCATCGTCATCCCGCTTCGTAGGAGATCTTAACCCGGAGGGCATGTTCATGGAAGCAACTGGTTCAGCATCTATCCGGGAAACCTCTCAAAAGGGTGACGTGGGCATATGGCTCTCATCAACCACCACCACTAACAGCGGATCCCAGGGTCAGGCCGGCTCATCGTCACAGTTCATCACGTCAAGACCGCCGCCGATAATGGACCAATTCCTACTCCCGTTTGTTAGAGAACATTGTCTGCCCTGTTTACCGCCCGAGCACGACTTTCGCAAGTTGAGACGTTTGTATCTGGACAGGATTCACCCCATCCTACCCATCATTCCTGAATCAAGTTTGGACGTCGTCGCTCCCTTAGGTGACGACCCTACCACCATTGTTCTTCGCCAGCTGGTCTGCCTGGCCGCTTCCACAGACCCATCCATGGCATCTCATCTTCACCTACAAAACCGCGGCGACGAGCTTTTAACATGTCAGGAGTTCATCCAGTCCCTCTCATCCGCCGTGCGCGCCATTCTCGAAACGAGCATCATCACCGACAGAGTCCTTCACATAAGAGCGCTCGTCATGCTCTCGCTGTACACCCAACCCAGCAGTTCCGAAGAAGCCGATCTCCCAGCTCAACTAGGCGGTCGCGCGATTCACCACATCCAGACCCTCGGTCTTCACCTTCTCAAGTACGATGCGCCCAACTGCGAGGAACTCGAAACTTTGTTTTGTGCGGTTTGGGCAGTTGATCGGATTAATGCTGCTGCTTATGGACGACCTTGCTTGATGCACGAGAGAGACATTGGTGCCAA
This sequence comes from Fusarium pseudograminearum CS3096, assembly GCF_000303195.2. NCBI lineage: Eukaryota > Fungi > Ascomycota > Sordariomycetes > Hypocreales > Nectriaceae > Fusarium > Fusarium pseudograminearum. Next base: position 6,260,075 of record NC_031953.1, on the reverse strand, counting down.
TCTCGACGGATGTATCAAGAAAAGACCACCCTGTTTCCGACTCTTCCTCTCTGTGATACAGTGGCTTGATCAAGTGATTGAGCTGTATCGCCCTGGGCCCAGCGCTGAGGCTTCGGGTCTTGATAAGATCGCGTACATCGACCTCCCCGTTCTAGAAGCCATGATCGTCAACGCCGACGCCCTCAAAGTCCCAAGCCCACTAATCGGTTCGTAACGAACCCATCCACTCTAAGCTCATTCTAACACCAATAGCAACAATTGAGACCTTTTACCACGCAGTCATCATCCTATCCTGTCGTCTCCCTCGCCCAGGCACACTGACAGCAGCATCAACACTCCCACCCCCCTCCGCCAACGCCCGCCGCTCCCTCGCAGCCGAGCGAATCGCCTGCGCCGTCCTCCGCGACCATCTAAGTCCCATGCCCATCGTACCCTACGCAGTATGTCTTGCGCTAAGCGTAGAATACCGCAAGATGCGTCACAGTCGACTTCCCATGTTCCGCGCCCGCGCCATGCACGCTTTCCGTCGCAACTGTGAAATGCTCCGTAAATTCGGCGACTACTTCTGGAGCGCCAACGTGGTAGCTGGTCTAGGCGAGCGGGTGTTGAAGGAGATGGAACGCGCTGCCAATACTCTAACCCGTGAATCAACACCACCTACTCACGAGGGAACACCCAATTCCGTGCCCTCGTCTTTCTCACAGCCTGTTCCTCGACCACCCGAATTTCCTGTCTCTGTTCCAGTCGCTAATCCCACGATGGTCAACTCTGTCCCTAGTGTGGAACAGCCTGTCGACTTTTCGCTCATCGATGCTATCTCAGGTGCTGATGTCTTTGGGGCTATAGACCCTAGCTTCAACCTGAACGCAGTGGAGGATGCACTCGAGGCCAATCTGGACATAGGTCTTCCGATGAACTGGGTAGACTGGGGGCAATATGCGACGCTACCATGAGCCAGTTATTCACAATGAGCTAGTCTAGCAGTATCTCGTCAGCCGCCGATCTCTGACCATTGGCCTCCGTACCGTGTGTGATCTTGTTTGAGACTTACTATACCAGTCATTTACCAACATGGGTGGTTAAACAATAATTTATCCAACGAGATATGCCATCGCGGCTATTTTGAGTTTTCTGACCACCCCAGATGGCAGTGAGTAAGATGCCAACAAGCTTACAGCCAGTAAGCATGATATCACCAGAAACCCAACTACAAAACAGCCGCGATTTCTGCAGGAGTATTGCATCTCTTCATTACTATCTACAACACGATGTCGAAATACTCGACCTCCAAACCCACTAATAGCGAGACCGTCGCCCTTCTTGACGATAAGCCGGGTGAGGCGACCAACATGCATGATCGCCCGGCAAAACGTCCCCGCCAAATGAGACTTCCCAGAGTGAATATGGAAAGATTGGGAGAACTATGTGGTTTGGTTAGTAAGGACATGAGGTTGCTGGGTTGTGCAGCTTATAGCGGAAGCTAAGATCTGGTACATGATCCGACTACAAAGCGATGGCAACTGTTGGAAGTGATGTTACCGCAATAGAATCGGACAGCAAAGCGGCTGACGGGCTTGGTCTGGTTGATGGAAAAAGCAGATCGATGCTTATGAAGAAATACTTGTAATGTAATGTGTAATTCATGGTCAGCTCAAGCTATTAACGACAATATCAGCGGTTGAGAGTCGAGCAACAGAACTTTGGTGCCCTTTTTTGTGGCACCTGGTCTCGCTATACCATCTAATCAATCGAGACTGTTCTAAATGCCATATTTCGTGGTTCTCTTTGACCGACATACCAAGCTTCCATGTTAGTGAACCTGCACGGCTTCCGATGCGCTTTGATCCCTCTCGCCGACATCAAACCTAGCTATGCCTAGTAGGTGCTGTACGAAATATAGAATGCTGAGCTTGCTGTGCGGCATGTTCACCATTGATCATGCCCGCCTCAAGCCCATCGACTTGAACCACGGAAAACGCCGGATAGTATAGTGTTATCGTGGAGGTAACCAACATAACCAGGCGCATCGCCTTCTTGTATTTAGCGCTCTGTTGTATTCATGCTTCCTTGGTCCCGAAATAAGTGGCCATGCCGCTTCATGCTAGCACGCCATGTTCCATCTCTTCCAGTCCTGCGTATAGGCTACTCAGGTTTCCCCAATTTTCTGTTCCGTAATTCTTGATCAAAAGAGGAGTATTCGGTCGGTAATCAAGGGGGTATCATAACATCATAATCCAATCAATCCATCCTTGTCGCATCGCATCGCATCACTTTCTAGTCTTGTCGCCGGGAAACTCGGTCGGCTTTCCTCTGAATTGGTTCTTGATCTCGTCGATAAAGTGCTTCGCGAATTGTTCGTTTCTGCTAGTAGAATTTGGATCCGCTGTTGGTCATGTCAGCCTATTCTCGTGCATCAAACTTGGCGTAACCAACGTACCAGTCGCTTCGCCAGGGGCCAACGGTTCGTGGGGATTTCTTCCGTATTGCTTCTCGTGTATCGTTTTGTGTATGCGGCCTACCGCGCGGTGGAAGCCGGGTTGACGGAGGATCTAGACGGGTGTTAGCGGCCGTGGTTCGGCGCGAAAGAAGGGCTGTTTGCGTACGGATGCGACAATGTGGTCCTGTTAGAGCGGGTGTTAGTGTTTGCGACAAAGAGAAAGGGTGAGGAAGGGCGCGTACCTCGAGGGACTGTACTGCGCGAAGAAGCCACCAGTGCGCAGCCATTTTGGTGGCGATAGAAGATGCTGATGGAGAGTTTGGGTGGTGGAATTGGAGATGAGTGTACCTGTAATTGATGGAGGGGCAAAGTGTATTACAAAGACCCTTGCTCTAGTTGGTTGGTGGTTACCCTAGATCAAGGTACAGAGTGTCATTGACTGCATACAACACAACAAGTCATTTAATTATTACTATTCACGCATATACGGAACTATTATTTAATTCAACCATAAATCATTTCTTTTATTTATCCCGAGTTCCCTAATTTACTGGAGGTACTGGCCGATGAAAGGACCAATGTAGTCCTGCTTGCCAATCTCAACACCCTCCTTTCGCAGGATAGCGTAGGCAGTTGTGAGGTGGAAGAAGATGTTGGGAATGGCGTAACCCTGAACAAAGTCGCGGGACTTCATGTCAGCGCTCTTTCCGGGTCCGAGACCAATGGTGACGGTCTCGCCGGCGCGCTTCTCAACGGTGGCCTTGTCGGCCTTCTCGACAATCTCGAGGACCTGGGCAATGCGGGCCTGGTACTGCTCAAAGTTGGAGCAGTCGTCGCGGGACAGGGTGAGGGGCTCGACGCCGGTGGTGCGGGCAACGATCTTCTGGGCGGTGTCGGTCATGAAGAAGACCTGGAAGTTCAGGTCGAGCATGTCGGGGGCCAGCTTGGCCTCTGGGAAAGAAGAGGCATTGGCGTGGGTAGAGGCCTTCTTGAGGATGGCAGAGAGGGACTGGAGAGCCTCCTTGGTGTGGAGGATGGCGGCGTCGTAGAGAGTGTAGCTCATGATGGGCGATTTCGGTTTGGGTTTGGGTTTGGGTTTGTGTGGTATGAATTGGGAATGGTAGAGAATTGCGTGCTTGAGTTGGAGTATTAGTCTATGTCCTGGTGGTTGATATACATATATATATAGTTATAGACAGACTCATAAAAGACCCTCTTCTTCATGATTCTCTCCTCCCACATCATGCCCCTCCTCTTCTGCCACGTCCATCCTCTCCACTATCCCCTTCACCGCTCACTGTTTCTAGTAAAACCGAACTTGCTAGATGCTTCCCTTCGATTCATGCTAAATCAGATTAGTAATGTATTTATCCGAGCGTGGATACGACTGAATCGAAACTGAGACGCTACGTGATGCGTGTCAAATTGAGTGGATTCCGGGCCATCGGTAACCGACATCCGGCCCGAAGCGAGTGGGATATGGAAATTCTATTACTCAGTTAACAAGAAGCATAACCATATATTGACTTACGTGGTATGATTATGATGGGATTCATCATGCACAACCACCGACATGATACACGACAGTCTCACTTACCGGTGAAACACCAACATTTCTCTCAGGTAACAGTCTGACATGTCGGAAAATAGCTTACAAATTAGCTTCTCAAAGTCCGCCAGTCCGCAATTCGAGTCATGAACCACTCTACTTTTGCTTACCAACCTTCGCAGACCCTGTAGCATTCCCCACTGTCCATTTACCACTCCTCAATGTTGACCATGTTGATATCTGTACTTATGCATAATTTAGGATTCACTTCGGCAGCCTGAAAAATATCTCATTTGTCATGTCAGAATGAATGAATTTACCCGCGATTCAGTACACGCGTCTAGATAGAGAGCAATCTCTTACTCACCAGGAGACACGCTGGAATTCAAACTGCTTCGCGGTGTCCCAAGTTCAAGCCCCTCCTCACGACTATGTCTTTTAGACCAACCCCATCTCCGCCTAATACCATTCATCCCCTCTGTCTTCTGCAGAACAGGAGAAAGCGCCGATCTGAAAAAGTCGATGCTGTCTTCATCTTTGGACAAAACCCACGCCAGCAACACCAGTGTAATAGGCACTGAAATTGTCCAATACCAATGAAGTACTCATTCGATCTGTGAAGAGATATGAGTATAACTGTAGAAATTGTCCAATACACAAAGAACAACGACTCTCTAGCCTCAAACTTACCTCCCATAGAAAAGATGGATGCCACGAACGAGCATGGCACGATGACTGTAGCTATCTTGGTAAGCTGTCCTGAGCTTCGTGCCATCCTGTTGGCGGCTTCTGCCTGCACCAATGCCGAACGCTGAGCAAACATCTCAAGATGATTGCCCAACGATGTTTCTGCAGCTTCCAACCTTTCTTCTAGTATAGCCCATGGTTCATGTTCACCTAGTGTCATTCTCTGGTGGTCAAACATTAGGTCGGTGGTATCCTCTTCTTCTTCGTCCGGATTCTCCTTCTTTGTTCTGCATTGGAAACTCCACATGATGTTCTGTAAATCTCTCTTCTTTTCTCGGATGCGTTGGCGCTTCATCATCAGGTCATGATACTTTTCATAACTCGGTGCATGTCACAGGCTTCTGCCGTGACGTCGAAAATTCGTCGGTGTTACGGCTGTATAATATCATCAAAGGAAGGTTCGAGTTTCACTTCACGTGTTATATCCCGAAGAGAATGACAGTCCACTATCGTAGCTTATTGTAGAATCCCACGTAGCCTCAACTTTGCAGTGGTGGGGGTCGATCAAAAGTACGGCTTAGATGACCATCTAATTAGCAAGCGTTGGAAAAGAAAAGGGGATGAAGATGACTCACATGTCTAAGATTCCGCTCCATACGGTCTACCCCAGTAAGATATGATACTTGTCAAGAATATCCTGCTGCTGTCGTCTGTCAAAATCATCTCTCCACGGTTGAAGTTTCCCAGTTTCGCATAGTAGGAACCTGGGACTCGTTGTTCTAAAGAGTCTGGAACATCATAACGCCTAGGCACAGGGACTTTCCAGTAGGCTGAGCTACCTTGGGGAGCACCAAAAGTGTTGGAAACACTAAGATTGGGAAACTCCTCGCAATGAGCTAGAAAGAATTCGGGGGGTATATCCAACAAGACTCCCAATAACTCGATCAGCCTTGGATGCAGATCCTCGACAATGAGCAAGCGCCGGTTTATATGTATCGATGGCTCGGTTTTTGAGTTGCCCTCCCAGTATAACAACAAATCTCTTGGATTATCAAACACCTCTGGGCCATTGGGCAGATCGCAGTGATCACCCACGAACTCAAAGACCTTGATGTTGAATTTGATTTCATAAGACATGTCCTGACGCCATGGATGCCAATATTGCTCAAGAAGAAATCTTCTAGTCATTGCTTGTAAAGCTTTTTGTGCGTACATCCACGTCTTTTCTTTCATTTCGTCATTTGTGTCTCCCCAGAAGGCGTTATGGTCTAGATTTCATCAGGAGCTATTAATGTTAACTTGGACGGGGTATGTTACCTGGAACCCCGGTAGAAGACATGTTTGACGAACTTTAGAGAGGAAAACAGAACAGATGTTTTTTTATTTTACTGAAGATGAGAAATTGATTCTTTAAGTGCTCGAGAGCGTCAAGAACAATACGGTAGATGGGTCCCGTATGGTAGCATACACCCATGTAGAGCTGAATGGAGGAGGGGGAGCTGAAAACAGCCGCCCAACATCATCCACTGTGGAAACCAGTACGATCATTACCTAGTAGAGGTGAGGTCACGGACTTTGTTTTGCATGAAAACAAGGCTTGACATGACAAGTCATAGCTCTTTGACATTTTGCTACGTGTATAAGCAGGCAGGTAGCAAAATAATAGGGACTCAAAGCAATCCAGACGAAATTATTAGACCACTCTTAGGCTACATAAACACTAAGAGTGATCTAACATTTATGTTGATCACTAAATCAGTATCGGTCTTTATGCAACCCGCCTGATAAGCTCAGAAGACCTAGACGACCCATCAGGCTGCATTGGAAAATCGCCAGCCATTCGTTCGCTGGATATACAGCTGCATTCTTCAACGGAAGAATGATGCAAGCAAGCAGATAGACTCGGCCAATATACGAAAAAGAAACGTTTAGGGCTTCCACATCGATTGTGACAGTCATGATATTCAAGTTGTGTCACGTATTGCAGCCAATATATTGATTGCCCGAGCACCACATCCGCTGCTGGTGGAGAAGTCATCAGCCAACACGATAATTCTGTACATATCAGTCACGCAGCTGAAAATCATATCATCAATACCAAGTCGAATTGATGACAAGATCATCAAATTTTGTGCCCCTTCTGAACCTTATAGTAGGGCAAAGGTCATGTGTGAGGGCATTGGAGTCATGATGCTCAAAAAAGTGTAATTGAAGATGGAAACCCTAT